>NC_060196.1:59985618-60048118 GCF_021184085.1 Oncorhynchus gorbuscha | reverse complement strand
GAAAATGTTGACTCTATAGTGCACTCTGTGATAAAAGCAACACATTTGGCACAGAGGAAGATCTATATACGTTTCTATCTATGCAATGCATAGTTCTGAGATATTGAACATCATCGTTTTCACATCCCAGATCTCAGAAGTATTTTATATTTTTTTCTAAACCAGGTCCTCAACTAAAGTGGAGAGGATCGTAAATCCTAAGACATTTTTTATTTTTTATTTTATGGGGTGCAATCACAGAATCAACCTTATGGCTCTGAAATGTCAACCTGGGTTCAACCGTAAGGTTCTGTCTGATACTTCTGAAATAGACATGTCCCGTTTTCAAGTAGCTATAGAATAACACATTTTTTCCAAGATAGAGACAGAACACATCACCCGAACAACAATTGAAGAAATGTATTACGATCATCTGACACATTACTGTCAATACTGAACAACGATGTGACATCATCATTGGCTTTAAGATTCCCGACAACGTTGTTTTTTATATTGTTCTTGTGTCATTATTAGACGCGTGCTGATTGGTCCATATGTATTTGTTCAGGCTTGTCGTTGGATTGAAGATAAAACCTTACAGTGCCACGTTCAAATGGGTTTATGCAGATAGAACGTTCTAGTTAAAAAAAAAATTAAAATAAACTTTTTTCAAAAATCTAACTTCACAGACATACAGTATGAGTTTGATAAAGGTGAAGCCATAGTTTCTTTAGGTCAACGTTTTATGTGTTTTTATTTTATTCTCCCTTTAAAAACACTCAAACAAATCAATCAATGATTCTGTTTTTCCTTCTAAATGAATGCAAAAGGAAGTATGTGGCCATTGGAAAAGGCCATAATCACCATTTTATATTAATCAAATCAAATGTATTTATAAAGCCTTTCTTACATCAGCTGATGACACAAAGTGCTGTACAGAAACCCAGCCTAAAACCCCCAACCAGCAAGCAATTCAGATGTAGAAGCACGATGGCTAGGAAAAACTACCTAGAAAGGGCCGGAACTTAGGAAGAAACCTAAAGAGGAACCAGGCTCTGAGGGGTGGCCAGTCCTCTTCCTGCTGTGACGGGTGGAGATTATAAGAGTACATTGCCATTATGGCCAGATTGTTCTTGAAGATGTTTAAATGTTCATAGATGACCATCAGGGATGTAGAAGGTGTTACAGGTCAGTTCCTCAGGAGTAAATGTCAGTTTTATTTTGTATTTATTTTTTATTTCACCTTTATTTAACCAGGTAGGCTAGTTGAGAACAAGTTCTCATTTGCAACTGCGACCTGGCCAAGATAAAGCATAGCAGTGTGAACAGACAACACAGAGTTACACATGGAGTAAACAATTAACAAGTCAATAACACAGTAGAAAAAAAGGGGGAGTCTATATACAATGTGTGCAAAAGACATGAGGAGGTAGGCGAATAATTACAATTTTGCAGATTAACACTGGAGTGATAAATGATCAGATGGTCATGTACAGGTAGAGATATTGGTGTGCAAAAGCGCAGAAAAATAAATAAATAAAAACAGTATGGGAATGAGGTAGGTGAAAATGGGTGGGCTATTTACCAATAGACTATGTACAGCTGCAGCGATCGGTTAGCTGCTCAGATAGCTGATGTTTGAAGTTGGTGAGGGAGATAAAAGTCTCCAACTTCAGCGATTTTTGCAGTTCGTTCCAGTCACAGGCAGCAGAGTACTGGAACGAAAGGCGGCCAAATGAGGTGTTGGCTTTAGGGATGATCAGTGACATACATCTGCTGGAGCGCGTGCTACGGATGGGTGTTGCCATCGTGACCAGTGAACTGAGATAAGGCGGAGCTTTACCTAGCATTGACTTGTAGATGACCTGGAGCCAGTGGGTCTGGCGACGAATATGTAGCGAGGGCCAGCCGACTAGAGCATACAAGTCGCAGTGGTGGGTGGTATAAGGTGCTTTAGTGACAAAACGGATGGCACTGTGATGGACTGCATCCAGTTTGCAGAGTAGAGTGTTGGAAGCCATTTTGTAGATGACATCGCCAAAGTCGAGGATCGGTCGGATAGTCAGTTTTACTAGGGTAAGCTTGGCGGCGTGAGTGAAGGAGGCTTTGTTGCGGAATAGAAAGCTGACTTTTGGCTAGAAGGTCGGCATCCCGGAGTTGCCTCTTCACTGTTGCGACTGGTGTTTTGTGGGTACTATTTAATGAAGCTGCCAGATGGACTTGTGAAGTGTCTGTTTCTCAAACTAGACACTCTAATGTACTTGTCCTCTTGCTCAGTTGTGCACCGGGGCCTCGCCCTTTCTATTCTGGTTAGAGCCAGTTTGTGCTGTTCTGTGAAGGAAGTAGTACACAGCGTTGAACGAGATCTTCAGTTTCCTGGCAATTTCTCGCATGGAATAGCCTTCATTTTTCAGAACAAGAATAGACTGATGAGTTTCTGAGAAAACGTATTTATTTCTGGCCATTTTGAGCCTGTAATAGAACCCACAAATGCTGACGCTCCAGATGCTCAACTAGTCTAAAGAAGGACAATTTTATTGCTTCTTTAATCAGAACAACAGTTTTCAGCTGAGCTAACATAGTTGCAAAAGGGTTTTCTAATGATCAATGAACCTTTTAAAATGATTAACATGGATTAGCTAACACAACGTGCCATTGGAACACAGGAGTGTTGCTGATAATGGACCTCTTTATAACTATGTAGATATTCCATTAAAAAAATCTGCCATTTCCAGCTACAATAGTAATTTACATTAACAATGTCTACACTGTATTTCTGATCAATTGTATATTATTTTAATGGACTAAAACTGTGCTTTTGAAAAAAAAATAAGGACTCCAAACTTTTCAACGGTGGTGTACGTGAGTGCCTCGGGTCAGTAGTCAGTTAGGCAGGTTACCGTAGAGTTCTTGAGCACAGGGACTATGATGGTCTGCTTGAAGCAGACAGGGAGAGGTTGAAAATGTCAGTGAAGACATTTGCCAGTTGGTTAACGCATGCCTTAAATTCACACTGTACAACAGATAAGACAGATAATTACACCAGATATAACAGACTGACCCCTCTGGCAAATAGACTATTGCAGCATAGATACTGGAGGCTGATAATGGGGGTGAGTTGGAGAACACTGTGGCCCTGTCCAACAATACCCCCGGACAGGGCCAACCAGGCAGGATATAACCCCACCCACTCTGCAAAAGCACTGCCCCCCCCCCACTAGAGGGACATCAACAGACCTCCAACTTACTACCCTGAGACAAGGCTGAGTATAGCCCACGAAGATATACTCTACCACACATACCCGAGCATATCTCTGGAATGTACAGGAAATACGCTGTAACTATAAGAGTCAAGATTGTGAAGAATTAAATTTATAAAGAGATACAAAAATATAACTGCTCACACCTCATCAACAACATTTTCTAATTCAACCAACAGCATTTGATGCAACTGAACTGGGATTTTTCCCCTCAAGATTTTCCTGACTAGAGCTTTGAATAGCAGATGGGCAAATGGTTTGGCTTTGCTTTGCATGCGAGGCTACCAGTGCAAATGACCATGCTAATGACAATGTCCTGCTGTCTGTTTGAGGAGACTGCTGAGCCTTCTGTGACCTCCTGCTGACGTTCTGTGTTTAGCTTACAGCTAGCTATCTATTTCTGAGGACATTTATCTGTCACAGTGTCCTGTCTCTGTGTTTCATGATACTCACTTGCTACAAACAGAAAGTACCAGCAATTTCTGAAGAGATTGATATTGATGATTAGAGACAAATGTTTCACAGAGACAAATATTTGAATTTAACCCAGGCAAGCCAGTTAAGAACAAGCCAGTTGATCCAGCCCAACACCCTCGGATGCCTGCCGAGAGAGAGCTAGAGGGACCGCGAGAGAGACCACGAGAGAGAGCGAGAGAGAGAGAGCGAGAGAGAGAGCGCGAGAGAGAGAGAGAGAGAGAGAGAGAGAGAGCGAGAGAGAGAGAGCGAGAGAGAGAGTGAGAGAGCACGAGAGAGCGAGAGAGAGCTAGATCCTCCTGAAGTATTTTGAGTTTATTGCTTTCATATATTCACTCTGTTTCTCAATATGCGCTCTACCGTGCTTACACTACTGCGCTCTACACTACCCCGCTCCACACTACCACGCTCTACACTACCATGCAAGTGAATTCTTGCATGTTTTCTTGAGTACTTTATTGCCAGGACAAGAGTGTGGAGAACTCATAAAACGTGACATTAGAGAAGCCCTCCTCCTACTGTATTACCTCACGCTGCACCTCCTCCTACAGTATTACCTCACGCTGCACCTCCCCTACTGTATTACCTCACACTGCACCTCCCCTACTGCATTACCTCACACTGCATCTCCCCTACTGTATTACCTCACGCTGCACCTCCCCCTACTGCATTACCTCACGCTGCTCCTCCCCCTACTGTATTACCTCACGCTGCTCCTCCCCCTACTGTATTACCTCACACTGCATCTCCCCTACTGTATTACCTCACGCTGCACCTCCCCTACTGTATTACCTCACGCTGCACCTCCCCTACTGCATTACCTCACGCTGCTCCTCCCCCTACTGTATTACCTCACACTGCATCTCCCCTACTGTATTACCTCACACTGCCCTAATTAGGCATCTAATGTGATGTCAATGGGCAACATTTAAATCAGCTCAAATAATGGCACTATTGATTTCAAGAAAAAAAGTTTTTTTTAAAGTGGTTATGTAAAATTTGTGTGAATACTTTTTCGTTTAAGCTTGCGTGGATTACACGTTGGAGAAGGGCCCTCCGTTCACCGTTTTTGCATACTATGATTAGCACTGGTACGCCGACTCTCCTGTTCTCCAGTTTGCGTGGCCAGAACATGGTAGTATGCTCAGTTGTTTCAAATGAGATATCTTCGAGGAGGGAAGGTTTTCGAGAGGAATAATAACTATTGGTTTTAACAAAAAAAAAAAAGATTTTCAGTAGGCTTTTAAAATAACATCCTTGACCTGAACTCGATCCATCCAGACCAACAGAAGTGTTCAGCAGGTAGGGTTTAGGGTTCGAGTTCAGATAACACTTAAAGTGAATCCGAAATATCACTGTATTTCCAATAGGTCAAAAGAAGAACACTATAATAGGGTGCCATTTTGGATGCACTCTAAAACTTGACCTTCTTTTGACAAGTATTTTGACAAAGTTTCCATGCCACTTGTCTTTCACCTCTCCCTGACCCTGTCGCCACAGAAAGGTCCAGCCACTCACATCAGCCGTGGAACCACTGTTATCCAAACAGACAGCTCCTCTGTCACCATTATGTAAATGACTTGTGTTCCCTCTGAAATACTGCGACTCCTCCATCTGTTCGTCCAGAGAGAGTGGGTGGGGGGTGTGGGGGAGAGGGAGCGAGGGGGAGAGAGCAATGGGGAGAGAGAGAGAAAGAGAGACAGAGACAGAGAGAGAGAGGGGGAGAGGGAGAGACAGGGGGAGTGGGAGAGTGAGATGGGGAGAGAGAGAAAGGGGGAGAGAAAGAGAGAGAGTCAGAGGGGGGAGAGGGAGAGCGAGATGGGGAGAGAGAGAGAGACAGAGAGAGAGAGACAGAGAGAGAGAGAGAGAGAGAGAGAGAGAGAGAGAGAGAGAGAGAGAGAGAGAGAGAGAGAGAGAGAGAGAGAGAGAGAGTTTTCTGCAGACCACCTCTAAAAGCAGGGTATGTTAGTAGGTAGGGTATGTTAGTTTTATGGTAGACCACCTCTAAAAGCAGGGTATGTTAGTAGGTAGGGTATGTTAGTAGGGTATGGGGTATGGTAGTAGGGTGCGTTAGTAGGGTGCGTTAGTAGGGTATGTTAGCAGGGTGTGTTATCAGGGTGTGTTAGCAGGGTATGTTAGTAGGGTATGTGGGTATGTTAGTAGAAGTATGGGGTATGTTAGTAGAGTATGTTAGCAGGGTGTGTTAGCAGGGTGTGTTAGCAGGGTATGTTAGTAGGGTGTGTTAGCAGGGTGTGTTAGAAGGGTATGTTAGTAGGGTATGGGGTATGTTAGCAGGGTGTGTTAGTAGGGTATGGGTTATGGTAGTAGGGTGTGTTAGTAGGGTATGGGGTAAGGTATGTTAGTAGGGTAGTAGGGTATGGGGTATAGTAGTAGGTACCAGGCACACCGGTTTGTGTCAAGAACTGCAACGCTGCTGGGTTTTCCAAGCTCATCATTTTCCCATCTGTATCAAGAATGGATCACCACACAAAGCACAACTTGATCCAACTGTGAGAAGCACTGGAGTCAACATGGACCAGCATCCCTGTGGAACTCTGCACACCTTGTAGTGTCCATGCCCTGATGACTTTAGATTGTTCTTAGTGCAAAAGGTGTAAGTCCAGACCCTTTACAGTGATGACAGTAATAATATGTCCTATACCCAGGTCTGTACAGATGAACTCTAGGCCTTGTTCCGTACTGTTGACAGCAGACCCATGTTCATTGTACTGTGTAACCTACCTCTGCCAGCTCCACTCCACTCCACTCCTGGCCACGAGGCTGTCTAATAGAGATTAATGTCTCCTGACTCCTGGCTCTGCTCTGTGCTGTGCAGGGACTGACCGGCCACTCCTTGAGCGTGAAATGCACTTCTCCTTGCCTGGCTGGCTGGGGTGTGTGTGTGTGTTTTATATATGTGTGTTTATATACAGTGCCTTGCGAAAGTATTCGGCCCCCTTGAACTTTGCGACCTTTTGCCACATTTCAGGCTTCAAACATAAAGATATAAAACTGTATTTATTTGTGAAGAATCAACAACAAATGGGACACAATCATGAAGTGGAACGACATTTATTGGATATTTCAAACTTTTTTAACAAAACAAAAACTGAAAAATTGGGCGTGCAAAATTATTCAGCCCCCTTACGTTAATACTTTGTAGCGCCACCTTTTGCTGCGATTACAGCTGTAAGTCGCTTGGGGTATGTCTCTATCAGTTTTGCACATCGAGAGACTGAAATTTTTTCCCATTCCTCCTTGCAAAACAGCTCGAGCTCAGTGAGGTTGGATGGGGAGCATTTGTGAACAGCAGTTTTAAGTTCTTTCCACAGATTCTCGATTAGATTCAGGCCTGGACTTTGACTTGGCCATTCTAACACCTGGATATGTTTATTTTTGAACCATTCCATTGTAGATTTTGCTTTATGTTTTGGATCATTGTCTTGTTGGAAGACAAATCTCCATCCCAGTCTCAGGTCTTTTGCAGACTCCATCAGGTTTTCTTCCAGAATGGTCCTGTATTTGGCTCCATCCATCTTCCCATCAATTTTAACCATCTTCCCTGTCCCTGCTGAAGAAAAGCAGGCCCAAACCATGATGCTGCCACCACCATGTTTGACAGTGGGGATGGTGTGTTCAGGGTGATGAGCTGTGTTGCTTTTACGCCAAACATAATGTTTTGCATTGTTGCCAAAAAATTCAATTTTGGTTTCATCTGACCAGAGCACCTTCTTCCACATGTTTGGTGTGTCTCCCAGGTGTCTTGTGGCAAACTGTAAACAACAATTTTTATAGATATCGTTAAGAAATGGCTTTCTTCTTGCCACTCTTCCATAAAGGCCAGATTTGTGTAATATACGACTGATTGTTGTTGTATGGACAGAGTCTCCCACCTCAGCTGTAGATCTCTGCAGTTCATCCAGAGTGATCATGGGCCTCTTGGCTGCATCTCTGATCAGTCTTCTCCTTGTATGAGCTGAAAGTTTAGAGGGACGGCCAGGTCTTGGTAGATTTGCAGTGGTCTGATACTCCTTCCATTTCAATATTATCACTTGCACAGTGCTCCTTGGGATGTTTAAAGCTTGGGAAATCTTTTTGTATCCAAATCCGGCTTTAAACTTCTTCACAACAGTATCTCAGACCTGCCTGGTGTGTTCCTTGTTCTTCATGCGCTTTTAACGGACCTCTGAGACTATCACAGTGCAGGTGCATTTATACGGAGACTTGATTACACACAATTGGATTGTATTTATCATCATTAGTCATTTAGGTCAACATTGGATCATTCAGAGATCCTCACTGAACTTCTGGAGAGAGTTTGCTGCACTGAAAGTAAAGGGGCTGAATAATTTTGCACGCCCAATTTTTCAGTTTTTGATTTGTTAAAAAAGTTTCAAATATCCAATATATATATATATATATATGTGTGTGTGTGTGTGTGTGTGTGTGTGTGTGTGTGTGTGTGTGTGTGTGTGTGTGTGTGTGTGTGTGTGTGTGTGTGTGTGTGTGTGTGTGTGTGTGTGTGTGTGTGTGTGTGTGTGTGTGTGTGTGTGTGTGTGTGTGTGTGTGTGTATCTTATGCGTGCGTGTTAGAAGAGCGCTAGAGAGACAGAGGGAGAGAGAGAGACAGAGGGAGAAAGATAAATCGAATGAGAGAGAAATACAAAGAGAGAGACAGAGAGACAGAAAGAGAAAGACAGAGAGAGAGAGAGAGAGAGAGAGAGAGAGAGAGAGAGAGAGAGAGAGAGAGAGAGAAATGAAATATTGTTTCTGTGTTAAACTCTTTGCCAGCTCTGTCAGCCCTACAGTTGCATAGAGATCTAAATTCAGAGGGGCCTCTGAGCTGAACTTCCAGGAAGTTGCTCACTCTCTCCCTCCTTCTACCCTCGTTCACTCCCTCTCTCCATCATTCTACCCTCGTTCACTCCCTCTCTCCCTCATTCTACCCTCCTTCACTCCCTCTCTCCCTCATTCTACCCTCGTTCACTCACTCTCTCCCTCATTCTACCCTCGTTCACTCCCTCTCTCCCTCATTCTACCCTCGTTCACTCACTCTCTCCCTCATTCTACCCTCGTTCACTCCCTCTCTCCCTCATTCTACCCTCGTTCACTCACCCCCTCCCTCCTTCTATGCTAGTTCACTCCCTCCTTCCACCCTCATTCATTCCCTCTTTCTGACCCTCGATCACACCCCCTGCACACATCTCATATCCATATTTGCCCCATGTGGCAGGATTGGGGTCAGTTGTGTTTCTAATTCCACTGTCAAATGAAGTGGTGTTCTTATCACATTCAGTAACTGACAACCTAGTCCCTATGAAGTGCACTGCATTAGACCAGAGCTCAAATGGTTTCTGGTCAAAAGTAGTGCACTTCATAGGAAGTCTGCATCTGTTACAACACTGTTTATTACTGATTGTGCTGAGAGAAACTCGTTCCAGAAACTCAACTGACCCCAATTCTTCCACATGGTTAAAACATGGAAAAGAGATGTCAAAATAGATGTATATAATAACATGGTGGTAGATGTATAGAATAACATGGTGGTAGATGTATAGAATAACATGGTGGTAGATGTATAGAATAACATGGTGGTAGATGTATAGAATAACATGGTGGTAGATGTATAGAATAACATGGTGGTAGATGATAGAATAACATGGTGGTAGATGTATTGAATAACATGGTGGTAGATGTATAGAATAACATGGTGGTAGATGTATAGAATAACATGGTGGTAGATGTATAGAATAACATGGTGGTAGATGTATTGAATAACATGGTGGTATGGAATAACATGGTGTAGATGTATAGAATAACATTGAATAACATGGTGGTAGATGTATATAATAACATGGTGGTAGATGAATAGAATAACATGGTGGTAGATGTATTGAATAACATGGTGGTAGATGTATAGAATAACATGGTGGTAGATGTATAGAATAACATGGTGGTAGATGTATAGAATAACATGGTGGTAGATGTATAGAATAACATGGTGGTAGATGTATATAATAACATGGTGGTAGATGTATATAATAACATGGTGGTAGATGTATAGAATAACATGGTGGTAGATGTATATAATAACATGGTGGTAGATGTATTGAATAACATGGTGGTAGATGAATAGAATAACATGGTGGTAGATGAATATAACATGGTAATAACATGGTGGTAGATGTATATAATAACATGGTGGTAGATGTATATAATAACATGGTGGTAGATGTATTGAATAACATGGTGGTAGATGAATAGAATAACATGGTGGTAGATGTATTGAATAACATGGTGGTAGATGTATATAATAACATGGTGGTAGATGTATTGAATAACATGGTGGTAGATGTATTGAATAACATGGTGGTAGATGTATATAATAACATGGTGGTAGATGTATTGAATAACATGGTGGTAGATGTATATAATAACATGGTGGTAGATGTATATAATAACATGGTGGTAGATGTATTGAATAACATGGTGGTAGATGAATAGAATAACATGGTGGTAGATGTATTGAATAACATGGTGGTAGATGTAGAATAACATGGTGGTAGATGTGGTGGTAGATGTAAGAATAACATGGTGGTAGATGTATATAATAACATGGTGGTAGATGTATTGAATAACATGGTGGTATAGATTAACATGACAGGTAGATTTGAGTAATATATTTAAAAAAAATGCAGATCAAAATTCACATAGATATGTTAGTTCTAGATCTGTTAATCTCATTGAAAGCAAGTCTTAGGAACGGTAGATCTGTTTAATATGCATTACTTCTATGCTTCCCGTTTTTAAATTGAACTTTCGGTTTTGTACATCAGATTCAAACAGCTGAAAATACAATATGTTTGTTTCTGGTTTAGATGCGGCATTAATTCTCCACGCTGTACTTGCTTTGCTTTGTCACGTAAACGCGCCCACTCGCCCCTTCCATAATTCGTACACTGATTTTATTCTCCAATAACCATACATATTGTGCCGAAGGAAATTAATATGGTTTCACTGCATGACTATGATAAAATCAGACTCTGAACCATCTGGAGTTACAGCATCTCTGACCACAAAACAATAACTGATCATTAACCAAAAATAATTTCCCCAAAATAATACTACAATGGGAAGAGATGTAATTATATTTGACTGTTTCATAAAGTGATAATGTTACCCATCTCTCACGTGTTTAAAAAAATAAAAAATAAAAATAGTGAAAGTATATAAATTGTTTTGATATATAAATAGAGACGTTTGTTCAGGAGATTGAAAGCTTTTAAACTCCACAAAACCTCTCAGAAGCCGATGTTCAATCAGCTGTTTGTGTCGGAAGCTGTAACAGCTTCACAGAGACCATTATCCGGCTATTGAGGATTCCTTTAACTCCACATGTTTGTGCTTTGAAAGCAAGCATTTTCAACTTTTTACTACGTCGTCATAAGGAATAGAAAGTATATTACTGGTAGTCCAACCAAGGAGCAGTAATTGAGGAACCACCTGCAAAATATGGAAATATTCATATATTCATATATTCATATATATTCCTTATTACAGTGTAATTACACTGTGACATGTATTATAGTTAATTGTAACAACTCATAGTAACAACAATATGTGCCTGGTAGTAAGTGCAGTTTGTAATTAAAGAAGAGTAACAAATAATGGTTATTAACATGCCTGTTACAAATGGGAAGGTTTCCTCTAAATTCACCAACTTAAGTGTTTTACTTCTCAGCTGCATCCAATTCATTACCAACTGTGACAAAGGTAGGGATCCTATGTGGGATGCACTTGGTGTCTGAGAGATTATAGCCTGTGCTCAATAGTCTCTAACTAGTTAACCCTATAAAGGTCGATGTCCATGCCCCAGCGGAAATCTAATTAGCATAATAAAAACAACTCTTGTAAAGTTCTGTCAGTTGAAGCTAGAGATATCAGTTTTTTTATTGCATTGGGTGCATCTCAGTCTGCATGGGTTTTTGCATTGAATGTGTCTCAATCCACCACATCTGCCTAAATCGCACAATCCTCATCTGCAGTGAAAAGTGTCAGAGCTACAGCGATGTTTATCAGACCAGGAGAGATCCCATCTACCGTGGAAGGTGTCAGAGCTAGGAGCAGTGTTTATCAGACCAGGAGAGATCCCATCTCAGGTAGAAGGTGTCAGAGCTAGGAGCAGTGTTTATCAGACCAGGAGAGATTCCATCTACCGTCGAAGGTGTCAGAGCTAGGAGCAGTCTTTGTCAGACCAGGAGAGATTCCATCTATAGTGGAAGGTATCAGAGCTAGGAGCAGTGTTTGTCAGACCAGGAGAGATTATATCTATAGTGGAAGGTTTCAGAGCTACAGCAATGTTTGTCAGACCAGGAGAGATCTGCGGTGAAAGGTGACAATAAAAAAAATACTAAAAAAAATAAAAATATGCTTCTTTACGTTACGGTACTTTAGCTTTAGCCACTTCCAATAGCGGCTGTGCTTACGAGAAAGAAACATACGAAGACAGAGTTGTTGATTTCCATTGTTACTTGTAATGTTAAAAAGGGGAGGAAAAAATAAATTAGCTATCTAGGCTACTCACCGTTCTATAGGCTACAGATATGAGCTGCCATTAGAATAGTTATTTTCATGCTATATCCCATTAATCACATGATTAATCTAACAATGTAAGATGAAGTAATCTTTATTATTTTGTAAGAAACGTACCAAATGTTGCAGTACAGTTTACTAAAATAGAAGCTGATCTATTGTTTGTAGGTACTGTATTTTCGCTTGGTAATGAGTAGCAGGCCTAAGTAATTATATAGAACGAGCTGAATCCTGTGCAACAACTAGTAATTCCATTGTACTTAAGTGCATAT
The DNA here is from genome assembly GCF_021184085.1 of Oncorhynchus gorbuscha. Taxonomy (NCBI): domain Eukaryota; kingdom Metazoa; phylum Chordata; class Actinopteri; order Salmoniformes; family Salmonidae; genus Oncorhynchus; species Oncorhynchus gorbuscha. The sequence goes on along the minus strand of NC_060196.1, from coordinate 60,035,542 downwards.
TAAATGTGCTATGGTGTGCTAGTGTATTTGTTCTCCCACTTGGCTGGCGCTTCCGGAAACTTGAAAAATGAGGGCCAGGTTGTCTGGATGGGTAATGTACTGTATAAGTACACCTTAGTTGCAAGTTACTTAGTTGTAAATGAGAACTTGTTCTCAACCAGCCTACGTGGTTAAATAAAGGTGAAATAAATAAATAAATAACAAAGTAAGTACCCCCACAAAATACAATTCATTTTAACTAGCTAAATCCTGTGTAACAAATAGTAATTACATTGTACATAGGCAAACATTACATGTACTAATGCTTTGAAATAGTGTCTTATTCCTCATCTGAGATGACACTCGTATTAAATATGTTTTCGCAAGATCAACCAAGTTAACCTAGATGGTACGCTAGCATGTGCTAGCATCAACGTTGGCTGGACACCGCACCTTCACAGTTAAGTAATTAGACTGTTGACACCTTAGGGAAGCCACAGAAACAGGAATCTGGTTGATATCCCTTTCAATGGGCAATAGGGATGCATAGAAAGACAGGGGTTTCAAAATAAGAGTCACTTCCTGATTGGATTTTTCAGTTCTGTTTTTTCAGTTCTGTTATACTCACAGACAATATATTTACAGTTTTGGAAACTTTAGAGTGTTTTCTATCCTAAGCTGTCAATTATATGCATATTCTAGCATCTAGAAATAGGCGGTTTACTTTGGAAACGTTATTTTTCCTAAAATAAATATAGTGCCCCCTAGCTTCAAGAGGTTATTAAGTAATTAAAGCCCATTGAGGCTGTAATCTCTCAGACACCCAGTGAATCCACAAGGGATCCCAACCTTTGTCACAGTTGTTAATTTATCTGATGCCGCTATGAAGAAATGAAACACTGTGTCGGTGAATTTAGTGGAAACCTGCCCATTTGCAACAAGCATGGTAACAAGCATTCGATGTTATACTTCTGTAATTACAGACCGCAATTACTACCAGGTACATGTTGTTATTACATTGTAACTATGAGTCGTTACAGTTAACTACACTACATGTTAGTGTAATTGCACATGTAATTACACTGTAATAAAAGCCCCTTAACTTCTTGTGTCGTGCCAACCCGGATCCGGGATCATGACTACAGCCTCAAGCCCATTACCATAACACAACGTTAACTATTCATGAAAATCGCAAATGAAATGAAATCAATATGCTAGCTCTCAAGCTTAGCCTTTTGTTAACAACAGTGTCATCTCAGAAAAAATATGCTTCTCAACCATAGCAAACTAGCATTTAGCATTTAGCTTTAGCATTTAGCATTTAGCATTTAGCATTTAGCGTTAGCATTAGCAGGCAACATTTTCACAAAAACCAGCAAAAACATTCAATAAATCATTTACCTTTGAAGAACTTCGGATGTTTTCAATGAGGAGACTCTCAGTAAGATAGCAAATGTTCAGTTTTCCTGAAAGATTATTTGTGCTGGAGAACTCGGTCCGTTTTCTGCGTCATGTTTGGCTACCAAAAAAAAATAAAAAATTAATTCATCCAAACGCCAAACTTTCTTCCACATTAACTCCATAATATCGACTGAAACATGGTAAACGTTGTTTAGCATCAATCCTCAAGGTGTTTTTCACATATCTCTTCATGAATGGTGGAACAAACTCCCTCACGACGCCAGGACAGTGGAGTCAATCACCACCTTCCGGAGACACCTGAAACCCCACCTCTTTAAGGAATACCTAGGATAGGATAAGTAATCCCTCTCACCCCCCTTAAGTTTTAGATGCACTATTGTAAAGTGACTGTTCCACTGGATGTCATAAGGTGAATGCACCAATTTGTAAGTCGCTCTGGATAAGAGCGTCTGCTAAATGACTTAAATGTAAATGTAATGATATATCATTCCTGGAAGTCTCCTCTCTGTCTCAATCACATGGATGAATGCGAGCAGCTTGAAGATTGCGCAACAATTTCAACAAAGGACACCGGGCGGACCCCTGGTAAATGTAGTCTCTTATGGCCAATCTTCCAATGATATGCCTACAAATACGTCACAATGCTGCAGACAACTTGGAGACACGATAGAAAGGGCAGGCTCATTCGTGGTGCTTTTACAGCCATATAAGGAGACAATGAAAAACAGATCGTTTCACCTGTTGCATCAGTTCTGGGGCACTCACAGATCATATCTTTGCAGTTTTGGAAACGTCAGAGTGTTTTCTTTCCAAAGCTGCCAATTATATGCATAGTCAAGCATCTTTTCGTGACAAAATATTGCGCTTAAAACGGGCACGTTTTTTTTATTCAATAATGACATAGCGACCCCCATAGGTTGAAGAGGTTAAAAGGAAGGGTTAGTGAAAATGCTTATTTTACATCAAATTACTCTCTCTGTGACCCCTGACTCTCTATGTGACCCCTGACACTCTATGTGACCCCTGACTCTCTTTGTGATCCCTGACTCTCTGTGACCCCTGAATCTCTCTGTGACCCCTGACTCTCTCTGTGACCCCTGCCTCTCTCTGTGACCCCTGCCTCTCTCTGTGACCCCTGCCTCTCTCTGTGACCCCTGACTCTCTCTGTGACCCCTGACTCTCTGTGACCCCTGACTCTCTGTGACCCCTGACTCTCTCTGTGACCCCTGACTCTCTCTGTGACGCCTGACTCTCTATGGTGACCCCTGACTCTCTATGGTGACCCCTGACTCTCTATGGTGACCCCTGACTCTCTATGGTGACCCCTGACTCTCTATGGTGACCCCTGACTCTCTATGGTGACCCCTGACTCTCTATGGTGACCCCTGACTCTCTATGGTGACCCCTGACTCACTTTGTGACTCTTTGGTCTTCACACTGAGCTGCCTGTCCCCTCCAGCAGCACTGGCAGGGAACCAGAGAAACAAACATTCTGATATTTACAGAGCAGACAGGGAACCAGAGAAACAAACGCTCTGACCGTTGTGGAAAAATTACCCAATCTTCATACTTGAGTAAAAGTAAAGATACCTTTATTAGAAAATGACTCAAGTAAAAGTGAAAGTGAGTAAAAGTCTAAAAGTATTTGGTTTTAAATATACTTAAGTATCAAAAGTAAAAGTATAAGTCATTCCAAATTCCAAACCAGTCAGCCCAATATATATATATATTTTAATTTAAGGATAGCGAAGGGCACACTCAGACATAATTGACAAACAAAGCATTTGTGTTTAGTGAGTCCTCCAGATCAGATGCAGTAGGGATGACCAGGGATGTTCTCTGTTTAGTGAGTCCTCCAGATCAGATGCACTAGGGATGACCAGGGATGTTCTCTGTTTAGTGAGTCTGCCAGATCAGAGGCAGTAGGGATGACCAGGGATGTTCTCTGTTTAGTGAGTCCTCCAGATCAGAGGCAGTAGGGATGACCAGGATGTTCTCTGTTTAGTGAGTCCTCCAGATCAGAGACAGTAGGGATGACCAGGATGTTCTCTGTTTAGTGAGTCCTCCAGATCAGAGACAGTAGGGATGACCAGGATGTTCTCTGTTTAGTGAGTCTGCCAGATCAGATGCTGTAGGGATGACCAGGGATGTTCTCTGTTTAGTGAGTCCTCCAGATCAGAGGCACTAGGGATGACCAGGATGTTCTCTGTTTAGTGAGTCCTCCAGATCAGAGACAGTAGGGATGACCAGGATGTTCTCTGTTTAGTGAGTCCTCCAGATCAGAGGCAGAGGGATGACAGGGATGTTCTCTGTTTAGTGAGTCCTCCAGATCAGGATGACCAGGGATGTTCTCTGTTTAGTGAGTCTGCCAGATCAGAGCTGTAGGGATGACCAGGGATGTTCTCTGTTTAGTGAGTCCTCCAGATCAGAGGCACTAGGGATGACCAGGATGTTCTCTGTTTAGTGAGTCCTCCAGATCAGAGACAGTAGGGATGACCAGGATGTTCTCTGTTTAGTGAGTCCTCCAGATCAGAGGCAGTAGGGATGACCAGGGATGTTCTCTGTTTAGTGAGTCCTCCAGATCAGAGGCAGTAGGGATGACCAGGGATGTTCTCTGTTTAGTGAGTCCTCCAGATCAGAGGCAGTAGGGATGACCAGGGATGTTCTCTGTTTAGTGAGTCCTCCAGATCAGAGGCAGTAGGGATGACCAGGGATGTTCTCTGTTTAGTGAGTCCTCCAGATCAGAGGCTGTAGAGATGACCAGGGATGTTCTCTGTTTAGTGAGTCCTCCAGATCAGAGGCAGTAGGGATGACCAGGGATGTTCTCTGTTTAGTGAGTCCTCCAGATCAGAGGCAGTAGGGATGACCAGGGATGTTCTCTGTTTAGTGAGTCTACCAGATCAGATGCACTAGGGATGACCAGGGATGTTCTCTGTTTAGTGAGTCCTCCAGATCAGAGGCAGTAGGGATGACCAGGGATGTTCTCTGTTTAGTGAGTCCTCCAGATCAGAGGCAGTAGGGATGACCAGGGATGTTCTCTGTTTAGTGAGTCCTCCAGATCAGAGGCAGTAGGGATGACCAGGGATGTTCTCTGTTTAGTGAGTCCTCCAGATCAGAGGCAGTAGGGATGACCAGGGATGTTCTCTGTTTAGTGAGTCTGCCAGATCAGAGGCAGTAGGGATGACCAGGGATGTTCTCTGTTTAGTGAGTCCTCCAGATCAGAGGCAGTAGGGATGACCAGGGATGTTCTCTGTTTAGTGAGTCTGCCAGATCAGAGGCAGTAGGGATGACCAGGGATGTTCTATGTTTAGTGAGTCTGCCAGACCAGATGCAGTAGGGATGACCAGGGATGTTCTCTGTTTAGTGAGTCTGCCAGATCAGAGGCAGTAGGGATGACCAGGGATGTTCTCTGTTTAGTGAGTCTGCCAGATCAGAGACAGTAGGGATGACCAGGGATGTTCTCTGTTTAGTGAGTCTGCCAGATCAGATGCACTAGGGATGACCAGGGATGTTCTCTGTTTAGTGAGTCTACCAGATCAGATGCACTAGGGATGACCAGGGATGTTCTCTGTTTAGTGAGTCCTCCAGATCAGATGCAGTACTGATGAACAGGGATGTTCTCTGTTTAGTGAGTCTACCAGATCAGATGCACTAGGGATGCAGAATTGCCACTTTTGGATAAATAGCGTGCCCAATTTCAACTGTGATTTAATGACAGTTTGAATTTTATAGTATTTTATTTGAATCTGGTGCTCTGCATTTTCCCTGGCAATTGGCCAGTTGAGACATTTGCGTCCCTCCTATCCCAAACTACTTTACCCCACTGCGTTCTGATATGAACAGCACAGAACCAGGGGAACCAGAGAAACAAACACTCTGATATGCAGCATCCACTGGGTAAAAACTGGGTAAATCAATGTTGCTTCAACGTCATTTCAACAACAACAAAAATGAAATGTGAGTATGCTGAACCAACGTCAACTAAACGGGAGTATGCTGAACCAACGTCAACTAAATGGGAGTATGCTGAATCAACGTCAACTAAACGTGAGTACGCTGAATCAACGTCAACTAAATGGGAGTATGCTGAATCAACGTCAACTAAATGTGAGTATGCTGAATCAACGTCAACTAAATGTGAGTACGCTGAATCAACGTCAACTAGATGTGAGTACGCTGAATCAACGTCAACTAAATGTGAGTACGCTGAATCAACGTCAACTAAATGTGAGTACGCTGAATCAACGTCAACTAAATGTGAGTACGCTGAATCAACGTCAACTAAATGTGAGTACGCTGAATCAACGTCAACTAAATGTGAGTACGCTGAATCAACGTCAACTGAATGTGAGTACGCTGAATCAACGTCAACTAAATGTGAGTACGCTGAATCAACGTCAACTAAATGTGAGTATGCTGAATCAACGTCAACTAAATGTGAGTACGCTGAATCAACGTCAACTAAATGTGAGTACGCTGAATCAACGTCAACTAAATGTGAGTACGCTGAATCAACGTCAACTAAATGTGAGTACGCTGAATCAACGTCAACTAAATGTGAGTACGCTGAATCAACGTCAACTAAATGTGAGTATGCTGAATCAACGTCAACTAAATGTGAGTACGCTGAATCAACGTCAACTAAACGTGAGTATGCTGAATCAACGTCAACTAAATGTGAGTACGCTGAATCAACGTCAACTAAATGGGAGTCTGCTGAATCAACGTCAACTAAATGTGAGTATGCTGAATCAACGTCAACTAAATGTGAGTACGCTGAATCAACGTCAACTAAATGTGAGTATGCTGAATCAACGTCAACTAAATGTGAGTACGCTGAATCAACGTCAACTAAATGTGAGTACGCTGAATCAACGTCAACTAAATGGGAGTACGCTGAATCAACGTCAACTAAATGTGAGTACGCTGAATCAACGTCAACTAAATGTGAGTATGCTGAATCAACGTCAACTAAATGTGAGTACGCTGAATCAACGTCAACTAAATGTGAGTACGCTGAATCAACGTCAACTAAATGTGAGTACGCTGAATCAACGTCAACTAAACGTGAGTATGCTGAATCAACGTCAACTAAATGTGAGTACGCTGAATCAACGTCAACTAAACGTGAGTATGCTGAATCAACGTCAACTAAACGTGAGTAGGCTGAATCAACGTCAACTAAATGTGAGTATGCTGAATCAACGTCAACTAAATGTGAGTACGCTGAATCAACGTCAACTAAATGTGAGTAGGCTGAATCAACGTCAACTAAATGTGAGTACGCTGAATCAACGTCAACTAAACGTGAGTATGCTGAATCAACGTCAACTAAACGTGAGTAGGCTGAATCAACGTCAACTAAATGGGAGTATGCTGAATCAACGTCAACTAAATGTGAGTACGCTGAATCAACGTCAACTAAATGTGAGTAGGCTGAATCAACGTCAACTAAACGTGAGTAGGCTGAATCAACGTCAACTAAATGTGAGTATGCTGAATCAACGTCAACTAAACGTGAGTACGCTGAATCAACGTCAACTAAATGTGAGTATGCTGAATCAACGTCAACTAAACGTGAGTAGGCTGAATCAACGTCAACTAAATGTGAGTAGGCTGAATCAACGTCAACTAAACGTGAGTAGGCTGAATCAACGTCAACTAAATGTGAGTATGCTGAATCAACGTCAACTAAATGTGAGTACGCTGAATCAACGTCAACTAAATGTGAGTATGCTGAATCAACGTCAACTAAACGTGAGTAGGCTGAATCAACGTCAACTAAATGTGAGTAGGCTGAATCAACGTCAACTAAACGTGAGTAGGCTGAATCAACGTCAACTAAATGTGAGTATGCTGAATCAACGTGAGTACGCTGAATCAACGTCAACTAAATGTGAGTACGCTGAATCAACGTCAACTAAATGTGAGTATGCTGAATCAACGTCAACTAAATGTGAGTAGGCTGAATCAACGTCAACTAAATGTGAGTACGCTGAATCAACGTCAACTAAATGTGAGTAGGCTGAATCAACGTCAACTAAATGTGAGTATGCTGAATCAACGTCAACTAAATAAATGCTGAATCAACGTCATGCTGAATCAACGTCAACTAAATGTGAGTATGCTGAATCAACGTGATCTAAAAATGTGAGTACGCTGAATCAACGTCAACTAAATGTGAGTATGCTGAATCAACGTCAATTGGATGGGTTGGATTTGACAAAAGCAATCAGCATATAGTAATTATGTATTTTTTTCATACAACTCTTCACCTAAATCCAATGACATGGTGACGTGTGTTTTGTTGTTTTCACAATGATTTCATTGATCTCAACCAAATGTACACAGACACGTTGTTCTGATGTCTGTGTCCGGGAGGGTGCCAGTGACTGGATGAAAAGAGGAGACTATGGATGCAAAACTACCCTGAAGAGAACTTATTTGAAATAAAGAAAACCTTGAAATGGATCTCTTTTGCTCAGATCATGTGAATTTTCATAATGCTCTGTCATCCTACTAAAGGTGTTTCATCTTGGAAAGAGGCACAGCTCCAGAGTCTATCAGCTCCCCCAGTGTGTGTGTGTGCTGGCGTGTGTGTGTGTGTGTGTGTGTGTGTGTGTGTGTGTGTGTGTGTGTGTGTGTGTGTGTGTGTGTGTGTGTGTGTGTGTGTGTGTGTGTGTGTGTGTGTGTGTGTGTGTGTGTGTGTGTGTGTGTGTCTGGGGAGTTTGAGAAAGGTGGTTGAACACAGTCCATTTGGCTCTGTAGCATGTTTCATGTATCACTGATACATGGCTGAGCTGTTGGGTTAAATTCAAGACTTAACGCTTTGGTTTTAGTTTTCAGTTGAAAATTATGGACTTGTTCTGTTACTAGTGTCACATGTATTTTGTTATAAAGTCATGAAGAAATAGACAACTGGAATAACATTTTTTTTATAATTCATCTACACTTTCCTTTAGATTAGGTATCATTGTATCATATTTATACAATAATAGCATGTCATTAATTTTTACCAGGTATTTGTTTCATATTTCTCACAAAAAATACATGTTATTCATAGATGGATACACATACTATGTTATTCCACTGGTTTGTACAGTACTTTCTTTAAAAGAAAACGAGGGTTAGTTTAATGTAGAGCGTTGCCAAGCATTCTAAGCTGCTTTCCCGGGTTCCTCTGATCACACACTGGTGATTAGCAGCCACACAGCCACCCAACCACCAATTTCCATGGCTGGAGCTCAGAAGCCATTTTGTGCCAGAGGGCTCACGACACGTCAGCTTCCCCAGTCTTTGTGTTCTGAGAGTAACCCCAACTCCTATGGTGAGAAGCAGCCGTAAAGCTCAGGAACCATTTTGTGCCAGAGGGCTTCCAGTGGGTCTGTGGGCTGACAGTTAACATGACCCAACACCTATAGTGAGAAGCAGCCATAAAGCTCAGGAACCATTTTGTGCCAGAGGGCTTCCAGTGGGTCTGTGGGCTGACAGTTAACATGAGGCTGGATGATGCGCAGTGCTTTATCGTTGATTATTGATGGTATTTCATGTTTACCTTCACCTTTAGGCTGGCTCTATACTGTCTGACAGCTGACCTTTAGCTGGAGGGAATTAAAAAGGTCTGTAAGTCTGTTCCTACACACACACACACACACACACACACACACACACACACACACACACACACACACACACACACACACACACACACACACACACACACACACACACACACACACACACACACACACACACACACACACACACACACACACACACACACACACACACACACACACACACACACACACACAGGAAGTCGGTAAATGTACACACACTTAGAGAGAAAGTGGTAGGTCTCTGCAGTCAATAATCGTGTGTGTGTGTGTGTGTGCGTGCATTCGTGTATTGGTGTGGCAAGTGTTTGCATAAATGCATGCGTATGACATAAGTCATTGACAGCCTTAGATATTATATCATCAAAGCTGCAGACGTACTGCAGTTGACAGAGTGGTTGTGTAGCCGACACATAAAAACAGTTTTCAGTCACCAAAGAGGCATTTATGTAAAGTCACTGGGGATCTGAGACCGACAGCAAAACCAATGGTTATTTATGAAGCCTTTTAAAAGCAACAAGAGCTCATAGTTTCTCTTCAAAATGCAACGTATTATAGACGAATGTCTACGTGGTTTATTCCACATGGTTCAAGGTTTAAAACAGAAACAACTCAAAGGGTTAAGTTGGGTTAAGTTAAGTTGGGTTAAATTGGGTTAAGTTGGGTTAAGTTAAGTTGGGTTAAGTTAAGTTGGGTTAAGTTAAGTTGGGTTAAGTTAAGTTAAGTTAAATTAAGTTGGGTTAAGTTGGGTTAAATTAAGTTGGGTTAAGTTATTCATTCCGGTTAGGGATATGGTTTTGGGGAAGGCTTAATTAAAGCTGACCTTCCTTCACTCACCAATTATTCATTGTAAATAAGATTTTTTAAATTCTTAATAAACTGACTTGTCTCGTTAAATAAAGGTTAAAAATAAAATGTGTTTCTTCCGGTGCTCATTAATAAGAAATGCAGAAACCCAAACGAGAGTAGTCTTCGGGATGTGCTTTAATGTGAGAGTTTCTTGGGTGTGTCCTTGCAATTCAATCACAATAAAACAAACAAGGGCAGTGGTGAGTAACTTAGTGACAGCGAGGTAAGGTACACTAGCTTTGCTGTGGAGAGAAGTTTTGAAGTTGAGGACTTCTTCTCCCTCTCCTGACTGACTCGCCATCTCAAGATAATCTGCTAATTCAGTTCTATGTGTAGGCTAAAGTCTGCGCTGACCTTGTGTTTAGCCAACCTGACAGCAGATAGCTAGCCAGTAAACATAGCTTGAGGATAGCTACAGCTGGCTAGCCTATCTAGCTAGCTGACATTTCTCTGTCAAATCACAGTTATGCCAAGATAGCAAGAAGTACCCGTGTCTGGAATGGGTTTGATGATACACTTGTTCTACAACACCTGGCAATGAAATTAGCTTGCAACTCGAAGTGTTATCGTGTCACATAAAGACATGTTACCATGGAACTCCGATGTCAACACAGTTTTATATAGTTAACTGGCAAGTTTTGTCTCATCTCATATCTCCTTATGTCCACTGTTAGATCTTTCCCGGGGGACAAATCCCAGAACTAATATCCCTGCAGGTGTAGGTAGGCCAAATGTGGAAATTGCACAAACATGGCCAGTTTGAGCGTAGATACATTTTATCAACAGACAAATCGATGGGTGTGTTCGTGTTACAAGACAAAACATTTTCTGCTGTAAACAGGCTATCGTATTAATTTGTTTATGAAGGCAGTATGCCTACACTTTACCTAGTAAATTACATTAAGTTATGTGTAGAGGGAACCACAAATAGCACACAGAACACAGAAATCTTATGGTAGAACTTCAGCCGTCCGAGAAGTAACATGGCATTCAGTTATATTTCTTTGGTCTAGTCTATGGCTTTTGTCTGTCTAACCACACTGACATGGACAGCTCTCTGGGTGAGGTTCTGTCTAACCACACTGACATGTACAGCTCTCTGGGTGAGGTTCTGTCTAACCACACTGACATGTACAGCTCTCTGGGTGAGGTTCTGTCTAACACACTGACATGTACAGCTCTCTGGGTGAGGTTCTGTCTAACACACTGACATGTACAGCTCTCTGGGTGAGGTTCTGTCTAACACACTGACATGGACAGCTCTCTGGGTGAGGTTCTGTCTAACACACTGACATGGACAGCTAAGGTTCTGTCTAACACACTGACATGGACAGCTCTCTGGGTGAGGTTCTGTCTAACACACTGACATGGACAGCTCTCTGGGTGAGGTTCTGTCTAACACACTGACATGGACAGCTCTCTGGGTGAGGTTCTGTCTAACACACTGACATGTACAGCTCTCTGGGTGAGGTTCTGTCTAACCACACTGACATGTATAGCTCTCTGGGTGAGGTTCTGTCTAACACACTGACATGGACAGCTCTCTGGGTGAGGTTCTGTCTGTCTAACCACACTGACATGTACAGCTCTCTGGGTGAGGGTCTGTCTAACACACTGACATGTATAGCTCTCTGGGTGAGGTTCTGTCTGTCTAACACACTGACATGTACAGCTCTCTGGGTGAGGTTCTGTCTAACACACTGACATGTACAGCTCTCTGGGTGAGGTTCTGTCTAACCACACTGACATGTATAGCTCTCTGGGTGAGGTTCTGTCTAACCACACTGACATGTATAGCTCTCTGGGTGAGGTTCTGTCTAACCACACTGACATGTACAGCTCTCTGGGTGAGGTTCTGTCTAACCACACTGACATGTATAGCTCTCTAGGTGAGGTTCTGTCTAACCACACTGACATGTACAGCTCTCTGGGTGAGGTTCTGTCTAACACACTGACATGTACAGCTCTCTGGGTGAGGTTCTGTCTAACACACTGACATGTATAGCTCTCTGGGTGAGGTTCTGTCTAACCACACTGACATGTACAGCTCTCTGGGTGAGGTTCTGTCTGTCTAACCACACTGACATGTACAGCTCTCTGGGTGAGGTTCTGTCTAACCACACTGACATGTACAGCTCTCTGGGTGAGGTTCTGTCTAACACACTGACATGTATAGCTCTCTGGGTGAGGTTCTGTCTAACACACTGACATGTACAGCTCTCTGGGTGAGGTTCTGTCTAACACACTGACATGTACAGCTCTCTGGGTGAGGTTCTGTCTAACACACTGACATGTATAGCTCTCTGGGTGAGGTTCTGTCTAACCACACTGACATGTACAGCTCTCTGGGTGAGGTTCTGTCTGTCTAACCACACTGACATGTACAGCTCTCTGGGTGAGGTTCTGTCTAACACACTGACATGTACAGCTCTCTGGGTGAGGTTCTGTCTAACACACTGACATGTACAGCTCTCTGGGTGAGGTTCTGTCTAACCACACTGACATGTACAGCTCTCTGGGTGAGGTTCTGTCTAACCACACTGACATGTACAGCTCTCTGGGTGAGGTTCTGTCTTCAAGTCTCTCGTGTGTGATGAAATCTCTTCCATCTATGTGGTGTTTTACATGTTATGGACAGGTGGCAGTTGGGTGGCAGTCGGGTGGCAGGTGGGTGGAAGTCGGGCGACAGGTGGGTGGAAGCCGGGTGACAGGTGGGTGGAAGTCGGGCGATAGGTGGGTGGAAGTCGGGCGACAGGTGGGTGGAAGCCGTGTGACAGGTGGGTGGAAGCCGGGCGACAGGTGGGTGGAAGTCGGGCGGCAGGTGGGTGGAAGTCGGGCGGCAGGTGGGTGGAAGTCGGGCGACAGGTGGGCGGCAGGCAGGTGACAGGTGGGTGGAAGTCGGGTGGCAGGTGGGTGGCAGGTGGGCGGCAGGCAGGTGGAAGTCGGGCGGCAGGTGGGTGGAAGGCAGGTGACAGGTGGGTGGAAGTCGGGTGGCAGGTGGTTGTCAGGTGGGTGGCAGGTGGGTGGAAGTCGGGCGGCAGGTGGGTGGAAGGCAGGTGACAGGTGGGTGGAAGTCGGGTGGCAGGTGGTTGTCAGGTGGGTGGCAGGTGGGTGGAAGTCGGGTGGCAGGTGGTTGTCAGGTGGGTGGCAGGTGGGTGGAAGTCGGGCGGCAGGTGGGCGGCAGGCAGGCGGCAGGTGGGTGGAAGTCGGGCGGCAGGTGGGTGGAAGTCGGGCGGCAGGTGGGTGGAAGTCGGGCGGCAGGTGGGTGGAAGTCGGGCGGCAGGTGGGTGGAAGTCGGGCGGCATGTGGGTGGAAGTCGGGCAGCAGGTGGATGGAAGTCGGGCGGGATGTCGATGGAAGTTGGGTGGCAGGTGGTTGTCAGGTGGGTGGCAGGTGGGTGGCAGGTGGGTGGCAGGTGGGTGGCAGCAGGGGTTGAGTGCATGGCAAACCATCCTGGATAAGACAGTTTGCCTCAACCCATGTGTCCCAAAGGCAGTTTATTAAAATGAATACACTCAGATGTGAGATGCAGGAAGATGTTACTCTTCTCATACCACTGACCCGGCTTCCTCTGACCCGGCGTCCTCTGACCCGGCTTCCTCTGACCCGGCTTCCTCTGACCCGGCTTCCTCTGACCCGGCTTCCTCTGACCTGGCTTCCTCTGACCCGGCTGACCCGGCTTCCTCTGACCCGGCTTCCTCTGACCCGGCGTCCTCTGGCCCGGCGTCCTCTGGCCCGGTTTCCTCCAGGAGGAATAAGAGACAAGTGCCATTGCTGAACTTCTGTAGATATTCTGTAGTGTTGATAACTATGAAGTGTACCAGTTCCATGTCGAATAAACCATCACCATTTACATCATACTGTAGAAGCAGTGTTCTGCTAATATAAAACAGTGTACAACTATTACACTGGTCTTTCATCTTCTATTGCCATTCACAGCTGATACAAATATTGTATTTATCAGCATTGTGTCTGTTTGTACGTGTTAGTTTTTTATTTTACCTTTCTTTAACCTGTTAGTCCTATAGGGGCAGTATTTCATTTTTGGATAAAAACACGTGCCCGTTTTAAGCGCAATATTTTGTCACTGAGCCCTCTCCTGTACTCCCTGTTCACCCACGACTGCGTGGCCACGCACGCCTCCAACTCAATCATCAAGTTTGCGGATGACACAACAGTGGTAGGCTTGATTACCAACAACGACGAGACGGCCTACAGGGTGAGGGCCCTCGGAGTGTGGTGTCAGGAAAATAACCTCACACTCAATGTCAACAAAACTAAGGAGATGATTGTGGACTTCAGGAAACAGCAGAGGGAACACCCCCCTATCCACATCGATGGAACAGTATTGGAGAGGGTAGCAAGTTTTAAGTTCCTCGGCATACACATCACAGACAAACTGAATTGGTCCACCCACACAGAGAGTATCGTGAAGAAGGCGCAGCAGCGCCTCTTCAACCTCAGGAGGCTGAAGAAATTTGGCTTGTCACCAAAAGCACTCACAAACTTCTACAGATGCACAATCGAGAGCATCCTGGCGGGCTGTATCACCGCCTGGTACGGCAACTGCTCCGCCCTCAACCGTAAGGCTCTCCAGAGGGTAGTGAGGTCTGCACAACGCATCACCGGGGGCAAACTACCTGCCCTCCAGGACACCTACACCACCCGATGTTACAGGAAGGCCATAAAGATCAAGGACATCAACCACCCGAACCACTGCCTGTTCACCCCGCTATCATCCAGAAGGCGAGGTCAGTACAGGTGCATCAAAGCTGGGACCGAGAGACTGAAAAACAGCTTCTATCTCAAGGCCATCAGACTGTTAAACAGCCACCACTAACATTGAATGGCTGCTGCCAACACACTGTCATTGACACTGACCCAACTCCAGCCACTTTAATAATGGGAATTGATGGGAAATGATGTAAATATATCACTAGCCACTTTAAACAATGCTACCTTATATAATGTTACTTACCCTACATTATTCATCTCATATGCATACGTATATACTGTACTCTACATCATCGACTGCATCATTATGTAATACATGTATCACTAGCCACTTTAACTATGCCACTTGGTTTACTTTGTCTACATACTCATCTCATATGTATATACTGTACTCGATACCATCTACTGTATGCTACTCTGTACCATCACTCATTCATATATCCTTATGTACATATTCTTTATCCCCTTACACTGTGTATAAGACAGTAGTTTTGTAATTGTTAGTTAGATTACTTGTTGGTTATCACTGCATTGTCGGAACTAGAAGCACAAGCATTTCGCTACACTCGCATTAACATCTGCTAACCATGTGTATGTGACAAATACAATTTGATTTGATTTGAGTCAGTGCCACCCGGTGAGGTTAGCATAGAGCTAACGTCTGCCATGTTATCTGATGGGACAAGCTACAATTTAGCGTTCTGTCGAGTGCGAGTAAAATCGATCATTTTAATCGGCTGATAGAATACATTTTAAAGGTTGCTTATGTTCGAAAGTACAGGCTGCAAAAAAATAACATAAATTCATAGAAACACCTTTTTTTTTTTTACATAAACACCTACAGCCCTAGGCCTGGCAGCCGGTAACACTAGCCCTCCTGTAGTGTCCAGAGAGGAATATAAAGGCATACAAACGCCTTGAGTGTCAGCCTTGGCTGAGGGAGCAGAGGAGACAGATGGGCCCTGGACTGGACTGTTAGCCTCTGATAGATGGCCAGATAGGTCTCAGTGGCCACACACACACACAGGTGCAAAAGACACACACACACACACACACACACACACACACACACACACACACACACACACACACACACACACACACACACACACACACACACACACACACACACACACACACACACACACACACACACACACACACACACACACACACACACACACACACACACACACACACACACACACACACACATCCTGCTAGGCATCCTGCTATAGCCATATCCATCTCTCTCTCTATTACTGAATAGACAGGCCTGTTCTGTCCCCAGGGCCTCATATCCATCTCTCTCTCTATAACTGAATAGACAGGCCTGTTCTGTCCTCAGGGCTTCATATCCACCTCCCTCTCTATAACTGAATAGACAGGCCTGTTCTGTCCTCAGGGCCTCATATCCACCTCCCTCTCTATAACTGAATAGACAGGCCTGTTCTGTCCCCAGGGCCTCATATCCATCTCTCTCTCTCTATAACTGAATAGACAGGCCTGTTCTGTCCTCAGGGCCTCATATCCACCTCCCTCTCTATAACTGAATAGACAGGCCTGTTCTGTCCTCAGGGCCTCATATCCACCTCCCTCTCTATAACTGAATAGACAGGCCTGTTCTGGCTTCAGGGTTGTGTAGTACACTGGCCTGTGTGCTTTTGTTAGGCATCTTCTACACTGGCCACAGACTGACTTACTGGCCACAGTGAAGACATCCCAGATAGAGAGAGGAGATCAAAATGGCTGCCAGGGATAAGAAAGGGAGGGTGTTGGGAGTCAGAAAGACAGAAAAGGTGTTTAATTTTCTCCCTGGAGAGAGTGATGAGAGATGGATGGGTTAGGGCTAGGAGTTAGAGTTAGGTTTAGAGGTTAGGTTTAGGGGTCAGGGATTAGGGTTAGGTTAGGAGTTAGGGGTTGGGGTTAGGTTTAGGGGATAGGTTTATGGGTCAGGGGTTAGGGTTAGGTTAGGAGTTAGGGGTTGGGGTTAGGTTTAGGGGATAGGTTTATGGGTCAGGGGTTAGGGTTAGGTTAGGAGTTAGGGGTTGGAGTTAGGTTTAGGGGTTATGGTTAGGGGTTTAACCCTAACCTGAGCTGAACAGAAGGAGAATTATGAGAAAGGAATAACTGATGAGCACCTCACCTGATGTGAACTACTTTAACTGACATGGTCTTATTCACAAGCTGACAGGTAGTAGTGAAGAGAAGTGGTGATATGAAACAGTAGTGTGAGACTGCCGTAACCACGCCCCCTCCTGCCCCATGTGATATGAAACAGTAGTGGGAGAATGCCGTCACCACGCCCCCTCCTGCCCCATGTGATATGAAACAGTAGTGGGAGAATGCCGTAACCACGCCCCCTCCTGCCCCATGTGATATGAAACAGTAGTGGGAGAATGCCGTAACCACGCCCACTCCTGCCCCATGTGATATGAAACAGTAGTGGGAGAATGCCGTAACCACGCCCCCTCCTGACCCATGTGATTTGAAACAGTAGTGGGAGAATGCCGTAACCACGCCCCCTCCTGCCCCATGAGATATGAAACAGTAGTGGGAGAATGCCGTAACCACGCCCCCTCCTGCCCCATGTGATATGAAACAGTAGTGGGATAATGCCGTAGCCACGCCCCCTCCTGCCCCATGTGATATGAAACAGTAGTGGGAGAATGCCGTATCCACGCCCCCTCCTGCCCCATGTGATTTGAAACAGTAGTGGGAGAATGCCGTAACCACGCCCCCTCCTGCCCCATGTGATTTGAAACAGTAGTGGGAGAATGCCGTAACCACGCCCCCTCCTGCCCCATGTGATATGAGACAGTAGTGTGAAAATGCCGTAACCACGCCCCCTCCTGCCCCATGTGACATGAAACAGTAGTGGGAGAATGCCGTAGCCACGCCCCCTCCTGCCCCAAGTGATATGAAACAGTAGTGGGATAATGCCGTAGCCAGTGGTAAACTGAGGAGAGTAGGAAAAGAGTTAAAAGTGTTTATGAGATATTCAGACTGGCTTGGTGATTGTCACTCTCCTGTCCGCCCTTTCAACCCCTTCTGCCTTACTGTTTTCTACTTTCTCTTCTTCTATGTGTCAGGTGATGGGGTGATGGAGATGGGGAGATGCCTGAGTGTGTGTGTGTCTCTGGTTGTTTACCTCAGACCTGTCACTGTCGTCATGGCGGCAGTCTATCTGGAAGACACCCAATCGAAAAACACGGTGTTGCACTCCACCACACTCACACACACCACAGAATGTAAAACAGCCCAGTCCAAGCCCCAGGGACATGTGGATGTGTGAGAGGGAGAGGGAGAGAGAGTCAGAGAGAGAGGCAGAGAGAGAGAGAGTGACAGAGAGAGAGTGACAGAGAGAGAGTGACAGAGAGAGAGAGAGAGACAGAGAGAGAGAGACAAAGAGAGAGAGACAAAGAGAGAGAGAGAGAGAGAGAGAGAGAGAGAGAGAGAGAGCAGAGAGGCGGAGAGAGAGAGAGAGAGAGAGAGAGAGAGAGAGAGAGAGAGAGAGAGAGAGAGACATAGAGATAGAGAGACATATAGAGAGACAGAGAGACAGAGAGACAGAGAGACAGATGATGGTATCCTTAATTAAATTACAAAATATACTGACCACAAATTCTAATTGGCTATAATGAAACATTTTAACATCATCCTCAGCTCTGGCATCTTCCCCAATATTTGGAGCCAAGGACCGATCACCCCAATCCACAAATGTGGAGACAAATTTGACCCCAATAACTACCGTGGGATATGCGTCAACAGTAACCTTGGGAAAAATCCTCTGCATTAACAAGAATTTAAGCTTTCTGCCAATATCAGATATGTCTATGTCCCGGGAAATGTTCTTGTTACTTACAACCTCATGCTAATCGCATTAGCCTACATTAGCTCATCCATCCCGTGGAAGGGACACCGATCCTGAAGACGTTTTAGTAGACTTGTACATATCCTCAGTGAAAACAACTGTACTGAGCCAATGTCAAATTGCATTTTACAAAAAAAAAAAACATACGACAGACCACGTATTCACCCTGCACACCCTAATTGCCAAAACAAACAAACCAAAACAAAGGCAAAGTTTTCTCATCCGTTGTTGATTTCAAAAAAAGCTTTTACTCAATTTGGCATGGAAACCGTGTGTGGTTAAAATTAGACTAATTATCAAAATCCAGAAAAGAGACGTTAAATTCTATAACCACCTAAAAGGAAGCGATTCCTAAACCTTCACTGTTGAAGTCCTTGAGCTGTATTCACAAACAGCAACACAATTAATAAGAATAACAACTAAAATAATAAGCCAACTTGACAAATTGGAAAAAATTAACAAAAGAACACAGCAAACTATAATTCTATTTGGCAGTAAACAAACAGTGGCAGAATATTTGACACATGGATATTTTGATATTTGTGACTGACCCAAAATGAAGGAAAGCTTTAACAATGTGCCGAGTCAGTGAGCATAGCATTGCAATTGAGAGGCTGCCATAGCTAGACCAAGAGAAGACAGGCTATGTGCTCACTGCCCACAAAATGAGGTGGATACTGAGCTGCACTTCCTAACAAACGTATGTCCATATTAGATATTTCCCTCAGATTACACAGTCCCACCAAGAATTCTAAAACAAATCCAATTTTGATAAACTCCCATATCTACTGGGTGAAATACCACAGTGTGACATCACATCAGCAAGATTTGTGACCTGTTGCCACAAAAAAAGGGCAACCAGTGAAGAACAAACACCATTGTAAATACAACCCATATTTATGTTGATTTATTTTCCCTTTTGTACTTTAACTATTTGCACTTGTGTAGTGTTAAATGTGTTTTTTTTCTTCACTTTTGTCTTTTTATCTATTCCACCTGCTTTGGCAGGTAAACATATATCTTTCCCATACCAACGAGGCCCTTTGAAATGAATGTGTGTGTGTGTGTGTGTGTGTGTGTGTGTGTGTGTGTGTGTGTGTGTGTGTGTGTGTGTGTGTGTGTGTGTGTGTGTGTGTGTGTGTGTGTGTGTGTGTGTGTGTGTGTGTGTGTGTGTGTGTGTGTGTGTGTGTGTGTGTGTGTGTGTGTGTGTGTGTGAGAGAGCTGGGGAAAGAGAGCTGGGGAAAGAGAGCTGGAGAAAGAGAGCTGGGGAGCGAGAGAGTGAGAGAGAGAGAGAGAGAGAGCGAGAGAGTGAGAGAGAGAGAGCGAGAGAGCGAGAGAGAGAGAGCGAGAGAGAGAGAGAGAGAGCTGGGGAGTGAGAGAGGGAGAGAGCTGGGGAGCGAGAGAGAAAGAGAGAGAGCTGGGGAGCGAGAGAGAGAGAGAGAGAGAGAGAGCTGGGGAGCGAGAGAGAGAGCTGGGGAGCAAGCGAGAGCGAGAGAGAGAGAGAGAGAGAGAGAGAGAGAGAGAGAGAGAGAGAGAGAGAGAGAGCTGAGGAGCGAGCGAGAGAGAGACAGAGAAACAGAGAGAGAGAGACAGAGAGAGACAGAGATACAGAGAGACAGAGAGAGACCAACAAAATTGGCTGAAAATCAATAAGATTTCCACTCCTCTCCGCTTCTTTCCTCTGCCCTCCCCTCCAGTACCCTCTTCTCTCTATCTCTACCTCTCTCCAGAGTACCAGCCCACAGTAAGGCAGGCCAGGCCTAGTTATCATAATGATACATAGGAGAGCCATCATCCATACAGGAGGATAAACTACAGTGAGTGTATGGACCATTAGTCCCAGTCATGCCTGGTGTTGCACGTCACATAGAGGGACTGTCATTAGGACTCAGATTAGCCTAGCTAGCGTTAGGCCTGCAGACACTGGCGTTAGGCCTGGAGACACTGGCGTTAGGCCTGCAGACACTGGCGTTAGGCCTGCAGACACTGGCGTTAGGCCTAGAGACACTGGCGTTAGGCCTAGAGACACTGGCGTAAGGCCTGGAGACACTGGCGTTAGGCCTGCAGACACTGGCGTTAGAACTGCAGACACTGGTGTTAGGCCTGCAGACATGGGCGTTAGGCCTAGAGACACTGGCGTAAGGCCTAGAGACACTGGCGTTAGGCCTGGAGACACTGGCGTTAGGCCTGGAGACACTGGCGTTAGGCCTGGAGACACTGGCGTTAGGCCTGCAGACACTGGCGTTAGGCCTGCAGACACTGGCGTTAGGCCTGCAGACACTGGCGTTAGGCCTGCAGACACTGGCGTTAGGCCTGCAGACACTGGCGTTAGGCCTGCAGACACTAGCGTTAGGCCTGGAGACACTGGCTTTAGGCCTGGAGACACTGGCTTTAGGCCTGGAGACATTGGCTTTAGGCCTGGAGACACTAGCTTTAGGCCTAGAGACACTGGTTTTAGGCCTGGAGACACTGGCGTTAGGTCTGGAGACACTGGCGTTAGGCCTGGAGACACTGGCGTTAGGTCTGGAGACACTGGCGTTAGGTCTGGAGACACTGGCGTTAGGTCTGGAGACACTGGCGTTAGGCCTGGAGACACTGGCGTTAGATCTGGAGACACTGGCGTTAGGCCTGGAGACACTGGCGTTAGGCCTGGAGACACTGGCGTTAGGCCTAGAGACACTGGCGTTAGGTCTGGAGACACTGGCGTTAGGTCTGGAGACACTGGCGTTAGGCCTAGAGACACTGGCGTTAGGCCTAGAGACACTGGCGTTAGGCCTGGAGACACTGGCGTTAGGCCTGGAGACACTGGCGTTAGGCCTAGAGACACTGGCGTTAGGTCTGGAGACACTGGCGTTAGGTCTGGAGACACTGGCGTTAGGCCTAGAGACACTGGCGTTAGGCCTAGAGACACTGGCGTAAGGCCTGCAGACACTGGCGTTAGGTCTGGAGACACTGGCGTTAGGCCTGGAGACAACTACTGGAGCTCTTCTCTCTTATTCTCTCTGTCATTTTGTTTCTGTCTGTCTGTCTGTCTGTCTGTCTGTCTGTCTGTCTGTCTGTCTGTCTGTCTGTCTGTCTGTCTGTCTGTCTGTCTGTCTGTCTGTCTGTCTGTCTGTCTGTCTGTCTGTCTCTCAACCAGCTTCATCTGGAATTATTTTCCAACAGTCTTGTAGTAGTTCCCACATAAGCTGAGCACTTGTTGGCTGCTTTTCCTTCACTCTGCAGTCCATCTCATCCCAAACCATCTCAATTGGGTTGAGGTCGGGTGATTGTGGAGTTCTGTTCGTCTGATGCAGCAGTCCATCACTCTCCTTATTGGTCAAATAGCCGTTACACAGCCTGGAGGTGTGTTTGGTCATTTTCCTGTTGAATAACAAATGCTAGTTCCACTAAGTGCAAACCAATTGGAATAGCGTATCGCTGCAGAATACTGTGGTAGCCATGCTGGTTAAGTGTGCAGTGTCACCAGCAAAGCACGCCCACACCATCACACCTCCTCCTCCATGCTTCACGGTGGGAACATGTGGAGATCATGCGTTCACCTACTCTGCGTCTGACAAAGACACAGCGGTTGGAACCAAACATCTCAAATTTGGACTCAAAGGACAGATTTTCACCGGTCTAATGTCCATTCCTCGTGTTTCTTGGCCCGAGCAAGTCTTATTTTTTATTGGTGTCCTTTAGTTGTGGTTTCTTTGCAGCAATTTGACCATGAAGTACTGATTCACACAGTCTCCTTTGAACATTTGATATTGAGATGTGTTTGTTACCAGAACTCTGTGGAGCATCTATTTGAGCTGCAATTTTTGAAGCTGGTAATTCTAATGAACATATCTTGTAGAGCAGAGGTAACTCTGGGTCTTCCTTTCCTGTGGTGGTCATCATGAGAGCCAGTTTCATCAAAGAGCTCGAGGGTTTTTGTGACTAAACTTGAAGAAACGTTCAAAGTTCTTGACATTTTCTGGATTGACTGACCTTCATGTCTTAAAGTAATGATGGACTGTCATTTCTCTTTGCTTATTTGAGCTGCTCTTGCCATAATATGGACTTGGTCTTTCACCAAAGAGGGCTATCTTCTGTATATGACCCCTACCTTGTCACAACACAAATTATTGGCTTAAACACATTAAGAAGGACATAAATTCCACAAATTAACTTTTAACAAGGCACACCTGTTAAATGAAATGCATTCCAGTTGACTACCTCATGAAGCTGGTTGAGAGAATGCCAAGAGGGGCGCTAGGGAGCGTGCTACACAGTAGACTTGCTTTGCTAGAGCTCTGCTCAATTTGAAACAAATTCATATTTATCTTAACCTCTCAGCACCTATAACTTCAAACAATGTCTGGCAATATGACCAAGGGAAAAGACACCAAAAGGGGGCGCTAAAACAAGATCATTGGAATGAGAGACAACGAACCAATTTCAACATGGCCGACCCATGAGGAGTTAGCTGAAGATGCCAGCTCCCAAGAGCTCCCCACAGAACCTACTCCATGTGACCTACTGGCTGCTATAAACTCCCTAAGCAAGAAGGTGGACACAAGGTTGGCTGATATCTCAAAGAGTATTGAGACTGAGACGTAGAAGTCCGTCACTGGCCGCGGGCAGCATTAACGCACACATTCATCACTCCTCCCTGCTCCGTTATCAGATAACAATGTGGGTCAACACACAAGTTAACATCCCTGTCTTATTACAGACATGTCACACTTATGTCAATGTTCATATTTAATATAGGCAATATTTATTATATTTATCGATGTTGTGGATGAGCGTGTTGTTTGTTTGTTCTGTTCCTCTCTATCTCTGTAGCTTCCGGGTATGCTGGGTAAGGACCCGAGTTAAGAGAATGGGCTGACTTTGTAGTGCCTGTCCCAAATGACTCATTAATGTAAATGGGCATATTGAAAGACACTGTCAGCAGTGATGTAATTTTGTAAATGTTATGTTGTGATATTGTTTCACAAACGTGTTGCAATGTATATACTGTAGTATGTGTAGTTAAATGGAAAATGTAGGTTTGTATAGGTAATTGCTTAATTAATTAGTGTTAATTGTTCTGAGGGGAGGGGCTAGCCCTACAAAAGGAGCCTCTCTTTCAGTTCATGGAGAGGCCATTTTGGATTGAGCTGTGGATGGGGCAGCATTGTGTTTAGCTGTCCTATAAGGTATATGTTAGATAGCAGTACTGTGGATGGGGCAGCATTGTGTTTAGCTGTCCCATAAGGTATATGTTAGATAGCAGTACTGTGGATGGGGCAGCATTGTGTTTTGCTGTCCCATAAGGTATATGTTAGATAGCAGTACTGTGGATGGGGCAGCATTGTGTTTAGCTGTCCCATAAGGTATATGTTAGATAGCAGTACTGTGGATGGGGCAGCATTGTGTTTTGCTGTCCCATAAGGTATATGTTAGATAGCAGTACTGTGGATGGGGCAGCATTGTGTTTAGCTGTCCCATAAGGTATATGTTTGATGGCAGTACTGTGAATGGGGCAGCATTGTGTTTAGCTGTCCCATAAGGTATATGTTTGATGGCAGTACTGTGAATGGGGCAGCATTGTGTTTAGCTGTCCCATAAGGTATATGTTTGATGGCAGTACTGTGGATGGGGCAGTATTGTGTTTAGCTGTCCCATAAGGTATATGTTTGATGGCAGTACTGTGAATGGGGCAGCATTGTGTTTAGCTGTCCCATAAGGTATATGTTTGATGGCAGTACTGTGGATGGGGCAGCATTGTGTTTAGCTGTCCCATAAGCTATACGTTTGATGGCAGTACTGTTGTTTTTGTTCCAGAATCACTATGTAAATAAACTCCCTGAAGCACAGAAGACCTTTTGAGGCTCCGCCATCTTTTTATTTTGATAGAGGTTATGTTTTCCAGTTTAGCCTTCTGGCCAACTCTACGTGACATAGACTTTGACTGAAACTGTGAAGGCAACTAAGGGCAGGGTACATGAGGTTGAGTAGACGACAGTCGATCACGAGCCCGATTGGAAATGCTCAAATTGCTTTCAAGATGCCAGAACATCCGAATATGTGGGATCCAGGAGGGCACTGAGAAAGGGAAACCCACTGAATTAGTCTGGGAGCTGATACCGGCCCTCCTGGGGAAGGAACACTTCGAAACAGCCATCCGGATCGACCCGCGCACACAGATCACAAGCAACGAATCCGGAATCCGGAATACGCGCCACCAAGGCCATTCCGTGTACTGCTGCACTGTCCCCAGACCAAGGATCTCATCCTCAAGCTGGCTCGTCAAAAGTTCCCCCTTAACTACAACGGAGCCAGGATGTCTCTCTACCCAGGTCTTAAGGAAAGAGTATGATGAGTTCCACAAGAAATGCAGGATGGTCAACATCTGATATTGATTCCTCTTCCCAGCCTGGTGACAGTCGAGGGATCAACGCGTACGTTTGACAACCCAAAAGAGGCAGATCTGTTCATGTCAAGGAACCTCCCTGGCCGAGGATACAGAACTGCTGTGTCAACCGGCTAACTGGCCAAATACAGGTCAGGAATGTGTTTGAATTTCCTGCATGTTCGATCAGAAGATAGGAAATTGGGACTTATAATGATGGGTGTGATGTTGCTTATATAGCATTGTTTAGCCTATCATGCTTAAGTCCACTCACCCCTAAACATGAGAGTTAATTGTTATTAAATATTTGTTTATATGAGGAGTATCTAGACGAGTTAGTTCAGTCTTTATGTCTAGACACCCTAAGGTTTGTGTGTTAGTCAAGGAGTGCTTCAATTGGGGAAGTCACTCAGTAATGGGATGGGAGGGGGGGATGGGCTCTGTGTTTTTTGTTCACTTTTAATACAGGTGGTGTAACCGGTGTGAAATGACTAGCTAGTTAGCGGGGTGCACGCTAATAGCGTTTCAATCGGTGACGTCCTTCACTCTGAGACCTAGAAATAGTTGCTTCCCTTGCTCTGCAAGGGCTGCAGCTTTCGTGGAGTGATGGGGTAACGAAGTTTCATGGGTGTCAGTTGTAGAAAGGTGCAGAGAGTCCCTGGTTGAAGCCCAGGTAGGGGCGAGGAGAGGGACGGAAGCTATACTCTTACATTGGTGTTGTGGTCCCGGATAACTGGTTGCTGCGGAAAAGGAGGAGGTCCATGGGAGGAGAGTGTAACCAGGGTGAAATGGCTAGCAAGTTAGCAGGATGCACGCTAATAGCATTTCAATCGGTGACGACACTCGCTCTGAGACCTTGTTAGTAGTTGTTTCCTTTGCGTTGCTTTTGTGGAACAATGGGTAACAATGCTTTGTGGGAGGCAGTTTGGATGTGTGTGGAGGGTTCCTGGTTCTAGCCCAGGTAGGGGCGAAGAGAGGGACGGAAGCTATACTGTTACAGGTGGCATCCCGCATGGCAGGATGTTTTTATTTTGGGTTTTGTATGACGGCAAAAATTTGCTCGAAAATAAGAAATACCACATTTGATTTATTTAACCAGGAAGGCCAGTTGAGATCAAGTTCTCATTTGCAACTGCGACCTGGACAAGATTCATTTAGCAGATTAACACTGGAGTGATAAATGAGCAGATGATGATGTGCAAGTAGAGATACTGGTGTGCAAAAGAGCGGAAAAGTAAATACTGTTTTAATTGTATGGGGATGAGGTAGGTAGATTGTGTGGACATTTACAGATGGACTATGTTCAGCTGCAGTGATCGGTTAGCTGCTCAGATAGTTGATATTTAAAGTTGGTGAGGGAAATAAGTCTCCAACTTCAGCGATTTTTGCAATTCGTTCCAGTCACTGGCAGCAGAGAACTGGAAGGAAAGGCGGCCAAATGAGGTGTTGGCTTTGGGGATGACCAGTGAGATATATCTGCTGGGATGTGTGCTACGGGTGGGTGTTGTTATCGTGACCAGTGAACTGGGATAAGGCGGATTGTATTTATCATCATTAGTCATTTAGGTCAACATTGGATCATTCAGAGATCCTCACTGAACTTCTGGAGAGAGTTTGCTGCCCTGAAAGGAAAGGGGCTGAATAATTTTGCACGCCCAATTTTTCAGTTTTTGATTTGTTAAAAAAGTTTGAAATATCCAATTAATGTCGTTCCACTTCATGATTGTTTTGTATCTTTATGTTTGATGCCTGAAATGTGGCAAAAGGTCGCAAAGTTCAAGGGAGCCGAATACTTTCGCAAGGCACTGTATACACAGAAAAGAGTCTGCCCGAGAATTGAACCCTGTGGCACCCCCATAGAGACTGCCAGAGGTCCGGACAACATGCCCTCCGATTTGACACACTGAACTCTGTCTGCAAAGTAGTTGGTGAACCAGGCGAATCAGTCGCCAGAAAAACCAAGACTATTGAGTCTGCCGATAAGAATACGGTGATTGACAGAGTCGAAAGCCTTGGCCAAGTCAATGAAGAAGGCTGCACAGTACTGTCTTTTATCGATGGCGGTTATGATATCGTTTAGTACCTTGAGCGTGGCTGAAGTGCACCCATGACTGGCTCCGAAGCCGGATTGCACAGCAGAGAAGGTACGGTGGGATTCGAAATAGTCAGTGATATGTTTATTAACTTGGCTTTCGAAGACTTTAGATAGGCAGGGCAGATTGTATATAGGTCTGTAACAGTTTGGGTCTAGGGTGTCATCTCCTTTGAAGAGGGGGATGACTACGGCAGCTTTCCCAATCTTTAGGGATCTCTGACGATACGGAAGAGAGGTTGAACAGGCTGGTAATAGGGGTTGCAACAATGGCGGCGGATAGTTTTAGAAAGAGAGGGTCCAGATTGTCTAGCCCAGCTGATTTGTACTGGTCCAGGTTTTGCAGCTCTTTCAGAACATCTGCTGTCTGGGTGAAGGAGAAGGTGGGAGGCTTGGGCGAGTAAATGCGGGGCGGCTGTTGGGGGGGAGGGGGTAGGGGTTGATTGACAGTGAGAGACTTATTTCTGGAGAGGTTCATTTTTAAAATTAGAAGTTCAAACTGTTTGGGTTCAGACCTGGAAAGTATGACAGAAGAACATGGCAGGCTCTCTCTGTAGTAGATTGCAACTCCTCCCCCCTTTGGCAGTTCTATCTTGACGGAAAATGTTGTAGCTGGGTAAATAAATCTCAGAATTGTTGGTGGCCTTCCTTCCTAAGCCAGGATTCAGACACGGCAAGGACATCAGGGTTGGCGGAGTGTGCTAAAGCAGTGAGTAAAACAAACTTAGGGAGGAGGCTTCTGATGTTGACATGAATGAAACTAAGGTTTTTTCGATCACAGAAGTCAACAAATGAGGGTGCCTGGGGGAACGCTGGGCCTGCATTTCAGCCCTGCCACAAAAGGACCAGCTGACATCATGTCAGTGATTCTCTCGTTAACACAGAGTGTTGACGAGGACAAGGCTGGAGATTACTTTGTCATGCTGATTGAGTTCGAAAAACAGACTGGAAGCTTCAAAATGAGGTTGGTGCTTGGAATCATTGTTCTTCCTTTGTCAACCATGGTTACCTGCAAGGAAACACGTGCCATCATCATTGCTTTGCACAAAAAGGGCTTCACAGGCAAGGATATTTCTGACAGTAAGATTGCACCTAAATCAAACATTTATCGGATCATCAAGAACTTCAAGGAGAGCGGTTCAATTGTTGTGAAGAAGGCTTCAGGGTGTCCAAGAAAGTTGATTCAGCTGCGGGATCAGGGAACCACCAGTACAGAGCTTGCTCAGGAATGGCAGCAGGCAGGTGTGAGTGCATCTGCATGCACAGTGAGGCGAAGACTTTTGGAGGATGGCCTGGTGTCAAGAAGGGCAGCAAAGAAGCCACCTCTCTCCAGGAAAAACATCAGGGACAGACTGATATTATGCAAAAGGTACAGGGATTGGACTGCTGAGGACTGGGGTAAAGTCATTTTCTCTGATGAATCTCCTTTCCGATTGTTTGGGGCATCCGGAAAAAAGCTTGTCTGGAGAAGACAAGGTGAGCGCTACCAAATCAAATTTTTATTTGTCACATACACATGGTTAGCAGATGTTAATGCGAGTGTAGCGAAATGCGAGTGTAGCGACCATCAGTCCTGTGTCATGCCAACAGTAAAGCATCCTGAGACCATTCATGTGTGGGGTTGCTTCTAAGCTAAGGGAGTGGGCTCACTCAAAATTTTGCCTAAGAACACAGCCATGAATAAAGAATGATACCAACACATCCTCCGAGAGCAACTTCTCCCAACCAGCCAGGAACAGTTTGGTGACGAACAATGCCTTTTCCAGCATGATGGAGAACCTTGCCATAAGGCAAAAGTGATACCTAAGTGGCTCGGGGGAACAAAACATCGATATTTTGGGTCCATGGCCAAGAAACTCCCCAGACCTTAATCCCATTGAGAACTTGTGGTCAATACACAAGAGGTTGGTGGACAAACAAAAACCCACCAATTCTGACAAACTCCAAGCATTGATTATGCAAGAATGGGCTGCCATCAATGTGGCCCAGAAGTTAATTGACAGCATGCCAGGACGGATTGCAGAGGTCTTGAAAAAGAAGGGTCAACACTGCACATATTGTCTCTTTGTATCAACTTCATGTAATTGTCAATAAAACCCTATGAAATGCTTGTAATTATACTTCAGTATTCCATAGTAACATCTGTCAAAAATATATAAAGACACTGAAGCAGCAGACTTTGTGGAAATTAATATTAGTGACATTCTCAAATCTTTTGGCCACGACTTTGGCCACGACTGTACTGGTGGGTCAAACTCCCGCAAACACTGTTTGAGGCTACAGTAATATAGCACTGATCCTGAAAAAAAAAAGAAATTCCATGGAGATGTCATCTTATCGCCCTGTGTCCTTGCTCCCCATAGAAAATAAGGTGTTGACAAAGATATTGGCAAATCGATTGAAAGATCTATTTCTGACCAGACAGGTTTTTATCCCGGGCCGACATATACAGTGACAAGAACTCATGTAAACCCTTTGGAATTTCCTGGATTTCTGCATAAATTGGTCATCAAATTTGATCTTCATCTAAGTCACAACAATAGACACACATGGTGTGCCTAAACTAATAACACACAAATTATATATTTTTCTTGTCTATATTGAAATCATAATTTAAACCTAAATTGTAAAAAGTATGTGAACTCCAAGGCTAATGACTTCTCCAAAAGCTAATTGGAGTCAGGGGTCAGCTAACCTGAAGTCCAACAATGAGATGATGTTGGTTAGAGCTGCCTTGCCCTATAAATAACACTCACAAAATTGAGTTTGCTATTCACGACAAGCATTGCCTGATGTGAAACATGCCTCGAACAAAAGAGATCTCAGAAGACATAAGATTAAGAATTTTTGACTTGCAATTTAGCTGGAAAGGGTTGCAAAAGTATCTATAAAGCCTTGATGTTCATCAGTCCACGGTAAACAAATTGTCTATAAATGGAAATGGAAAGATCAGCACTGTTGCTACTCTCCATAGGAGTGGCCGTCCTGCAAAGATGTCTGCAAGAGCACAGCACAGAATGCTCAATGATGTTAAGAATCCTAGAGTGTCAGCAAAAGACTTACAGAAATCTCTGGAACATGCTAACATCTCTGTTGACAAGTCTACGATACGTAAAACACTAAACAAGTATGGTGTTCATGGGACGACACCACGGAAGAAGCCACAGCTGTCCAAAAAAAAACATTTTTGCACATCTGAAGTTTGCAAAAGTGCACCCGGATGTTCCACAGCTCTTCTGGCAAATATTATGTGGACAGATGAAACTACAGTTGAGTAGTTTGGAAGGAACATACAACACAGTGTGTGGAGAAAAAAGGCACAGCACACCAACTTATGACTCTAATTGTAATACTCTTAGGATCTGGAAACAGATGAGGTATTTTCTTAACATACCTACTGTACACATTGACAGTCCAATTTGCCTGAAGCTTTCCACCCTGTATTGCGAATCACGAATCCCGCTGAAGGTGGTTCCTCTTCCTGTTCGGGCGACGCTCGGCGCTCGGCGCTCGTCGTCACCGGTCTACTAGCTGCCACCGATCCCCTTTTCTGTTTCAATTAGTTTTGTCTGATTAGTTTCACCTGTTTCTTGTTTGGGTTTTGATTTGGGCTATTTAAACCAGGTATGCCCTGCTTTTGTGCGGGATTGTTTTTCTGTGTGTGTGTCTGTGTGTGTGTGTGTGTGTGTGTGTGTGTGTGTGTGTGTGTGTGTGTGTGTGTGTGTGTGTGTGTGTGTGTGTGTGTGTGTGTGTGTGTGTGTGTGTGTGTGTGTGTGTGTGTGTGTGTGTGTGTGTATACTCGTGGACCTTTTTTCTCCGGACTGTTTGGTCCTGGTTTTGGGCTGGTTAAGGTGATGCGCCTTAGTGATTGGCGTTACCGTGGCTTGTTGTTCTGGATTAAAAGATCACGATTGAACTTCCTCTGCTCTCTGCGCCTGACTCCTCCACCCACTACTCCTAGAAGCCGTGACATCATTGGATGGTGTTTTCACAGTGGAGGCGAAAAGGGGTTCAAAACAATTAGTAACTTATACATTTATGCTTAGTTAGCTTCATTTAAACAATTAGAAGCTAAATTTAACATGCCAACAAAACATTTTTTTCAGATTCAGAAATTTCTTCAGGACCCATATCCCACAGTGTGGCATTAAGCCAAATAGTCCTACATTAGACAGCCTGATCCTTGTCAAACCCCATTCAAAATGGTCGTTCTCTAGACTATATGATGTGCTACAGGCCCACATAGAGGCACTATTAAAAGGGCTTGGGAACAAGAACTTGGTTCAGAGATCTCAGATGAGGACTGGGTAGAAGCTCTCAGGAATATAACCCACGGTTCAGTGAATGCCAGACACAACCTTGTACTGTTTAAGGTGATACACAGGTTACATTACTCAAAAGTGAAACTGCATAAAATATTCCCGGACACCTCATCACTGTGTGAGAGGTGCAAGCAGGACGAGGGGACGTTGACCTACTTATTTTGGACATGTCCTTAGTTACATGCTTACTGGGCTCTCATTTTTGATTACTTATCTGAAGCCTTCAATAGAGTTCTTGCCCCAGACCCATTGATCGCTCTTGTTGGTACAGTTGATGGGAATAACCAGGAGGGGAGACTGTCTCCCTTTGTACTCTATTAGCCAAAAGACTCGTATTGCAATTTTGCAAATTGGAGACTGTACCTACCTTTGAAATGAGGTTATGGATTTTAGGGAATGTAATACATATGGAAAAGACTCACTACATTACCTCCAATAGAAGTACACTGGTTTACAAAGTATGGTGGCTGATAGTGGATGAAAAGGTCTAATCCCCTTTCATAACTGGGTTGACGATCTCCTGCTACTCTGCGCTGTACTCCACTCAATACTTACTTTTGGTTTAACTACACTGCTTGTAGTGACTATATGCTGTCTTCTTCTATATGTACCACCTAGTAGGATTTTATACTTTGTATGTGTGAGTTTTGTTTTGTTTTGTCCTATGAATGTCAATGTTTGTCTCTCTGTCCTACTTTATTTACTAAATAAATAGATAACAATAATAGACGTTGTCATCGTAAACCAGTTATACTGTACACGGTTGCTATTTTGTTATCACTACCCATTCCTGTATGTGAAATAAAATACAATTCTTAGTTCTGTAAAAAAAAAAAAAAGAGAGAATGCCAAGAGTGTGCAAATCCGTCATCAAGGCTAAGGGTGGCTACTTTGAAGAATCTCAAATATAACAGTTTATTAACACTTTTTTTGGTCACTAGATGATTCCATATGTGTTATTTCACACTATTATTCTACAATGTAGAAAATAGTACAAATAAAGAAATAAAGAAACCCTTGAATGAATAGTTGCATCCAAACATTCGACTGGTTAATTATATTCCATGAATCTAATGATTAATTATATTCCAGCTAAACGGTCTTAATACAAAAGTTTTTTATTAAGTAATTATACGCTTCTATTTTCACAATTTTAATTACTTTTATCAAAAACTCATATCCCAACAGTTCATTGCGGCTTTGTTGTGAAGAAAGGAACAGCCTGCTGGTGGCTTCGGGGGTTGAATAGAAGGCCGATCAAATCAAATCAAATCAAATGTTATTTGTCACATACACATGGTTAGCAGATGTTAATGCGAGGGTAGCGAAATGCGTGTGCTTCTAGTTCCGACAATGCAGTGATAACCAACAAGTAATCTAACTAACAATTCCAAAACTACTGTCTTATACACAGTGTAAGGGGATAAAGAATATGTACATAAGGATATATGAATGAGTGAAGGTACAGAGCAGCATACAGTAGATGGTATCGAGTACAGTATATACATATGAGATGAGTATGTAGACAAAGTAAACAATGTGGCATAGTTAAAGTGGCTAGTGATACATGTATTACATAAGGATGCAGTCGATGATGTAGAGTACAGTATATACGTATGCATATGAGATGAATAATGTAGGGTAAGTAACATTATATAAGTTAGCATTGTTTAAAGTGGCTAGTGATATATTTACATCATTTCCCATCAATTCCCATTATTAGAGTGGCTGGAGTTGGGTCAGTGTCAATGACAGTGTGTTGGCAGCAGCCACTCAATGTTAGTGGTGGCTGTTTAACAGTCTGATGGCCTTGAGATAGAAGCTGTTTTTCAGTCTCTCGGTCCCAGCTTTGATGCACCTGTACTGACCTCGCCTTCTGGATGATAGCGGGGTGAACAGGCAGTGGCTCGGGTGGTTGATGTCCTTGATGATCTTTTTGGCCTTCCTGTAACATCGGGTGGTGTAGGTGTCCTGGAGGGCAGGTAGTTTGCCCCCGGTGATGCGTTGTGCAGACCTCACTACCCTCTGGAGAGCCTTACGGTTGAGGGCGGAGCAGTTGCCGTACCAGGCGGTGATACAGCCCGCCAGGATGCTCTCGATTGTGCATCTGTAGAAGTTTGTGAGTGCTTTTGGTGACAAGCCAAATTTCTTCAGCCTCCTGAGGTTGAAGAGGCGCTGCTGCGCCTTCTTCACGACGCTGTCAATGTGAGTGGACCAATTCAGTTTGTCTGTGATGTGTATGCCGAGGAACTTAAAACTTGCTACCCTCTCCAATACTGTTCCATCGATGTGGATAGGGGGGTGTTCCCTCTGCTGTTTCCTGAAGTCCACAATCATCTCCTTAGTTTTGTTGACATTGAGTGTGAGGTTATTTTCCTGACACCACACTCCGAGGGCCCTCACCTCCCCCCTGTAGGCCGTCTCGTCGTTGTTGGTAATCAAGCCTACCACTGTTGTGTCGTCCGCAAACTTGATGATTGAGTTGGAGGCGTGCGTGGCCACGCAGTCGTGGGTGAACAGGGAGTACAGGAGAGGGCTCAGAGCGCACCCTTGTGGGGCCCCCGTGTTGAGGATCAGCGGGGAGGAGATGTTGTTGCCTATCCTCACCACCTGGGGGCGGCCCATCAGGAAGTCCAGTACCCAGTTGCACAGGGTGGGGTCGAGACCCAGGGTCTCGAGCTTGATGACGAGCTTGGAGGGTACTACTTTTAACGCAACGTAACGTAATCAACACTGCTAGCTAGCCAGCTAGCCCCCGAATAGCAGCACTGTAGAAACTATTACACTCAAGGAACGACTTGATTAGTGTAGTGTCAACAACGCAGCCACTGCCAGCTAGCCTACAAAGTCAACAACGCAGCCACTGCCAGCTAGCCTACTTCAGCAGTACTGTATCATTTTAATCATTTTAGTCAATAAGATTCTTGCTACGTAAGCTTAACTTTCTGAACATTCGAGACGTGTAGTCCACTTGTCATTCCAATCTCCTTTGCATTAGCGTAGCCTCTTCTGTAGCCTGTCAACTATGTGTCTGTCTATCCCTGTTCTCTCCTCTCTGCACAGACCATACAAACGCTCCACACCGCGTGGCCGCGGCCACCCTAATCTGGTGGTCCCAGCGTGCACGACCCACGTGGAGTTCCAGGTCTCCGGTAGCCTCTGGAACTGCCGATCTGCGGCCAACAAGGCAGAGTTCATCTCAGCCTATGCCTCCCTCCAGTCCCTCGACTTCTTGGCACTGACGGAAACATGGATCACCACAGATAACACTGCCACTCCTACTGCTCTCTCTTCGTCCGCCCACGTGTTCTCGCACACCCCGAGAGCTTCTGGTCAGCGGGCTGGTGGCACCGGGATCCTCATCTCTCCCAAGTGGTCATTCTCTCTTTCTCCCCTTACCCATCTGTCTATCGCCTCCTTTGAATTCCATGCTGTCACAGTTACCAGCCCTTTCAAGCTTAACATCCTTATCATTTATCGCCCTCCAGGTTCCCTCGGAGAGTTCATCAATGAGCTTGATGCCTTGATAAGCTCCTTTCCTGAGGACGGCTCACCTCTCACAGTTCTGGGCGACTTTAACCTCCCCACGTCTACCTTTGACTCATTCCTCTCTGCCTCCTTCTTTCCACTCCTCTCCTCTTTTGACCTCACCCTCTCACCTTCCCCCCCTACTCACAAGGCAGGCAATACGCTCGACCTCATCTTTACTAGATGCTGTTCTTCCACTAACCTCATTGCAATTCCCCTCCAAGTCTCCGACCACTACCTTGTATCCTTTTCCCTCTCGCTCTCATCCAACACTTCCCACACTGCCCTACTCGGATGGTATCGCGCCGTCCCAACCTTCGCTCTCTCTCCCCCGCTACTCTCTCCTCTTCCATCCTATCATCTCTTCCCTCTGCTCAAACCTTCTCCAACCTATCTCCTGATTCTGCCTCCTCAACCCTCCTCTCCTCCCTTTCTGCATCCTTTGACTCTCTATGCCCCCTTTCCTCCAGGCCGGCTCGGTCCTCCCCTCCCGCTCCGTGGCTCGACGACTCATTGCGAGCTCACAGAACAGGGCTCCGGGCAGCCGAGCGGAAATGGAGGAAAACTCGCCTCCCTGCGGACCTGGCATCCTTTCGCTCCCTCCTCTCTACATTTTCCTCTTCTGTCTCTGCTGCTAAAGCCACTTTCTACCACTCTAAATTCCAAGCTTCTGCCTCTAACCCTAGGAAGCTCTTTGCCACCTTCTCCTCCCTCCTGAATCCTCCTCCCCCTCCCCCCTCCTCCCTCTCTGCAGATGACTTCGTCAACCATTTTGAAAAGAAGGTCGACGACATCCGATCCTCGTTTGCTAAGTCAAACGACACCGCTGGTTCTGCTCACACTGCCCTACCCTGTGCTCTGACCTCTTTCTCCCCTCTCTCCCCAGATGAAATCTCGCGTCTTGTGACGGCCGGCCGCCCAACAACCTGCCCGCTTGACCCTATCCCCTCCTCTCTTCTCCAGACCATTTCCGGAGACCTTCTCTCTTACCTCACCTCGCTCATCAACTCATCCCTGACCGCTGGCTACGTCCCTTCCGTCTTCAAGAGAGCGAGAGTTGCACCCCTTCTGAAAAAACCTACACTCGATCCCTCCGATGTCAACAACTACAGACCAGTATCCCTTCTTTCTTTTCTCTCCAAAACTCTTGAACGTGCCGTCCTTGGCCAGCTCTCCCGCTATCTCTCTCAGAATGACCTTCTTGATCCAAATCAGTCAGGTTTAAAGACTAGTCATTCAACTGAGACTGCTTTTCTCTGTATCACGGAGGCGCTCCGCACCGCTAAAGCTAACTCTCTCTCCTCTGCTCTCATCCTTCTAGACCTATCGGCTGCCTTCGATACTGTGAACCATCAGATCCTCCTCTCCACCCTCTCCGAGTTGGGCATCTCCGGCGCGGCCCACGCTTGGATTGCGTCCTACCTGACAGGTCGCTCCTACCAGGTGGCGTGGCGAGAATCTGTCTCCTCACCACGCGCTCTCACCACTGGTGTCCCCCAGGCCTCTGTTCTAGGCCCTCTCCTATTGTCGCTATGCACCAAGTCACTTGGCTCTGTCATAACCTCACATGGTCTCTCCTATCATTGCTATGCAGACGACACACAATTAATCTTCTCCTTTCCCCCTTCTGATGACCAGGTGGCGAATCGCATCTCTGCATGTCTGGCAGTCATATCAGTGTGGATGACGGATCACCACCTGGTCACCCACTGGTCAGACGGAGCTGCTCTTCCTCCCGGGGAAGGACTGCCCGTTCCATGATCTCGCCATCACGGTTGACAACTCCATTGTGTCCTCCTCCCAGAGCGCTAAGAACCTTGGCGTGATCCTGGACAACACCCTGTCGTTCTCAACTAACATCAAGGCGGTGGCCCGTTCCTGTAGGTTCATGCTCTACAACATCCGCAGAGTACGACCCTGCCTCACACAGGAAGCGGCGCAGGTCCTAATCCAGGCACTTGTCATCTCCCGTCTGGATTACTGCAACTCGCTGTTGGCTGGGCTCCCTGCCTGTGCCATTAAACCCCTACAACTCATCCAGAACGCCGCAGCCCGTCTGGTATTCAACCTTCCCAAGTTCTCTCACGTCACCCCGCTCCTCCGCTCTCTCCACTGGCTTCCAGTTGAAGCTCGCATCCGCTACAAGACCATGGTGCTTGCCTACGGAGCTGTGAGGGGAACGGCACCTCAGTACCTCCAGGCTCTGATCAGGCCCTACACCCAAACAAGGGCACTGCGTTCATCCACCTCTGGCCTGCTCGCCCCCCTACCACTGAGGAAGTATAGTTCCCGCTCAGCCCAGTCAGAACTGTTCGCTGCTCTGGCTCCCCAATGGTGGAACAAACTCCCTCACGACGCCAGGACAGCGGAGTCAATCACCACCTTCCGGAGACACCTGAAACCCCACCTCTTTAAGGAATACCTAGGATAGGATAAGTAATCCTTCTCACCCCCCCTTTAAGATTTAGATGCACTATTGTAAAGTGACTGTTCCACTGGATGTCATAAGGTGAATGCACCAATTTGTAAGTCGCTCTGGATAAGAGCGTCTGCTAAATGACTTAGTCGATGAACAGCATTCTCACGTAGGTATTCCTCTTGTCCAGGTGGGTTTGGGCAGTGTGCAGTGTGGTTGAGATTGCGTCGTCTGTGGACCTATTTGGGCGGTTAGAGTGGGTCTAGGTGGGTCTAGGGTGTCAGGTAGGGTGGAGGTGATATGGTCCTTGACTAGTCTCTCAAAGCACTTCATGATGACAGAAGTGAGTGCTACGGGGCGGTAGTCGTTTAGCTCAGTTACCTTAGCTTTCTTGGGAACAGGAACAATGGTGGCCCTCTTGAAGCATGTGGGAACAGCAGACTGGTATAGGGATTGATTGAATATGTCCGTAAACACACCGGCCAGCTGGTCTGCGCATGCTCTGAGGGCGCGGCTGGGGATGCAGTCTGGGCCTGCAGCCTTGCGAGGGTTAACACGTTTAAATGTCTTACTCACCTCGGCTGCAGTGAAGGAGAGACCGCATGTTTTCATTGCAGGCCGTGTCAGTGGCACTGTATTGTCCTCAAAGCGGGCAAAATAGTTATTTAGTCTGCCTGGGAGCAAGACATCCTGGTCCGTGACTGGGCTGGGTTTCTTCTTGTAGTCCGTGATTGACTGTAGACCCTGCCACATGCCTCTTGTGTCTGAGCCGTTGAATTGAGATTCTACTTTGTCTCTGTACTGACGCTTAGCTTGTTTAATAGCCTTGCGGAGGGAATAGCTGCACTGTTTGTATTCGGTCATGTTGCCAGACACCTTGCCCTGATTAAAAGCAGTGGTTCGCGCTTTCAGTTTCACGCGAATGCTGCCATCAATCCACGGTTTCTGGTTAGGGAATGTTTTTATCGTTGCTATGAACTCGCACACCGAATCAGCGTATTCGTCAATATTTTTATCTACGAAACATGTCCCAGTCCACATGATGGAAGCAGTCTTGGAGTGTGGAGTCCGCTTGGTCGGACCAGCGTTGGACAGACCTCAGCGTGGGAGCCTCTTGTTTAAGTTTCTGTCTGTAGGCAGGGATCAACAAAATGGAGTCGTGGTCAGCTTTTCTGAAAGGGGGGGCAGGGCAGGGCCTTATATGCGTCACGGAAGTTAGAGTAACAATGATCCAAGGTTTTACCACCCCTGGTTGCGCAATCGATATGCTGATAAAATTTAGGGAGTCTTGTTTTCAGATTAGCTTTGTTAAAATCCCCAGCTACAATGAATGCAGCCTCCGGATAAATGGTTTCCAGTTTGCAAAGAGTTAAATAAAGTTCGTTCAGAGCCATCGATGGGTCTGCTTGGGGGGGGATATATACGGCTGTGATTATAATCGAAGAGAATTCTCTTGGAAGATAATGCGGTCTACATTTGATTATGAGGAATTCTAAATCAGGTGAACAGAAGGATTTGAGTTCCTGTATGTTTCTTTCATCACACCATGTCTCGTTAGCCATGAGGCATACGCCCCCGCCACTCTTCTTACCAGAAAGATGTTTGTTTCTGTCGGCGCGATGCGTGGAGAAACCCGTTGGCTGCACCGCATCGGATAGCGTCTTCCCAGTACGCCATGTTTCCGTGAAGCAGAGAACGTTGCAGTCTCTGATGTCCCTCTGGAATGCTACCCTTGCTCGGATTTCATCAACCTTGTTGTCAAGAGACTGGACATTGGCAATAAGAATGCTGGGGAGTGGTGCGCGATGTGCCCTTGTCAGGAGTCTGACCAGAAGACCGCTACGTTTCCCTCTTTTTCTGAGTTGTTTTTTTGGGTCGCTGCATGCGATCCATTCCGTTGTCCTGTTTGTAAGGCAGAACACAGGGTCCGCGTCGCGGAAAACATATTCTTGGTCGTACTGATGGTGAGTTGACGCTGATCTTATATTCAGTAGTTCTTCTCGACTGTATGTAATGAAACCTAAGATGACCTGGGGTACTGATGTAAGAAATAACACGTAAAAAAAACAAAAAACTGCATAGTTTCCTAGGAACGCGAAGCGAGGCGGCCATATCTGTCGGCGCCGGAAGTGTCCACCCGGTAAGTAGGTACTAAGGTATCCAAGGAGTTTTGTCATGTTACGTTGCTAGTAGATGATCAAAAACAGAGAGAGAGACAGCAACCTGAAATGCAACCTGCCCACTCAGATCTATCATTGTGTTTGGGGATGGAACCAGCTAGCTAGCAAGCAAGATACAACAGCTCTGGCTCTCGAAAACTCTACTCTGCATTTTACATTCTCTCTACAGTTCTCAGCCATTAGCTTCGCCTATGACTGCCTCATGTGAACTACAAACCCAACACTGTATTTTAACGTTTAGAAACATCAATAATCATCACTTTTGATACGGCTTTCAAAATATAGGGCCCTTTCATCAGCGAGAAAGAATCCTTTCAAATACAAAAAGATAAACTTACTGTAGCTGTTTTGGACAGATCCATTACACCTTCTGACGAAACTACACGTCCATTACACCTTCTGACGAAACTACACGTCCATACACTTTCAGATGAAACTACACGTCCATTACACTTCTCGAGTTACGCTTACACACAGGTGTTTGGTGCATGCTATAGATAGATAATTAGCACAGGTGTTCAGAGCATGCTAGATAGATAATTAGCACAGGTGTTCAGAGCATGCTAGATAGATAATTAGCACAGGTGTTCAGAGCATGCTAGATAGATAATTAGCACAGTTATTCAGAGCATGCTAGATAGATAATTAGCACAGGTGTTCAGAGCATGCTAGATAGATAATTAGCACAGTTATTCAGAGCATGCTAGACAGATAATTAGCACAGGTGTTCAGAGCATGCTAGATAGATAATTAGCACAGTTATTCAGAGCATGCTAGATAGATAATTAGCACAGTTATTCAGAGCATGCTAGATAGATAATTAGCACAGGTGTTCAGAGCATGCTAGATAGATAATTAGCACAGGTGTTCAGAGCATGCTAGATAGATAATTAGCACAGGTGTTCAGAGCATGCTCGAGAGCTAATTAGCACAGGTGTTCAGAGCATGCTAGATAATTAGCACAGGTGTTCAGAGCATGCTAGATAATTAGCACAGGTGTTCAGAGCATGCTAGATAGCTAATTAGCACAGGTGTTTAGAGCATGCTAGATAGATAATTAGCACAGTTATTCAGAGCATGCTAGATAGATAATTAGCACAGGTGTTCAGAGCATGCT
This sequence comes from Oncorhynchus gorbuscha, assembly GCF_021184085.1. Lineage (NCBI taxonomy): Eukaryota > Metazoa > Chordata > Actinopteri > Salmoniformes > Salmonidae > Oncorhynchus > Oncorhynchus gorbuscha. The sequence continues at coordinate 59,995,046 of NC_060196.1, read as the reverse complement.
AGATAGATAATTAGCATAGGTGTTCAGAGCATGCTAGATAGATAATTAGCACATTTGTTCAGAGCATGCTAGATAGATAATTAGCACAGGTGTTCAGAGCATGCTAGATAGATAATTAGCACAGGTGTTCAGAGCATGCTAGATAATTAGCACATGTGTTCAGAGCATGCTATATAGATAAATAGCACATTTGTTCAGAGCATGCTAGATAGATAATTAGCACAGGTGTTCAGAGCATGCTAGATAGATAATTAGCACAGGTGTTCAGAGCATGCTAGATAATTAGCACATGTGTTCAGAGCATGCTAGATAGATAATTAGTATAGGTGTTCAGAGCATGCTAGATAGATAATTAGCATAGGTGTTCAGAGCATGCTAGATAGATAATTAGCACAGGTGTTCAGAGCATGCTAGATAATTAGCACAGGTGTTCAGAGCATGCTAGATAGATAATTAGTATAGGTGTTCAGAGCATGCTAGATAATTAGCATAGGCAGTCACCTCTTGTCATGCGTCTGTTTCACGTAAACTAACACTGTTACATGGCTGCGTGGGAATACTAACCATAACCCTATTTTATTTTACTTAGGCAAATAAGTTAAGAACAAGTCTTATTTGCAATGACAGCCTAGGAAGAGTGGGTTAACTGACTTATTCAGCCTCTGACCACAAGGCTACCCTGCTTCTGACCATGAGGATACCCTGCCTCTGACCACGAGGCTACCCTGCCTCTGACCACAAGGCTACCCTGCCTCTAACCACGAGGCTACCCTGCCTCTGACCACGAGGCTACCCTGCCTCTGACCACGAGGCTACCTTGCCTCTGACCACGAGGCTACCCTGCCTCTAACCGCGAGGCTACCCTGCTTCTGACCACGAGGATACCCTGCCTCTGACCACGAGGCTACCCTGCCTCTGACCACGAGGCTACCCTGCATCTGACCACGAGGCTACCCTGGCTCTGACCACGAGGCTACCCTGCCTCTGACCACAAGGCTACCTTGCCTCTGACCACGAGGCTACCCTGCCTCTAACCGAGAGGCTACCCTGCTTCTGACCACGAGGATACCCTGCCTCTGACCACGAGGATACCCTGCCTCTGACCACGAGACTACCCTGCCTCTGACCACGAGGCTACCCTGCTTCTGACCACGAGGTTACCCTTCCTCTGACACCGAGGCTACCCTGCCTCTGACCACGAGACACCACGAGGCTACCCTGCATCTGACCACGAGGCTACCCTGGCTCTGACCACGAGGCTACCCTGCCTCTGACCACAAGGCTACCTTGTCTCTGACCACTAGGCTACCCTGCCTCTCACCACGAGGCTACCCTGCCTCTGACCACAAGGCTACCCTGCCTCTAACCACGAGGCTACCCTGCCTCTGACCACGAGGCTACCCTGCCGGCTCCAATGCTGTTATTGTGTCACCCCAAATCATCAGCTATGCGTGTGTCGGCTATCACCGGTTAACACTTGATCTGATTGGTCTAAACCAGGCTGGACAGCCATAATCACGATCCTTCCCTGGATATAGTCTTCCACCTGCGACAGGGCATTTTCAGAGTTTCACAGTCAGCCTGCTTGTGTGTGTGTGTGTGTGTGTGTGTGTGTGTGTGTGTGTGTGTGTGTGTGTGTGTGTGTGTGTGTGTGTGTGTGTGTGTGTGTGTGTGTGTGTGTGTGTGTGTGTGTGTGTGTGTGTGTGTGTGTGTGTGTGTGTGTTTGAAGATGAGTAGTTTTAATTCTGCATGTGTGCTAACCTAGTTACCGTGTGTGTGTGTTTGTTGTGAGCTGTGTTTAAAGGAATCTTTGAAGACAATTATTTATTTATTTTATTTTATCTTTATTTAACTAGGCAAGTCTCTAGGCTGCTGCAGCTCCTGAAATAAACATCTATCTGATTGAACTATACGTTCTGAGAGGATTTGAGGAGATGTTTAGGAAGTTTTGAATCTCAGAAACTCAAAGTTTTCTCTTATGTTTGTTTTAAACACCTCAAAAGTTTTGTTGACTCCTTTCAACCCATCTTAAAACCACCCACATGAATATATTCTTTTCACTCTTGGTTAATGATCAATTATTGTTTTGTGGTCAGAGACGCTTTAACTCCAGATGGTTTAGAGTCTGATTTTATCATAGTCATGCAGTGAAACCATACTAATTTCCTTCAGCACAATATGTATGGTTATTGGGGTCTAAATTAACTTAATAACTGAGAACTGGTTACCACAGAATTACTGTTTGGGAATATGTTCACCCTTTGTATTTAGGTGGAAATGGTTAATCGCTTGAGAGCTGAAGACTTGTGATCATTCCCAGAACTAATGCCTATAGGTTTTAGCTCAGTGGGCTAATATGTTGCTGGTTAGTTGATTAGATGATGGTGTTGTCGGTAGTGGATATGCTGTGCTGGGTGAAACATTTTTATTTTTATTTTATTTCACCTTAATGTAACCAGGTAGGCTAGTTGAGAAAAAGTTCTTATTTGCAACTGCGACCTGGCCAAGATAAAGCATAGCAGTGTGAACAGACAACACAGAGTTACACATGGAGTAAACAATTAACAAGTCAATAACACAGTAGAAAAAAAGGGGAGTCTATATACAATGTGTGCAAAAGGCATGAGGAGGTAGGCGAATAATTACAATATTGCAGATTAACACTGGAGTGATAAATGATCAGATGATCATGTACAGGTAGAGATATTGGTGTGCAAAAGAGCAGAAAAGTAAATAAATAAAAACTGTGGGGATGAGGTAGGTGAAAATGGGTGGGCTATTTACCAATAGATTATGTACAGCTGCAGCGATCGGTTAGCTGCTCAGATAGCTGATGTTTGAAGTTGGTGAGGGAGATAAAAGTCTCCAACTTCAGCGATTTTTGCAATTCGTTCCAGTCACAGGCAGCAGAGTACTGGAACGAAAGGCGGCCGAATGAGGTGTTGGCTTTAGGGATGATCAGTGAGATACACCTGCTGGAGCGCGTGCTACGGATGGGTGTTGCCATCGTGACCAGTGAACTGAGATAAGGCGGAGCTTTACCTAGCATGGCCTTGTAGATGACCTGGAGCCAGTGGATCTGGCGACGAATATGTAGCGAGGGCCAGCCGACTAGAGCATACAAGTCGCAGTGGTGGGTGGTATAAGGTGCTTTAGTGACAAAACGGATGGCACTGTCAGAAACTGCATCCAGTTTGCTGAGTAGAGTGTTGGAAGCGATTTTGTAGATGACATCGCCGAAGTCGAGGATCGGTGGGATAGCCAGTTTTACTAGGGTAAGCTTGGCAGCGTGAGTGAAGGAGGCTTTGTTGCGGAATAGAAAGCCGACTCTTGATTTGATTTTCGATTGGAGATGTTTTATATGGGTCTGGAAGGAGAGTTTGCAGTCGAGCCAGACACCTAGGTACTTATAGATGTCCACATATTCAAGGTCAGAACCATCCAGTGTGGTGATGCTAGTCGGGCATGCGGGTGCAGGCAGCGATCGGTTGAAAAGCATGCATTTGGTTTTACTAGCGTTTAAGAGCAGTTGGAGGCCACGGAAGGAGTGCTGTATGGCATTGAAGCTCGTTTGGAGGTTAGATAGCACAGTGGTGAGATTCCTTAGCCGTATGGTTAAACTGTTGGTGAATGAAATGTGTGATAGATCTTCTCACCAATGTAGGTGAACTCAGCTGGTTCAGAGCTGTGCAAATTATATTATGCTACAATGCAGCTCTCTACTCTCTCTCATTCTCTCTCCTCTCTTATATCTCTCTCTCCTCTCTACTCTCTCCCTCTCTCTCTCTCTCTCTCTCTCTCTCTTCTCTCCTTCTCCTCTCTCTCTCTCTCCTCCTCTCTTCTCTCTCTCTCTTTCTCTCATACTTTTTCTACTCTCTGTTCTCTCTCACTCTTTCTCTACTCTCTACTCTCTCTCTCCCTACTCTCTCTCTCTCTCTACTCGCTCTCTCCCTACTCTCTCTCTCTCTCTCTATACTCTCTCTCAATTCAATTCAAGTGGCTTTATTTTGCATGGGAAACATATGTTAACTTTCCAAAGCAAGTGAGGTAGATAATATACAAAAGTGAAATATATATATATTTTTTTAAACTGTAAACATGACAGTCACAGAAATGTCAAAACAATAAAGACATTACAAATGTCATATTATATATATATACAGTGTTGTTAAAGTACAAATAGTTAAAGTACAAAAGGGAAAATAAATAAGCATAAATATAGGTTGACCTTTTCTTGCGGCAAAAGCTCACAAATATTGCTGCTATGATGGCACATTGTGGTATTTCACCCAGTCGATATGGGAGTTTATCAAAATCGGGTTTGTTTTCAAATTATTTGTGGATCTGTGTAATCTGAGAGAAATGTATGCCTGTAATATGGTCATAGAGTTGGCAGGAGGTTAGGAAGTGCAGCTCAGTTTCCACCTCATATTGTGGGCAGTGAGCACATAGCCTGTCTTCTCGTGAGAGCCAAGTCTGCCTACGGAGGCCTTTCTCAATAGCAAGGCTATGCTCACTGAGTCTGTACATAGTCAAATCTTTCCTTAAGTTTGGGTCAGTCACAGTGGTCAGGTATTCTGCCGCTGTGTACTCTCTGTTTAGGGCCAAATAGCATTCTAGTTTGCTCTGTTTTTTGTTAATTCTTTCCAATGTGTCAAATAACTATATTTTTGTTTTCTCATGATATGGTTGGGTCTCATTGTGTTGCTGTCCTGGGGCTCTGTGGGGTCTGTTTGTGTTTGTGAACAGAGCCCCAGGACCAGCTTGCTTCGGGGACTCTTCTCCAGGTTCATCTCTCTTTAGGTGATGGCTTTGTTATGGAAGGTTTGGGAATTGCTTCCTTTTAGGTGGTTTTAGAATTTACAACACAAATTTCTATCAGTTTGTATAGCAGACCCTCATGCCAAATTGAGTCGAATACTTTTTTTAAATCAACAAAGAATGAGAAGACTTTGTTTTGGTTTGTTCGTTTGTCAATTAGGGTGTGCAGGGTGAATACGTGGTCTGTCGTGCGATCATTTGGTGAAAAGCCAATTTGACATCAGCTTAGTTCATTGTTTTAATTGAGGAAATGTACGAGTCTGCTGTTAATGATAATGCAGATGATTTTCCCAAGGTTGCTGTTGACGCATATCCCACAGTAGGTATTGGGATCAAATTTGTCTCTACTTTCGTGGATTGGGGTGATCATTCCTTGGTTCCAAATATTGGGGAAGATGCCGGAGCTAAGGAAGATGTTAAAGAGATTTAGGAGTCCCCACGAAACCTACCATTGACTATATACATACCCAGCGTGCGAGAGAGCTGCAGGAGTTGTGACCTGTTTTGTTGGTTATTTTGTCATAGTTGTGCCTAGGAGGGCATATGGGGGAGGGAATGCTGTGCCTAGGAGGGCATATGGGGGAGGGCATGCTGTGCCTAGGAGGGCATATGGGGGAGGGAATGCTGTGCCTATGAGGGCATATGGGGAGGGAATGCTGTGCCTAGGAGGGCATATGGGGGAGGGAATGCTGTGCCTAGGAGGGCATATGGGGGAGGGAATGCTGTGCCTAGGAGGGCATATGGGGGAGGGAATGCTGTGCCTAGGAGGGCATATGGGGGAGGGAATGCTGTGCCTAGGAGGGCATATGGGGGAGGGAATGCTGTGCCTAGGAGGGCATATGGGGGAGGGAATGCTGTGCCTAGGAGGGCATATGGGGGAGGGAATGCTGTGCCTAGGAGGGCATATGGGGGAGGGAATGCTGTGCCTAGGAGGGCATATGGGGGAGGGAATGCTGTGCCTAGGAGGGCATATGGGGGAGGGAATGCTGTGCCTAGGAGGGCATATGGGGGAGGGAATGCTGTGCCTAGGAGGGCATATGGGGAGGGAATGCTGTGCCTAGGAGGGCATATGGGGGAGGGAATGCTGTGCCTAGGAGGGCATATGGGGGAGGGAATGCTGTGCCTAGGAGGGCATATGGGGGGAGGGAATGCTGTGCCTAGGAGGGCATATGGGGGAGGGAATGCTGTGCCTAGGAGGGCATATGGGGAGGGAATGCTGTGCCTAGGAGGGCATATGGGGGAGGGAATGCTGTGCCTAGGAGGGCATATGGGGGAGGGAATGCTGTGCCTAGGAGGGCATATGGGGGAGGGAATGCTGTGCCTAGGAGGGCATATGGGGGAGGGAATGCTGTGCCTAGGAGGGCATATGGGGGAGGGAATGCTGTGCCTAGGAGGGCATATGGGGGAGGGAATGCTGTGCCTAGGAGGGCATATGGGGGAGGGAATGCTGTGCCTAGGAGGGCATATGGGGGAGGGAATGCTGTGCCTAGGAGGGCATATGGGGGAGGGAATGCTGTGCCTAGGAGGGCATATGGGGGAGGGAATGCTGTGCCTAGGAGGGCATATGGGGGAGGGAATGCTGTGCCCTCCGGCAGGTGTTTATCCCCCTGTGTGTTGTCAGGTTCTTGTCCAGTTCTGGCATTTAGGTCAACACAGACTAGTACATGTCCCTGGGCCTGGAAATGATTGATTACCCATTCCAGGATGAAGAAACTGTCTTCTTCATGGGGATTCTAGAGGGGGGATATAGGGGATATATTTTTCTCTGTTAAGATCATTTCCTTTTGAATTTCTATCCAAATGTTACTGTTTTGATTAATTTAATAAAGCCAGTTAGGTCTGCTCTATACCAAATTAGCATACCCCCTGAGTCCCTTCACTGTTTCACACCTGGTAGTTTGGTGGATGGGACTACCAGCTCTCTGTAACCTCGAGGGCAACCAGTGGGTCCGTCTCCTCTATACCAGGTTTCTTGTAGGATGACAATGTCTGTATTTCTGATTTCTTTGATGAAGTCCAGGTTCCTGCTCTTTAGGCCAAAGGCAGATGACCTCAGGCCTTGGATATTCCAGGATGAGATAGTGAAGGCTTTGTGTTCCATAAAGTATCCCATGATGTTTATTGTGTGGTTTGGCCTCAGGCCAGTAAGTGTGAGCAGAGCCTGCTGAGCATCTCTCTCTCTACTCTCTCTCTCTCTCTACTCTCTCTCTCTACTCTCTCTACTCCCTCTCTCTACTCTCTCTCTCTACTCTCTCTCTACTCTCTCTCTCTACTCTACCTCTCTCTCTACTCTCACTCTCTACTCTCTCTCTACTCTCTCTCTACTCTACCTCTCTCTCTACTCTCACTCTCTACTCTCACTCTCTACTCTCTTTCTACTATCTCTCTCTCTACTCTACCTCTCTCTCTACTCTCTCTCGCTCTCTCTCTCTACTCTCTCTCTCTCTCTACTCTCTCTCTCCACACTCTCTCTCGCTCTACACACTCTCTCTCTCTCTCTTTACTCTACCTCTCTCTACTCTCTCTCTCTCTACTCTCTTTCTCCACTCTCTCTCGCTCTACACTCTCTCTCTCTCGCTCTCTACTCTCTCTCGCTCTACACTCTCTCTCTCTCTTGCTCTCTACTGTCTCTCGCTCTACACTCTCTCTCTCTCTACTCTCTGTCTCTCACTCTTTACTCTCTCTCGCACTACACTCTCTCTCTCTCTACTCTCTGTCTCTTAAGCACCAAATCCCAAGGAACAACCAGATCTGTCTCCCTATTTCTATTTCTATTCCTATGAGAAGGAGGGAGTGATGACTGCCATGAGTCACACAGATTTAGTGTCTTAATTTCAGCCATTTTTCAGCAGTGAGAAAATAATCCCGCAGCAACAGGAAATGTAAATTATTATGTGGATTATAATTAATGGACATTTTTGTGTAATTGTAGAGAAAGTAGGATGCTGAAGTGTAAGATTAAGATGAGATTGTGCAAAATGACAATCCATTTCCTGAATGGTGCACTTTGGTCCTGGGGATAGAGTGCTCTGAGAAAGGTTAATATTCGGAGACAATAAAATGAGAAAGTAATACACAATACCCAATATATGAGAAAGACAAACACAAATCCACCATATATTTACAAACAACAAACAGAAATACACAATGTATTTACAAACAACAAACACTAATCCACAATGTATTTACAAACAACAAACACAAATACACAATGTATTTACAAACAACAAACACAAATACACAATGTATTTACAAACAACAAACACAAATACACAATGTATTTACAAACAACAAACACAAATACACAATGTATTTACAAACAACAAACACAAATACACAATGTATTTACAAACAACAAACACAAATCCACCATATATTTACAAACAACAAACAGAAATACACAATGTATTTACAAACAACAAACACTAATCCACAATGTATTTACAAACATCAAACACAAATACACAATGTATTTACAAACAACAAACACAAATACACAATGTATTTACAAACAACAAACACAAATACACAATGTATTTACAAACAACAAACACTAATCCACAATGTATTTAAAAACAACCAATGTAAAGTTGTGAAGTCTTAAAAAAAGGTTACATTTGTGAGATTTTGGTTTCTCAGCAAGATAAAAAAAAACGTTTACCTTAATTTAACTAAGGAAAGTCAGTTAAGAACAAACTCCTTTTTTCAATGACGGCCTGGGAACAGTGGGTTAACTGCCTGTTCAGGGGTAGAACAACAGATTAGTACCTTGTCAGCTCGGGGATTTGAACGTGCAACCTTTCGGTTAATAGTCCAAGGCTCTAACCACTAGGCTACCCTGCCACCCCAATATATTCCTAGTCTCTGACAGCTAACAACAACAACCATAACAGCAATAACATGAAAAAAATGTATATTACACAAATAAGAAGCAGAGTATTTGGGTGTGGAGAGGAGAGGAGATATGGTACAGTAGGGTCTGACAGACCAACTAGGAGGAGAGGAGAGGAGACATGGTACAGTAGGGTCTGACAGACCAACTAGGAGGAGAGGAGAGGAGACATGGTACAGTAGGGTCTGACAGACCAACTAGGAGGAGAGGAGAGGAGACATGGTACAGTAGGGTCTGACAGACCAACTAGGAGGAGAGGAGAGGAGACATGGTACAGTAGGGTCTGACAGACCAACTAGGAGGAGAGGAGAGGAGACATGGTACAGTAGGGTCTGACAGACCAACTAGGAGGAGAGGAGAGGAGACATGGTACAGTAGGGTCTGACAGACCAACTAGGAGGAGAGGAGAGGAGACATGGTACAGTAGGGTCTGACAGACCAACTAGGAGGAGAGGAGAGGAGACATGGTACAGTAGGGTCTGACAGACCAACTAGGAGGAGAGGAGAGGAGACATGGTACAGTAGGGTCTGACAGACCAACTAGGAGGAGAGGAGAGGAGACATGGTACAGTAGGGTCTGACAGACCAACTAGGAGGAGAGGAGAGGAGACATGGTACAGTAGGGTCTGACAGACCAACTAGGAGGAGAGGAGAGGAGACATGGTACAGTAGGGTCTGACAGACCAACTAGGAGGAGAGGAGAGGAGACATGGTA
>NC_060196.1:59925618-59980618 GCF_021184085.1 Oncorhynchus gorbuscha | reverse complement strand
GAGAGGAGAGGAGACATGGTACAGTAGAGTCTGACAGACCAACTAGGAGGAGAGGAGATATGGTACAGTAGGGTCTGACAGACCAACTAGGAGGAGAGGAGAGGAGACATGGTACAGTAGGGTCTGACAGACCAACTAGGAGGAGAGGAGACATGGTACAGTAGGGTCTGACAGACCAACTAGGAGGAGAGGAGACATGGTACAGTAGGGTCTGACAGACCAAAGAGGAGGAGAGGAGATATGGTACAGTAGGGTCTGACAGACCAACTAGGAGGAGAGGAGAGGAGATATGGTACAGTAGGGTCTGACAGACCAACTAGGAGGAGAGGAGACATGGTACAGTAGGGTCTGACAGACCAACTAGGAGGAGAGGAGACATGGTACAGTAGGGTCTGACAGACCAAAGAGGGGGAGAGGAGATATGGTACAGTAGGGTCTGACAGACCAACTAGGAGGAGAGGAGATATGGTACAGTAGGGTCTGACAGACCAACTAGGAGGAGAGGAGAGGAGATATGGTACAGTAGGGTCTGACAGACCAACTAGGAGGAGAGGAGACATGGTACAGTAGGGTCTGACAGACCAACTAGGAGGAGAGGAGATATGGTACAGTAGGGTCTGACAGACCAACTAGGAGGAGAGGAGAGGAGATATGGTACAGTAGGGTCTGACAGACCAAAGAGGGGGAGAGGAGAGGAGACATGGTACAGTAGGGTCTGACAGACCAACTAGGAGGAGGGGAGAGGAGACATGGTACAGTAGGGTCTGACAGACCAACTAGGAGGAGAGGAGACATGGTACAGTAGGGTCTGACAGACCAACTAGGAGGAGAGGAGATATGGTACAGTAGGGTCTGACAGACCAACTAGGAGGAGAGGAGAGGAGATATGGTACAGTAGGGTCTGACAGACCAAAGAGGGGGAGAGGAGAGGAGACATGGTACAGTAGGGTCTGACAGACCAACTAGGAGGAGGGGAGAGGAGACATGGTACAGTAGGGTCTGACAGACCAACTAGGAGGAGGGGAGAGGAGATATGGTACAGTAGGGTCTGACAGACCAAAGAGGGGGAGGGGAGAGGAGATATGGTACAGTAGGGTCTGACAGACCAACTAGGAGGAGGGGAGAGGAGACATGGTACAGTAGGGTCTGACAGACCAACTAGGAGGAGAGGAGACATGGTACAGTAGGGTCTGACAGACCAACTAGGAGGAGAGGAGAGGAGATATGGTACAGTAGGGTCTGACATCCCAACTAGGAGGAGGGGAGAGGAGACATGGTACAGTAGGGTCTGACAGACCAACTAGGAGGAGAGGAGAGGAGATATGGTACAGTAGGGTCTGACAGACCAACTAGGAGGAGAGGAGATATGGTACAGTAGGGTCTGACAGACCAACTAGGAGGAGAGGAGAGGAGATATGGTACAGTAGGGTCTGACAGACCAACTAGGAGGAGAGGAGACATGGTACAGTAGGGTCTGACAGACCAACTAGGAGGAGAGGAGAGGAGATATGGTACAGTAGGGTCTGACAGACCAACTAGGAGGAGAGGAGACATGGTACAGTAGGGTCTGACAGACCAACTAGGAGGAGAGGAGAGGAGATATGGTACAGTAGGGTCTGACAGACCAACTAGGAGGAGAGGAGAGGAGACATGGTACAGTAGGGTCTGACAGACCAAAGAGGGGGAGAGGAGATATGGTACAGTAGGGTCTGACAGACCAACTAGGAGGAGAGGAGAGGAGACATGGTACAGTAGGGTCTGACAGACCAACTAGGAGGAGAGGAGAGGAGACATGGTACAGTAGGGTCTGACAGACCAACTAGGAGGAGAGGAGAGGAGACATGGTACAGTAGGGTCTGACAGACCAAAGAGGGGGAGAGGAGAGGAGACATGGTACAGTAGGGTCTGACAGACCAACTAGACCAACTAGGAGGAGAGGGAGAGGAGACATGGTACAGTAGGGTCTGACAGACCAACTAGGAGGAGAGGAGAGGAGACATGGTACAGTAGGGTCTGACAGACCAAAGAGGGGGAGAGGAGAGGAGACATGGTACAGTAGGGTCTGACAGACCAAAGAGGGGGAGAGGAGAGGTAGTAGGGTCTGATGGTACAGTAGGGTCTGACAGACCAACTAGGAGGAGAGGAGAGGAGACATGGTACAGTAGGGTCTGACAGACCAAAGAGGGGGAGAGGAGAGGAGACATGGTACAGTAGGGTCTGACAGACCAAAGAGGGGGAGAGGAGAGGAGACATGGTACAGTAGGGTCTGACAGACCAACTAGGAGGAGAGGAGAGGAGACATGGTACAGTAGGGTCTGACAGACCAACTAGGAGGAGAGGAGAGGAGACATGGTACAGTAGGGTCTGACAGACCAACTAGGAGGAGAGGAGAGGAGACATGGTACAGTAGGGTCTGACAGACCAAAGAGGAGGGAGAGACATGGAGAGACATGGTACAGTAGGGTCTGACAGACCAACTAGGAGGAGAGGAGAGGAGACATGGTACAGTAGGGTCTGACAGACCAAAGAGGGGGAGAGGAGAGGAGACATGGTACAGTAGGGTCTGACAGACCAACTAGGAGGAGAGGAGACATGGTACAGTAGGGTCTGACAGACCAACTAGGAGGAGAGGAGATATGGTACAGTAGGGTCTGACAGACCAACTAGGAGGAGAGGAGACATGGTACAGTAGGGTCTGACATCCCAACTAGGAGGAGAGGAGAGGAGATATGGTACAGTAGGGTCTGACAGACCAACTAGGAGGAGAGGAGACATGGTACAGTAGGGTCTGACATCCCAACTAGGAGGAGAGGAGAGGAGATATGGTACAGTAGGGTCTGACAGACCAACTAGGAGGAGAGGAGACATGGTACAGTAGGGTCTGACAGACCAACTAGGAGGAGAGGAAATATGGTACAGTAGGGTCTGACAGACCAACTAGGAGGAGAGGAGACATGGTACAGTAGGGTCTGACAGACCAACTAGGAGGAGAGGAGAGGAGATATGGTACAGTAGGGTCTGACATCCCAACTAGGAGGAGAGGAGAGGAGATATGGTACAGTAGAGTCTGACAGACCAACTAGGAGGAGAGGAGACATGGTACAGTAGGGTCTGACATCCCAACTAGGAGGAGAGGAGAGGAGATATGGTACAGTAGGGTCTGACATCCCAACTAGGAGGAGAGGAGAGGAGATATGGTACAGTAGGGTCTGACAGCCCAACTAGGAGGAGAGGAGAGGAAACATGGTACAGTAGGGTCTGACAGACCAACTAGGAGGAGAGGAGACATGATACAGTAGGGTCTGACAGACCAACTAGGAGGAGAGGAGATATGGTACAGTAGGATCTGACAGCCCAACTAGGAGGAGAGGAGATATGGTACAGTAGGGTCTGACATGTAGTGCATGTAGTGCATGTAGTGCATGTAGTGCATGTAGTGCATGTAGTGCATGTAGTGCATGTAGTGCATGTAGTGCATGTAGTGCATGTATGTTTGCAGTTATTGCAAAGGGTAATACAATCCAAAAGGGAGAGTTTTCTGAATGATAAAATGTGTGTTGTTTTAAACCCACTTTATCCCGATGGAAATATGTGTTGTTTTAAACCCACTTCATCCCGATGGAAATATGTGTTGTTTTAAACCCACTTCATCCCGATGGAAATATGTGTTGTTTTAAACCCACTTCATCCCGATGGAAATATGTGTTGTTTTAAACCCACTTCATCCCGATGGAAATGTGTGTTGTTTTAAACCCACTTCATCCCGATGGAAATATGTGTTGTTTTAAACCCACTTCATCCCGATGGAAATATGTGTTGTTTTAAACCCACTTCATCCCGATGGAAATATGTGTTGTTTTAAACCCACTTCATCCCGATGGAAATATGTGTTGTTTTAAACCCACTTCATCCCGATGGAAATATGTGTTGTTTTAAACCCACTTCATCCCGATGGAAATATGTGTTGTTTTAAACCCACTTTATCCCGATGGAAATATGTGTTGTTTTAAACCCACTTCATCCCGATGGAAATATGTGTTGTTTTAAACCCACTTTATCCCGATGGAAATATGTGTTGTTTTAAACCCACTTCATCCCGATGGAAATATGTGTTGTTTTAAACCCACTTCATCCCGATGGAAATATGTGTTGTTTTAAACCCACTTCATCCCGATGGAAATATGTGTTGTTTTAAACCCACTTCATCCCGATGGAAATATGTGTTGTTTTAAACCCACTTTATCCCGATGGAAATATGTGTGATACCTGGTGATGAATACAAACACATTTTCTTCCATGCTTGTTTTCCAAACAGCACCCTATCACCTTCATAGTTATTTGCAAAAGTAGTGCACTATATAGGGAAAAGGGTGCTACTTGGGAACTCTGTCAGTTTCTCATAAAACACCCCAGAGGGCCCTTCTTTAAAGATTCATCTGAGTCCAATACCAGCACCCCCCCCCCCACACACACACACACACACACACATGCAAGACGTGTCAGTAGACAGGCTTTCATGTCTTCTGTTTTGGAGAAAAACATATTTTTATTTTGTTCTTTATCTATTTTTGGATGAGTGTTTTTTTTGCGTATTCAGATGACAGAGCCAAGCAGACGTTGACAAGTAAAACATTTTAGAGATGTCTATTATGCAGGATCATTGCCAATCCAATGTCTGTGACAGTAGTGACAGGCAGGCATAACACAGCGGGAACTTTCTGACAGCCCTGTTATAAAACCAATGGAACTTTCTGAGACAGCCCTGTTATAAAACCAATGGAACTTTCTGAGACAACCCTGTTTTAAAACCAATGGAACTTTCTGAGACAGCCCTGTTTTAAAACCAATGGAACTTTCTAAGACAACCCTGTTATAAAACCAATGGAACTTTCTGAGACAACCCTGTTATAAAACCAATGGAACTTTCTGAGACAGCCCTGTTTTAAAACCAATGGAACTTTCTGAGACAGCCCTGTTATAAAACCAATGGAACTTTCTGAGACAGCCCTGTTATAAAACCAATGGAACTTTCTGAGACAGACCTGTTATAAAACCAGTGGACCTTTCTGAGACAACCCTGTTTTAAAACCAATGGAACTTTCTGAGACAGCCCTGTTATAAAACCAATGGAACTTACTTACATGGATATGCTCTCTGTTTCTGTTTCTGTTCCTCTGTTTGTCCCCAAATCTCTCTCTCCTCATACTTCCTGTCTCTTTATTCTCTCTCTCCTTATACTTCCTGTCTCTTTATTCTCTCTCTCCTTCTCATACTTTCTGTCTCTTTATTCTCTCTCTCTCTTTATTCTCTCTCTCTCATACTTCCTGTCTCATTATTCTTTCTGTCTCTTTATTCTCTCTCTCCTCATACTTCCTGTCTCTTTATTCTCTCTCTCCTCATACTTCCTGTCTCTTTATTCTCTCTCTCCTTCTCATACTTTGTCTCTTTATTCTCTCTCTCCTCATACTTCCTGTCTCTTTATTCTCTCTCTCCTCATACTTCCTGTCTCTTTATTCTCTCTCTCCTTATACTTCCTGTCTCTTTATTCTCTCTCTCCTTCTCATACTTTCTGTCTCTTTATTCTCTCTCTCCTCATACTTTCTGTCTCTTTATTCTCTCTCTCCTCATACTTCCTGTCTCTTTATTCTCTCTCTCCTCATACTTCCTGTCTCTTTATTCTCTCTCTCCTTCTCATACTTTGTCTCTTTATTCTCTCTCTCCTCATACTTCCTGTCTCTTTATTCTCTCTCTCCTCATACTTCCTGTCTCTTTATTCTCTCTCTCCTCATACTTCCTGTCTCTTTATTCTCTCTCTCCTCATACTTTCTGTCTCTTTATTCTCTCTCTCCTTATCATACTTTCTGTCTCTCTCCCTCCTATCTGTTATTCTCGCTCTGTTTCCTTTTTGATCCCTCCCTCCCCCTCCCTTCTCCTGGATGTTGTCTCAATATCCTGTCACCCTCTCAGTCTGTCTGTCTGACATTTTTAATAACAACAAAAGGATGAATTCTTCCTTTGCCTGCAACCTCGATTCAGGGTTATCATCCCAGGCTGATGAAAAAAAATCTAAAACAACACAACTCACAACACAACGCTTCAAAAACCAATACCTGTCTATCTCACGTCTCACATAACTCTGCCTCAACACCAATACCTGTCTGACTCACGTCTCACATAATTCTGCCTCAACACCAATACCTGTCTATCTCACGTCTCACATAATTCTGCCTCAACACCAATAGGAGAGAGGGAGCAACACAAAACAAGGACATTTATTTCCATCACTGAAGAAACAATTGTGACTGTAAACGGGCTTCTAGGGTTCTTCCATGGCTGGCCTAAGATTGTTTTAATTGCACATTTCCACACGTGACTGCCTTCTCTAGACCTTCTTAAGTGTGAGTGTGTACAGGTACGTGTGTGAGCATGCATGTGATAGTGTGCATGCTTGCCCGTGTGTGTGTGTGCACGTGCGTGTGTGTGCATGCGTGTGTTGTGACTGCCCTGGGCCCCCTGACAGTTGGATTACAAGCCGCGGCCTTTGCCCATCTCAGTCAGCAGGCTTGAGTCCTGTAATCCTGACTCAGATGACCCAGTCATAAACCTAAGAGATCCCTATAGCCTTTTGTTCTTACAGGACTCGTACTAGGTTTCAATTTAACACTTTTTTCTCAGACAATGTTGTAATCATTTTATATATTTGATTGTTCATTTGACATGGACAAATGGCCTTGTGCCCTCAAATGTCAAAAACAATGTAGTTTTCCTGAGCCAGGTTATGATAAAAAAATATATATATGCCAACAGATATGCACTGCCCTCGTCCAGGTGGTAGAGGACAGTGTGGAGTGCGTCCTGAACAGCTGGTGCGCTCATGCATGGTTTAGTGTTGCTTGTCTCGAAGTGAGCATAGAAGGCATTTAGCTCATGTGGCAGGCTCGCGTCGTGATGTAGAGTGTTTTGCCTCTAGTTGCATAGGTTATATGCTGGTAAAAATGAGGTAAAACAGATGTAAATTTCTCTGCTTTAAAATCACTGGCCACGGAAAACAGGCATCTCCGAATGTGCATTTTCTTGTTTGTTTACGGCTCTATTGAACTCGTTGAGTGCGATTCCTCTTTCGAGCCTCGACGATTAGGACCTGATCTAGAGTAAACAGAACGTCCAGAGCTGCCGTCTCATTGAAGTAAACGTTTAGGGCCAAATCGATGTTAGTGATACATGTTCTGTTCTGTTTAACATCATAGGAAGTGATGGCAGAGACATTACGTACCAAAATAAAGAGTTATTAAAATCAGAATAAAAAAAAAAAACGCAAAATAGTAGAATAGGTCAGGAGCCAATAAGACGGCTGATATCCACTGCAGCTCCATCTTAACTTTACGCCCAGATTTACGTCACCGTAAGGCCTTAAGACAAGGTTTGGGTAAACTTCTGTTCGCTCGTTCAGTTATTTAGACTGTACATTTCTGAATCAGTGAACTAATTCAGAGGTCAGTCCGATTCAAATTTTTAAGAGGCTTGATGTTTTGAAATTCAGGTGTGTGTGTGTGTGTGTGTGTGTGTGTGTGTGTGTGTGTGTGTGTGTGTGTGTGTGTGTGTGTGTGTGTGTGTGTGTGTGTGTGTGTGTGTGTGTGTGTGTGTGTGTGTGTGTGTGTGTGTGTGTGTGTGTGTGTATGCGTGTGTGTGCACGCATGTGTTATCTGGATGTAGATGAGAATCTCAGCACTAAGTATCACTGTGACATTTTAACGTCAAGCTCTGTCGGAAGCTCAGGGTCAAATATGAACTAATTTGGAACCAATTTGGAACCAATTTGGAAAGAATGAGTGAAATGTCAGGTCTGGATCTGGAATGACAATGAGATATATTGGCCAGGCAGGGCTGGCGGGGTAAATCCCAGGTGAAAAGACCAGAGAGAAAACTCATCAGGGAAAATGTGGCATTCAGAAAACATTTTGAATACTTACCCTAACTCATCCTCCTCATCATAGTAGCTTGAGATAATGCCTTACACAAAAAAAGCCTGGAAATTACTGGTTCATTTAAAAACGGGAAAACTGAGGAAATAGTTTAGCTGTGGTGAGACTATCCTCACCACACGGGAAGGGGAGGGGGACTAGAGAAGACAAAGAAACTGAGAGACTAAGAGTGACAGAGAGACACTGACTAAGAGAGACTGAAAGAGACTAAGAGGGACTGGGAGAGACTAAGAGAGTTTATGAGAGATTAAGACTGAGGGAGACTAGGAGAGACTAGACGAGAATAAGAGAGACAGGGAGAGACTGAGAGAGTAAGGGAAACTAAGAGCGACAGAGAGAAACAGAGACTGGGAGAGACTAGGATAGACTAGGAGAGACTAAGAGAAAGTGAGAGACAGAGACTGAAACAGACTAGGAGGGACTAGGAGAGACAGAGAGACTGAGAGAGACTATGAGAGACTATGAGAGACTATGAGAGACTAGGAGAGACTGAGAAAGCCTCTAGTGCAGTGACATATCAATCAATCAAATCTATTTGTTAAGCCCTTTTTACAAAAGTCACAAAGTGCTATACAGAAACCCAGCCTAAAACCCCAAATAGCAAGCAATGCTTGTGTAAAGCAGATGTAGAAGCACCGTGGCTAGGAAAAACTCTCTAGAAAGGCAGTAACCCAGGAAGAAACCTAGCGAGGAACCAGGCTCTGAGGGGTGGGCAGTCCTCTTCTGGCTGTGCCAGGTGGAGATTATAACAGTACATGGCCAAGATGTTCAAACATTCATAGATGACCAGCAAGGTCAAATAATAATAATCACAGTGGTTGTAGAGGGTGCAACAGGTCAGCACCTCAGGAGTACATGTCAGTTGGATTTTCATAGCCGATCATTCAGAGTTAGAGACAGCAGGTTCGGTAGAGAGAGAGTCGAAAACAGCAGGTCTGGAACAAGGTAGCGTGTCCAGTGAACAGGTCAGGGTTCCATAGCCGCAGGCAGAACAGTTGAAACTGGAACAGCAGCACGACCAGGTGGACTGGGGACAGCAAGGAGTCATCAGGCCAGTTAGTCCTGAGGCATGGTCCTAGGGCTCAGGTCCTCTGAGAGAAGAGAGAAAGAGAGATTGAGAGAAAGAGAATTAGAGGGAGCATACTTAAATTCACACAGGACACCGGATAAGACTGAAATACTCCAGATATAACAGACTGACCCTAGCCCCCTAACACAAAAACTATTGCAGCATAAATACTGGAGGCTGAGACAGGAGGGATCGGGAGACACTGTGGCCCCATTCGACGATACCCCCGGACAGGGCCAACCTGGCAGGATATAACCCCACCCACTTTGTCAAAGCACAGTCCCCACACCACTAGAGGGTTATCTTCAAATCCTGGGGTACACTCTAAGAATAATGATCACTAAATAATGGGACTAAACTCATCTGATAGGAATAATGATGACTCAATAATGGGAGTAAACTCTGATCTGATAGGAATAATATTGACTCAACAATGGGACTAAACTCTGATCTGATAGGAATAATATTGACTCAACAATGGGACTAAACCATGCTCTTATAAACTCTGATCTGATAGGAATAATGATGACTCAACAATGGGACTAAATTCTGATCTGATAGGAATAATGATGACTCAATAATGGGAGTAAACTCTGATCTGATAGGAATAATATTGACTCAACAATGGGACTAAACTCTGATCTGATAGGAATAATATTGACTCAACAATGGGACTAAACTCTGATCTGATAGGAATAATATTGACTCAACAATGGGACTAAACCATGCTCTTATAAACTCTGATCTGATAGGAATAATGATGACTCAACAATGGGACTAAATTCTGATCTGATAGGAATAATGATGACTCAATAATGGGAGTAAACTCTGATCTGATAGGAATAATATTGACTCAACAATGGGACTAAACTCTGATCTGATAGGAATAATATTGACTCAACAATGGGACTAAACTCTGATCTGATAGGAATAATATTGACTCAACAATGGGACTAAACCATGCTCTTATAAACTCTGATCTGATAGGAATAATATTGACTCAACAATGGGACTAAACTCTGATCTGATAGGAATAATATTGACTCAACAATGGGACTAAACCATGCTCTTATAAACTCTGATCTGATAGGAATAATGATGACTCAACAATGGGACTAAACTCTGATCTGATAGGAATAATATTGACTCAACAATGGGACTAAACCATGCTCTTATAAACTCTGATCTGATAGGAATAATGATGACTCAACAATGGGACTAAACTCTGATCTGATAGGAATAATATTGACTCAACAATGGGACTAAACTCTGATCTGATAGGAATAATATTGACTCAACAATGGGACTAAACCATGCTCTTATAAACTCTGATCTGATAGGAATAATGATGACTCAACAATGGGACTAAATTCTGATCTGATAGGAATAATGATGACTCAACAATGGGACTAAACTCTGATCTGATAGGAATAATATTGACTCAACAATGGGACTAAACTCTGATCTGATAGGAATAATATTGACTCAACAATGGGACTAAACTCTGATCTGATAGGAATAATATTGACTCAACAATGGGACTAAACCATGCTCTTATAAACTCTGATCTGATAGGAATAATGATGACTCAACAATGGGACTAAACTCTGATCTGATAGGAATAATATTGACTCAACAATGGGACTAAACCATGCTCTTATAAACTCTGATCTGATAGGAATAATATTGACTCAACAATGGGACTAAACTCTGATCTGATAGGAATAATATTGACTCAACAATGGGACTAAACCATGCTCTTATAAACTCTGATCTGATAGGAATAATGATGACTCAACAATGGGACTAAACTCTGATCTGATAGGAATAATATTGACTCAACAATGGGACTAAACCATGCTCTTATAAACTCTGATCTGATAGGAATAATGATGACTCAACAATGGGACTAAACTCTGATCTGATAGGAATAATATTGACTCAACAATGGGACTAAACTCTGATCTGATAGGAATAATATTGACTCAACAATGGGACTAAACTCTGATCTGATAGGAATAATATTGACTCAACAATGGGACTAAACTCTGATCTGATAGGAATAATATTGACTCAACAATGGGACTAAACTCTGATCTGATAGGAATAATATTGACTCAACAATGGGACTAAACCATGCTCTTATAAACTCTGATCTGATAGGAATAATATTGACTCAACAATGGGACTAAACCATGCTCTTATAAACTCTGATCTGATAGGAATAATGATGACTCAACAATGGGACTAAACCATGCTCTTATAAACTCTGATCTGATAGGAATAATATTGACTCAACAATGGGACTAAACCATGCTCTTATAAACTCTGATCTGATAGGAATAATGATGACTCAACAATGGGACTAAACTCTGATCTGATAGGAATAATGATGACTCAACAATGGGACTAAACCATGCTCTGACAGATGTGTTAAAGAAGTCAATGGAACTCGACCAAAACAATAGAAGTGCTATGGAAACACGTGGGGGATAGGTGGGTATTTTAACAAAGCAAAATTGAGGTAAACACTACCGAAGTTCTGTCAACACATTGACTGTAGTAGTTGTTAAGGGAAAACACTCGATCATTGCTACTCATCTTTTCGAGATGCCTACAAGGCCCTCCCCCACCCCCCCTTCGTCAAATCAGATCACGACTCCATTTTCCTCCTCCCTTCCTACCCTCTGTAGTGCCTTGCGGTCAGAGGCCGAGCAATTGCTGTACCAGGCAGTGATGTTGCAGCTGTAGGACCTTTTGAGGATCTCAGGACCCATGCCAAATCTTTTTAGTTTCCTGAGGGGGTATAGGCTTTGTCGCGCCCTCTTAACGACTGACTTGGTGTGTTTGGACCATTCTAGTTTGTTGTTGATGTGGACACCAAGGAACTTGAAGCTCTCAAACTGCATCAATACAGCCCCGTCAATGAGAATGGGGGCGTGCTCCCTGTTCCTTTTCCTATAGTCTACAATCATCTCCTTTGTCTTGGTTATGTTGATGGATAGGTTGTTATTCTGGCACCACCCGGCCAGGTCTCTGACCTCCTCCCTATAGACTGTCTCGTCGTTGTCGGTGATCAGGCCTAACACTGTTGTGTCATCTGCAAACGTAATGATGGTGTTGGAGTCGTGCCTGGCCATGCAGTCTTGGGTGAACAGGGAGTACAGGAGGGGACTGAGCACGCACCCCTGGGGATCTCTAGAGTTGAGGATCAGCGTGGCAGATGTGTTGCACCCTACCCTCACCACCTGGGGGTGGCCCATCAGGAAGTCCAGGATCCAGTTGCAGAGGGAGGTGTTTAGTCCCAGGATCCTTAGCTTAGTGATGAGCTTTGGGGGTACTACAGTTGTATAATGCTGAGTTATAGTCAATGAATAGCATTCTCACAGTTGGGACTATAATGATGTTACAAATAACTTGACATACATTTTCACAATGACAATTGTAGCTCTAAGCCCTTGGTTGTGACTATCTACTAAGCTAACATATGGAATTGTTTTAAGATGGTCATAAAATAGATCATTTAGCTATTTGTTTTAGAATTGTATGTCCAGGAGGGGATGTATTTTTTATGGGAGTATCTAGAAATTGACAATTGATATATGCCAGGTAATGTTTTGGTCCTAAATGGTACCAAGAACGAGCATATATTATCATATTATCATATGAACTTTGTCTAAGATGGCAAACTGAAGGATAATTTATAGCTAATTGCTGTCTGACTATAGGATACTCCTTTTTTCTGGTAAAAGGTTCTTTGTATAATGTTCCTAAGATCTGTTATTTGTCATGTGAGTTTAGATGGCTGTGTCTTTGCTATAAAGGTTCTCAGTTGTCATTATGTAAGCACTCTCGGAGTATTCCTTTATAGACACTGAATTGATCTGAGAGTCAAACAGGGCTATGGTGTGAAGCTCCTATAATTAAAGATGGACTTTGTGATAACTGACTTGTGTGTGATAACTCTGACTTGTGTGTGGTTTGCTCTCTCATGACTTGGTAATACAGGAAAATTCCACGACAGTATGCGTGCATAAATTATTTTTCTATGTGTGTCTGTATGTGGGGTCTGTGATACTATTTCACATAGCCAGCTACATCGCGTTCCTCCAGGCTAAAGTACTAACGCAGGCGTTTTCTGAGTTGTCAGCCCAGGAGGAGGGGGTGGTTCAATTGGGGCTAGGGCACCACGGGGCACGGTCACCCCTGTAGAACCACCGAGGCTAATTTAGCAGCCTGAACTCTAAATTGATTAAATATATATTTTGTGTCACCCATCTACACACAACTACTCCATAAAGAGAAAGTGAAAACATGTTATAAAAATCTAATAAAGAATTTATATCTAATTTACATAAGTATTCACACCCCTGAGTCAATACATGTTATAAAGGTTCTCAGTTGCCAACATGCAACAATGCATGATAGAATACATGTTAGAATCACCTTTGGCAGCGATTACAGCTGTCAGTCATTCTGGGTAAGTCTCTAAGAGCTTGTCAATATTGCCCAAAATTATTTTTCAAAATTCTTCAAGCCATGTCAAGTTGGTTGTTGATCATTACTAGTCAGCCATTTTCAAGCCTTGCCATAGATTTTCAAGCAGATTTAAGTCAAACCTTTAACTCGGCCACTCAGGAACATTTACTGTCTTCTTCGTAAGCAACTGCAGTGTAGATTGAGTCCTGTGTTTTAGGTTGTTGTCCACTTTGACATGATGGGGTATTGTGTGTAGGCCAATGAAAGAAAATCTAAATTTAATATTTTGTTTTTTAACTCAGGCTGTAACACAACAAAATGTGTCAAAAGTCAAGGGGTGTGAATCCTTTCTGAAGGCCCTGTACAGCACTATCAAAAGTCTTCCATCTATCTGACAACATAACTCCCATGTTGACTCCACAGAACCTGCGCCGTAAGCAGCATATACATAAGCCACTCACACACTCACTAGATGATTTATTATTTTTTTAAAGGGCCAATTGGAGCCAAGGTGAGAGGAGAGGATGGTGGTAGCTAGCTGTCACCATGGTAACAGGGTCAGGAAGAGGTTAATGGGTTAGGAGCTGAGGACGCTAGCACGGTTAGCGGAGCTGCTAAATTAGCCTCGGTGGTTCTACAGGGGTGACCGTGCCCCGTGGTGCCCTGGCCCCAATTGAACCCCCCCCCTCCTGTGCTGACACCTCAGAAAACGCCTGCGTTAGTACTTTAGCCTGGAGGAACGCAATGTAGCAGACCACACATACAGACACACATAGAAAAATAATTTATGCACGCATACTGTCGTGGAATTTTCCTGTATTACCAAGTCATGAGAGAGCAAAGTCAGAGTTATCACACACAAGTCAGAATTATATCACAAAGTCCATCTTTAATTATAGGAGCTTCACCATAGCCCTGTTTGACTCTCAGATCAATTCAGTGTCTATAAATGAATACTCCGAGAGTGCTTACATAATGACAACTGAGAACCTTTATAGCAAAGACACAGCCATCTAAACACAACAAAATGTAGAATAACTCAAGGGGTGTGAATCCTTTCTGAAGACACTATATTTCCTGTTAAATGTTTCTCTGTAGGCCCAGTCACTGTATATTTTCATTTGGCCGTCCTGCTGACATCTAGACTGTGTCCTGTTGACATCTAGACTGTGTCCTGTTGACATCTAGACTGTGTCCTGTTGACATCTAGACTGTGTCCTGCTGATATCTAGACTGTGTCCTGTTGATATCTAGACTGTGTCCTGCTGATATCTAGACTGTGTCCTGTTGATATCTAGACTGTGTCCTGTTGACATCTAGACTGTGTCCTGCTGATATCTAGACTGTGTCCTGTTGATATCTAGACTGTGTCCTGTTGACATCTAGACTGTGTCCTGCTGATATCTAGACTGTGTCCTGTTGACATCTAGACTGTGTCCTGCTGATATCTAGACTGTGTCCTGCTGACATCTAGACTGTGTCCTGTTGATGTCTAGACTGTGTCCTGCTGACATCTAGACTGTGTCATGCTGAGATCTAGACTGTGTCCTACTGATATCTAGACTGTGTCCTACTTATATCTAGACTCTGTCCTGCTGATATCTAGACTGTGTCCTGTTGATATCTAGACTGTGTCCTACTGATATCTAGACTGTGTCCTGCTGATATCTAGACTGTGTCCTGCTGATATCTAGACTGTGTCCTGTAGATATCTAGACTGTGTCCTGTTGATATCTAGACTGTGTCCTGTTGATATCTAGACTGTGTCCTGTTGATATCTAGACTGTGTCCTACTGATATCTAGACTGTGTCCTGTTGATATCTAGACTGTGTCCTACTGATATCTAGACTGTGTCCTACTGATATCTAGACTGTGTCCTGCTGACATCTAGACTGTGTCCTGTTGACATCTAGACTGTGTCCTACTGATATCTAGACTGTGTCCTACTGATATCTAGACTGTGTCCTGCTGATATCTAGACTGTGTCCTGTTGACATCTAGACTGTGTCCTGCTGATATATAGACTGTGTCCTGTTGATATCTAGACTGTGTCCTGTTGACATCTAGACTGTGTCCTACTGATATCTAGACTGTGTCCTGCTGACATCTAGACTGTGTCCTGCTGACATCTAGACTGTGTCCTGCTGACATCTAGACTGTGTCCTGCTGACATCTAGACTGTGTCCTGTTGATATCTAGACTGTGTCCTGCTGATATCTAGACTGTGTCCTGCTGATATCTAGACTGTGTCCTGCTGATATCTAGATTGTGTCCTGCTGATATCTAGACTGTGTCCTGCTGACATCTAGACTGTGTCCTGTTGACATCTAGACTGTGTCCTGTTGATATCTAGACTGTGTCCTGTTGATATCTAGACTGTGTCCTGCTAACATCTAGACTGTGTCCTGCTGACATCTAGACTGTGTCCTGATGACATCTAGACTGTGTCCTGTTGACATCTAGACTGTGTCCTGTTGACATCTAGACTATGTCCTGCTGACATCTAGACTGTGTCCTGCTGATATCTAGACTGTGTCCTGTTGATATCTAGACTGTGTCCTGTTGATATCTAGACTGTGTCCTGTTGATATCTAGACTGTGTCCTGTTGATATCTAGACTGTGTCCTGTTGACATCTAGACTGTGTCCTGCTGATATCTAGACTGTGTCCTGTTGATATCTAGACTGTGTCCTGTTGACATCTAGACTGTGTCCTGCTGATATCTAGACTGTGTCCTGTTGATATCTAGACTGTGTCCTGTTGACATCTAGACTGTGTCCTGCTGATATCTAGACTGTGTCCTGTTGATATCTAGACTGTGTCCTGTTGACATCTAGACTGTGTCCTGCTGATATCTAGACTGTGTCCTGTTGACATCTAGACTGTGTCCTGCTGATATCTAGACTGTGTCCTGCTGACATCTAGACTGTGTCCTGCTGACATCTAGACTGTGTCCTGTTGACATCTAGACTGTGTCCTGTTGATATCTAGACTGTGTCCTGCTGACATCTAGACTGTGTCCTGTTGATATCTAGACTGTGTCCTGTTGACATCTAGACTGTGTCCTGTTGACATCTAGACTGTGTCCTGTTGATATCTAGACTGTGTCCTGCTGACATCTAGACTGTGTCCTGTTGATATCTAGACTGTGTCCTGTTGATATCTAGACTGTGTCCTGCTGATATCTAGACTGTGTCCTGCTGATATCTAGACTGTGTCCTGCTGACATCTAGACTGTGTCCTGTTGACATCTAGACTGTGTCCTACTGATATCTAGACTGTGTCCTGCTGATATCTAGACTGTGTCCTGCTGATATCTAGACTGTGTCCTGCTGATATCTAGACTGTGTCCTGTTGATATCTAGACTGTGTCCTACTGATATCTAGACTGTGTCCTACTGATATCTAGACTGTGTCCTGCTGACATCTAGACTGTGTCCTGTTGACATCTAGACTGTGTCCTACTGATATCTAGACTGTGTCCTACTGATATCTAGACTGTATCCTGCTGATATCTAGACTGTGTCCTGTTGACATCTAGACTGTGTCCTGCTGATATATAGACTGTGTCCTGATGACATCTAGACTGTGTCCTGTTGACATCTAGACTGTGTCCTGTTGACATCTAGACTATGTCCTGCTGACATCTAGACTGTGTCCTGCTGATATCTAGACTGTGTCCTGTTGATATCTAGACTGTGTCCTGTTGATATCTAGACTGTGTCCTGTTGATATCTAGACTGTGTCCTGCTGATATCTAGACTGTGTCCTGTTGATATCTAGACTGTGTCCTGTTGATATCTAGACTGTGTCCTGTTGATATCTAGACTGTGTCCTGCTGATATCTAGACTGTGTCCTGTTGATATCTAGACTGTGTCCTGTTGACATCTAGACTGTGTCCTGCTGATATCTAGACTGTGTCCTGTTGACATCTAGACTGTGTCCTGCTGATATCTAGACTGTGTCCTGCTGACATCTAGACTGTGTCCTGCTGACATCTAGACTGTGTCCTGTTGACATCTAGACTGTGTCCTGTTGATATCTAGACTGTGTCCTGCTGACATCTAGACTGTGTCCTGTTGATATCTAGACTGTGTCCTGTTGACATCTAGACTGTGTCCTGTTGACATCTAGACTGTGTCCTGTTGATATCTAGACTGTGTCCTGCTGACATCTAGACTGTGTCCTGTTGATATCTAGACTGTGTCCTGTTGATATCTAGACTGTGTCCTGCTGATATCTAGACTGTGTCCTGCTGATATCTAGACTGTGTCCTGCTGACATCTAGACTGTGTCCTGTTGACATCTAGACTGTGTCCTACTGATATCTAGACTGTGTCCTGCTGATATCTAGACTGTGTCCTGCTGATATCTAGACTGTGTCCTGCTGATATCTAGACTGTGTCCTGTTGATATCTAGACTGTGTCCTACTGATATCTAGACTGTGTCCTACTGATATCTAGACTGTGTCCTGCTGACATCTAGACTGTGTCCTGTTGACATCTAGACTGTGTCCTACTGATATCTAGACTGTGTCCTACTGATATCTAGACTGTATCCTGCTGATATCTAGACTGTGTCCTGTTGACATCTAGACTGTGTCCTGCTGATATATAGACTGTGTCCTGTTGATATCTAGACTGTGTCCTGTTGACATCTAGACTGTGTCCTACTGATATCTAGACTGTGTCCAGCTGACATCTAGACTGTGTCCTGCTGACATCTAGACTGTGTCCTGCTGACATCTAGACTGTGTCCTGCTGACATCTAGACTGTGTCCTGTTGATATCTAGACTGTGTCCTGTTGATATCTAGACTGTGTCCTGCTGATATCTAGACTGTGTCCTGTTGATATCTAGACTGTGTCCTGTTGATATCTAGACTGTGTCCTGCTGATATCTAGACTGTGTCCTGCTGATATCTAGTCTGTGTCCTGCTGACATCTAGACTGTGTCCTGCTGATATCTAGACTGTGTCCTGTGGACATCTAGACTGTGTCCTGTTGACATCTAGACTGTGTCCTGTTGACATCTAGACTGTGTCCTGTTGATATCTAGACTGTGTCCTGTTGATATCTAGACTGTGTCCTGTTGACATCTAGACGGTGTCCTGCTGATATCTAGACTGTGTCCTGTTGATATCTAGACTGTGTCCTGTTGACATCTAGACTGTGTCCTGCTGATATCTAGACTGTGTCCTGTTGATATCTAGACTGTGTCCTGTTGATATCTAGACTGTGTCCTGTTGACATCTAGACTGTGTCCTGCTGATATCTAGACTGTGTCCTGTTGATATCTAGACTGTGTCCTGTTGACATCTAGACTGTGTCCTGCTGATATCTAGACTGTGTCCTGTTGACATCTAGACTGTGTCCTGCTGATATCTAGACTGTGTCCTGCTGACATCTATACTGTGTCCTGCTGACATCTAGACTGTGTCCTGTTGACATCTAGACTGTGTCCTGTTGATATCTAGACTGTGTCCTGCTGACATCTAGACTGTGTCCTGTTGATATCTAGACTGTGTCCTGTTGACATCTAGACTGTGTCCTGTTGACATCTAGACTGTGTCCTGTTGATATCTAGACTGTGTCCTGTTGATATCTAGACTGTGTCCTGTTGATATCTAGACTGTGTCCTGCTGATATCTAGACTGTGTCCTGCTGACATCTAGACTGTGTCCTGTTGATATCTAGTCTGTGTCCTGCTGACATCTAGACTGTGTCCTGCTGACATCTAGACTGTGTCCTGCTGACATCTATGTGTCCTGCTGACATCTAGACTGTGTCCTGTTGATATCTAGACTGTGTCCTGTTGATATCTAGACTGTGTCCTGCTGATATCTAGACTGTGTCCTGTTGATATCTAGACTGTGTCCTGTTGATATCTAGACTGTGTCCTGCTGATATCTAGACTGTGTCCTGCTGATATCTAGTCTGTGTCCTGCTGACATCTAGACTGTGTCCTGCTGATATCTAGACTGTGTCCTGTGGACATCTAGACTGTGTCCTGACATCTAGACTAGACTGTGTCCTGTTGACATCTAGACTGTGTCCTGTTGACATCTAGACTGTGTCCTGTTGATATCTAGACTGTGTCCTGTTGATATCTAGACTGTGTCCTGTTGACATCTAGACTGTGTCCTGCTGATATCTAGACTGTGTCCTGTTGATATCTAGACTGTGTCCTGTGACATCTAGACTGTGTCCTGCTGATATCTAGACTGTGTCCTGTTGATATCTAGACTGTGTCCTGTTGATATCTAGACTGTGTCCTGTTGACATCTAGACTGTGTCCTGCTGATATCTAGACTGTGTCCTGTTGATATCTAGACTGTGTCCTGTTGACATCTAGACTGTGTCCTGCTGATATCTAGACTGTGTCCTGTTGACATCTAGACTGTGTCCTGCTGATATCTAGACTGTGTCCTGCTGACATCTATACTGTGTCCTGCTGACATCTAGACTGTGTCCTGTTGACATCTAGACTGTGTCCTGTTGATATCTAGACTGTGTCCTGCTGACATCTAGACTGTGTCCTGTTGATATCTAGACTGTGTCCTGTTGACATCTAGACTGTGTCCTGTTGACATCTAGACTGTGTCCTGTTGATATCTAGACTGTGTCCTGTTGATATCTAGACTGTGTCCTGTTGATATCTAGACTGTGTCCTGCTGATATCTAGACTGTGTCCTGCTGACATCTAGACTGTGTCCTGTTGATATCTAGTCTGTGTCCTGCTGACATCTAGACTGTGTCCTGCTGACATCTAGACTGTGTCCTGCTGACATCTAGACTGTGTCCTGTTGACATCTAGACTGTGTCCTGCTGATATCTAGACTGTGTCCTGCTGATATCTAGACTGTGTCCTGCTGATATCTAGACTGTGTCCTGCTGATATCTAGACTGTGTCCTGCTGATATCTAGACTGTGTCCTGCTGATATCTAGACTGTGTCCTGCTGATATCTAGACTGTGTCCTGCTGACATCTAGACTGTGTCCTGCTGATATCTAGACTGTGTCCTGTTGATATCTAGACTGTGTCCTGCTAACATCTAGACTGTGTCCTGCTGACATCTAGACTGTGTCCTGCTGACATCTAGACTGTGTCCTGTTGACATCTAGACTGTGTCCTGTTGACATCTAGACTGTGTCCTGTTGACATCTAGACTATGTCCTGCTGACATCTAGACTGTGTCCTGCTGATATCTAGACTGTGTCCTGTTGATATCTAGACTGTGTCCTGTTGATATCTAGACTGTGTCCTGTTGATATCTAGACTGTGTCCTGTTGATATCTAGACTGTGTCCTGTTGACATCTAGACTGTGTCCTGCTGATATCTAGACTGTGTCCTGTTGATATCTAGACTGTGTCCTGTTGACATCTAGACTGTGTCCTGTTGACATCTAGACTATGTCCTGCTGATATCTAGACTGTGTCCTGTTGATATCTAGACTGTGTCCTGTTGACATCTAGACTGTGTCCTGTTGATATCTAGACTGTGTCCTGTTGACATCTAGACTGTGTCCTGTTGATATCTAGACTGTGTCCTGTTGACATCTAGACTGTGTCCTGCTGATATCTAGACTGTGTCCTGTTGACATCTAGACTGTGTCCTGCTGATATCTAGACTGTGTCCTGCTGACATCTAGACTGTGTCCTGCTGACATCTAGACTGTGTCCTGTTGACATCTAGACTGTGTCCTGTTGATATCTAGACTGTGTCCTGCTGACATCTAGACTGTGTCCTGTTGATATCTAGACTGTGTCCTGTTGACATCTAGACTGTGTCCTGTTGACATCTAGACTGTGTCCTGTTGATATCTAGACTGTGTCCTGTTGATATATAGACTGTGTCCTGCTGATATCTAGACTGTGTCCTGCTGACATCTAGACTGTGTCCTGTTGATATCTAGACTGTGTCCTGCTGATATCTAGACTGTGTCCTGCTGACATCTAGACTGTGTCCTGTTGATATCTAGACTGTGTCCTGTTGATATCTAGACTGTGTCCTGCTGATATCTAGACTGTGTCCTGCTGACATCTAGACTGTGTCCTGTTGATATCTAGACTGTGTCCTGCTGATATCTAGACTGTGTCCTGCTGACATCTAGACTGTGTCCTGTTGATATCTAGACTGTGTCCTGTTGATATCTAGACTGTGTCCTGTTGATATCTAGACTGTGTCCTGCTGATATCTAGACTGTGTCCTGCTGACATCTAGACTGTGTCCTGTTGATATCTAGACTGTGTCCTGCTGATATCTAGACTGTGTCCTGCTGATATCTAGACTGTGTCCTGCTGATATCTAGACTGTGTCCTGCTGATATCTAGACTGTGTCCTGCTGACATCTAGACTGTGTCCTGTTGACATCTAGACTGTGTCCTACTGATATCTAGACTGTGTCCTGCTGATATCTAGACTGTGTCCTGCTGATATCTAGACTGTGTCCTGCTGATATCTAGACTGTGTCCTGTTGATATCTAGACTGTGTCCTACTGATATCTAGACTGTGTCCTACTGATATCTAGACTGTGTCCTGCTGATATCTAGAC
This sequence comes from Oncorhynchus gorbuscha, assembly GCF_021184085.1. Taxonomy (NCBI): domain Eukaryota; kingdom Metazoa; phylum Chordata; class Actinopteri; order Salmoniformes; family Salmonidae; genus Oncorhynchus; species Oncorhynchus gorbuscha. The sequence continues at coordinate 59,958,530 of NC_060196.1, read as the reverse complement.
TGTGTCCTGCTGATATCTAGACTGTGTCCTGCTGATATCTAGACTGTGTCCTGTTGATATCTAGACTGTGTCCTGTTGATATCTAGACTGTGTCCTGTTGATATCTAGACTGTGTCCTGTTGATATCTAGACTGTGTCCTACTGATATCTAGACTGTGTCCTACTGATATCTAGACTGTGTCCTGCTGACATCTAGACTGTGTCCTGTTGACATCTAGACTGTGTCCTGTTGACATCTAGACTATGTCCTGCTGACATCTAGACTGTGTCCTGCTGATATCTAGACTGTGTCCTGTTGATATCTAGACTGTGTCCTGTTGATATCTAGACTGTGTCCTGTTGATATCTAGACTGTGTCCTGTTGATATCTAGACTGTGTCCTGTTGACATCTAGACTGTGTCCTGCTGATATCTAGACTGTGTCCTGTTGATATCTAGACTGTGTCCTGTTGACATCTAGACTATGTCCTGCTGATATCTAGACTGTGTCCTGTTGATATCTAGACTGTGTCCTGCTGATATCTAGACTGTGTCCTGTTGATATCTAGACTGTGTCCTGTTGACATCTAGACTGTGTCCTGCTGATATCTAGACTGTGTCCTGTTGACATCTAGACTGTGTCCTGCTGATATCTAGACTGTGTCCTGCTGACATCTAGACTGTGTCCTGCTGACATCTAGACTGTGTCCTGTTGACATCTAGACTGTGTCCTGTTGATATCTAGACTGTGTCCTGCTGACATCTAGACTGTGTCCTGTTGATATCTAGACTGTGTCCTGTTGACATCTAGACTGTGTCCTGTTGACATCTAGACTGTGTCCTGTTGATATCTAGACTGTGTCCTGTTGATATCTAGACTGTGTCCTGCTGATATCTAGACTGTGTCCTGCTGACATCTAGACTGTGTCCTGCTGACATCTAGACTGTGTCCTGTTGACATCTAGACTGTGTCCTGTTGACATCTAGACTATGTCCTGCTGACATCTAGACTGTGTCCTGTTGATATCTAGACTGTGTCCTGTTGATATCTAGACTGTGTCCTGTTGATATCTAGACTGTGTCCTGTTGATATCTAGACTGTGTCCTGTTGACATCTAGACTGTGTCCTGCTGATATCTAGACTGTGTCCTGTTGATATCTAGACTGTGTCCTGTTGACATCTAGACTATGTCCTGCTGATATCTAGACTGTGTCCTGTTGATATCTAGACTGTGTCCTGTTGATATCTAGACTGTGTCCTGCTGATATCTAGACTGTGTCCTGCTGACATCTAGACTGTGTCCTGTTGATATCTAGACTGTGTCCTGCTGATATCTAGACTGTGTCCTGCTGACATCTAGACTGTGTCCTGTTGATATCTAGACTGTGTCCTGTTGATATCTAGACTGTGTCCTGCTGACATCTAGACTGTGTCCTGTTGATATCTAGACTATGTCCTGCTGACATCTAGACTGTGTCCTGCTGATATCTAGACTGTGTCCTGTTGATATCTAGACTGTGTCCTGTTGATATCTAGACTGTGTCCTGTTGATATCTAGACTGTGTCCTGTTGATATCTAGACTGTGTCCTGTTGACATCTAGACTGTGTCCTGCTGATATCTAGACTGTGTCCTGCTGACATCTAGACTGTGTCCTGTTGACATCTAGACTGTGTCCTGCTGACATCTAGACTGTGTCCTGCTGATATCTAGACTGTGTCCTGCTGATATCTAGACTGTGTCCTGCTGACATCTAGACTGTGTCCTGTTGACATCTAGACTGTGTCCTGTTGATATCTAGACTGTGTCCTGCTGACATCTAGACTGTGTCCTGTTGATATCTAGACTGTGTCCTGTTGACATCTAGACTGTGTCCTGTTGACATCTAGACTGTGTCCTGTTGACATCTAGACTGTGTCCTGTTGATATCTAGACTGTGTCCTGCTGATATCTAGACTGTGTCCTGCTGACATCTAGACTGTGTCCTGCTGACATCTAGACTGTGTCCTGTTGACATCTAGACTGTGTCCTGTTGACATCTAGACTGTGTCCTGTTGATATCTAGACTGTGTCCTGTTGATATCTAGACTGTGTCCTGTTGATATCTAGACTGTGTCCTGTTGATATCTAGACTGTGTCCTACTGATATCTAGACTGTGTCCTGTTGACTATCTAGACTGTGTCCTGTTGATATCTAGACTGTGTCCTGTTGATCTATCTAGACTGTGTCCTGCTGATATCTAGACTGTGTCCTGTTGATATCTAGACTGTGTCCTGTTGATATCTAGACTGTGTCCTGTTGATATCTAGACTGTGTCCTGTGATATCTAGACTGTGTCCTGTTGATATCTAGACTGTGTCCTGCTGATATCTAGACTGTGTCCTGCTGATATCTAGACTGTGTCCTGCTGATATCTAGACTGTGTGTGTCCTGCTGATATCTAGACTGTGTCCTGCTGACATCTAGACTGTGTCCTGTTGATATCTAGACTGTGTCCTGTTGATATCTAGACTGTGTCCTGTTGATATCTAGACTGTGTCCTGCTGATATCTAGACTGTGTCCTGCTGACATCTAGACTGTGTCCTGTTGATATCTAGACTGTGTCCTGCTGATATCTAGACTGTGTCCTGCTGATATCTAGACTGTGTCCTGCTGATATCTAGACTGTGTCCTGCTGATATCTAGACTGTGTCCTGCTGACATCTAGACTGTGTCCTGTTGATATCTAGACTGTGTCCTGTTGATATCTAGACTGTGTCCTGTTGATATCTAGACTGTGTCCTGCTGATATCTAGACTGTGTCCTGTTGACATCTAGACTGTGTCCTGTTGACATCTAGACTGTGTCCTGTTGACATCTAGACTGTGTCCTGTTGATATCTAGACTGTGTCCTGCTGATATCTAGACTGTGTCCTGTTGACATCTAGACTGTGTCCTGCTGACATCTAGACTGTGTCCTGCTGATATCTAGACTGTGTCCTGCTGATATCTAGACTGTGTCCTGCTGATATCTAGACTGTGTCCTGCTGATATCTAGACTGTGTCCTGCTGATATCTAGACTGTGTCCTGCTGATATCTAGACTGTGTCCTGCTGACATCTAGACTGTGTCCTGCTGACATCTAGACTGTGTCCTGTTGACATCTAGACTGTGTCCTGTTGACATCTAGACTGTGTCCTGCTGATATCTAGACTGTGTCCTGCTGATATCTAGACTGTGTCCTGCTGACATCTAGACTGTGTCCTGTTGACATCTAGACTGTGTCCTACTGATATCTAGACTGTGTCCTGCTGATATCTAGACTGTGTCCTGCTGATATCTAGACTGTGTCCTGCTGTTATCTAGACTGTGTCCTGTTGATATCTAGACTGTGTCCTACTGATATCTAGACTGTGTCCTACTGATATCTAGACTGTGTCCTGCTGATATCTAGACGGTGTCCTGCTGATATCTAGACTGTGTCCTGCTGATATCTAGACTGTGTCCTGTTGATATCTAGACTGTGTCCTGTTGATATCTAGACTGTGTCCTGTTGATATCTAGACTGTGTCCTGTTGATATCTAGACTGTGTCCTACTGATATCTAGACTGTGTCCTGCTGATATCTAGACTGTGTCCTACTGATATCTAGACTGTGTCCTGCTGATATCTAGACTGTGTCCTGCTGATATCTAGACTGTGTCCTGTTGACATCTAGACTGTGTCCTGTTGATATCTAGACTGTGTCCTGTTGACATCTAGACTGTGTCCTGCTGATATATAGACTGTGTCCTGCTGATATATAGACTGTGTCCTGTTGATATCTAGACTGTGTCCTGTTGACATCTAGACTGTGTCCTGTTGACATCTAGACTGTGTCCTGTTGATATCTAGACTGTGTCCTGTTGACATCTAGACTGTGTCCTGCTGATATCTAGACTGTGTCCTGTTGACATCTAGACTGTGTCCTGCTGATATATAGACTGTGTCCTGCTGATATCTAGACTGTGTCCTGTTGACATCTAGACTGTGTCCTGTTGACATCTAGACTGTGTCCTGTTGACATCTAGACTGTGTCCTGTTGATATCTAGACTGTGTCCTGTTGACATCTAGACTGTGTCCTACTGATATCTAGACTGTGTCCAGCTGATATATAGACTGTGTCCTGTTGATATCTAGACTGTGTCCTGTTGACATCTAGACTGTGTCCTGTTGACATCTAGACTGTGTCCTGTTGACATCTAGACTGTGTCCTGTTGATATCTAGACTGTGTCCTGTTGATATCTAGACTGTGTCCTGCTGACATCTAGACTGTGTCCTGCTGATATCTAGACTGTGTCCTGTTGATATCTAGACTGTGTCCTGCTGATATCTAGACTGTGTCCTGACTTGACATCTAGACTGTGTCCTGTTGACATCTAGACTGTGTCCTGTTGATATCTAGACTGTGTCCTGCTGACATCTAGACTGTGTCCTGCTGATATCTAGACTGTGTCCTGTTGATATCTAGACTGTGTCCTGTTGATATCTAGACTGTGTCCTGTTGATATCTAGACTGTGTCCTGTTGATATCTAGACTGTGTCCTGTTGATATCTAGACTGTGTCCTGCTGACATCTAGACTGTGTCCTGCTGATATCTAGACTGTGTCCTGTTGATATCTAGACTGTGTCCTGTTGACATCTAGACTGTGTCCTGCTGACATCTAGACTGTGTCCTGTTGATATCTAGACTGTGTCCTGCTGACATCTAGACTGTGTCCTGCTGATATCTAGACTGTGTCCTGCTTGATATCTAGACTGTGTCCTGTTGACATCTAGACTGTGTCCTGTTGATATCTAGACTGTGTCCTGTTGACATCTAGACTGTGTCCTGCTGATATCTAGACTGTGTCCTGCTGATATCTAGACTGTGTCCTGTTGATATCTAGACTGTGTCCTGTTGACATCTAGACTGTGTCCTGCTGACATCTAGACTGTGTCCTGTTGACATCTAGACTGTGTCCTGTTGACATCTAGACTGTGTCTGTTGACATCTAGACTGTGTCCTGCTGACATCTAGACTGTGTCCTGCTGACATCTAGACTGTGTCCTGCTGATATCTAGACTGTGTCCTGCTGATATCTAGACTGTGTCCTGCTGACATCTAGACTGTGTCCTGCCTTGACAGTCTGTGACTCTAGACTGTGTCCTGCTGACATCTAGACTGTGTCCTGCTGACATCTAGACTGTGTCCTGTCCTGTGACATCTAGACTGTGTCCTGCTGATCTAGACTGTGTCCTGTTGACATCTAGACTGTGTCCTGCTGACATCTAGACTGTGTCCTGCTGACATCTAGACTGTGTCCTGCTGACATCTAGACTGTGTCCTGCTGATATCTAGACTGTGTCCTGCTGAACATCTAGACTGTGTCCTGCTGACATCTAGACTGTGTCCTGCTGACATCTAGACTGTGTCCTGCTGACATCTAGACTGTGTCCTGCTAACATCTAGACTGTGTCCTGCTATCTAGACTGTGTCCTGCTAACATCTAGACTGTGTCCTGCTGACATCTAGACTGTGTCCTGCTGACATCTAGACTGTGTCCTGCTGACATCTAGACTGTGTCCTGCTGACATCTAGACTGTGTCCTGACTGTGACATCTAGACTGTGTCCTGCTGACATCTAGACTGTGTCCTGCTGATATCTAGACTGTGTCCTGTTGATATCTAGACTGTGTCCTGTTGATATCTAGACTGTGTCCTGTTGATATCTAGACTGTGTCCTGTTGACATCTAGACTGTGTCCTGCTGATATCTAGACTGTGTCCTGCTGATATCTAGACTGTGTCCTGTTGACATCTAGACTGTGTCCTGCTGATATCTAGACTGTGTCCTGCTGATATCTAGACTGTGTCCTGTTGACATCTAGACTGTGTCCTGTTGACATCTAGACTGTGTCCTGCTGACATCTAGACTGTGTCCTGTTGATATCTAGACTGTGTCCTGCTGATATCTAGACTGTGTCCTGCTGATATCTAGACTGTGTCCTGCTGACATCTAGACTGTGTCCTGCTGACATCTAGACTGTGTCCTGCTGATATCTAGACTGTGTCCTGTTGATCTAGACTGTGTCCTGCTGACATCTAGACTGTGTCCTGCTGACATCTAGACTGTGTCCTGCTGATATCTAGACTGTGTCCTGCTGATATCTAGACTGTGTCCTGCTGATATCTAGACTGTGTCCTGCTGACATCTAGACTGTGTCCTGTTGACATCTAGACTGTGTCCTGCTGACATCTAGACTGTGTCCTGCTGACATCTAGACTGTGTCCTGCTGACATCTAGACTGTGTCCTGCTAGACTATCTAGACTGTGTCCTGTTGATATCTAGACTGTGTCCTGCTGATATCTAGACTGTGTCCTGTTGATATCTAGACTGTGTCCTGTTGATATGTGTCTTTGACATCTAGACTGTGTCCTGCTGATATCTAGACTGTGTCCTGTTGATCTAGACTGTGTCCTGCTGACATCTAGACTGTGTCCTGCTGATATCTAGACTGTGTCCTGTTGATATCTAGACTGTGTCCTGCTGATATCTAGACTGTGTCCTGTTGATCTAGACTGTGTCCTGTTGACATCTAGACTCTAGTGTCCTGCTGATATCTAGACTGTGTCCTGCTGACATCTAGACTGTGTCCTGCTGACATCTAGACTGTGTCTGCTAACATCTAGACTGTGTCCTGCTGACATCTAGACTGTGTCCTGCTGACATCTAGACTGTGTCCTGTTGACTCTAACATCTAGACTGTGTCCTGCTGACATCTAGACTGTGTCCTGTTGAACATCTAGACTGTGTCCTGTGACATCTAGACTGTGTCCTGTTGACATCTAGACTGTGTCCTGCTTGACTGTGTCCTGCTAATCTAGACTGTGTCCTGTTGACATCTAGACTGTGTCCTGCTGACATCTAGACTGTGTCCTGCTGACATCTAGACTGTGTCCTGCTGACATCTAGACTGTGTCCTGCTGACATCTAGACTGTGTCCTGCTCATCTAGACTGTGTTCTGCTGATATCTAGACTGTGTCCTGTTGATATCTAGACTGTGTCCTGTTCAGATAACATCTAGACTGTGTCCTGTTGACATCTAGACTGTGTCCTGCTGACATCTAGACTGTGTCCTAACATCTAGACTGTGTTCTGCTATCTAGACTGTGTCCTGCTGACATCTAGACTGTGTCCTGCTGACATCTAGACTGTGTCCTGCTGACATCTAGACTGTGTCCTGTTGATATCTAGACTGTGTCCTGTTGACATCTAGACTGTGTCCTGCTGACATCTAGACTGTGTCCTGCTGACATCTAGACTGTGTCCTGCTAACATCTAGACTGTGTCCTGCTGACATCTAGACTGTGTCCTGCTGACATCTAGACTGTGTGTCCTGTTGACATCTAGACTGTGTCCTGCTGACATCTAGACTGTGTCCTGCTAACATCTAGACTGTGTCCTGCTGACATCTAGACTGTGTCCTGCTGACATCTAGACTGTGTCCTGCTGACATCTAGACTGTGTCCTGTTGACATCTAGACTGTGTCCTGCTGATATCTAGACTGTGTCCTGCTGATATCTAGACTGTGTCCTGTTGATATCTAGACTGTGTCCTGCTGACATCTAGACTGTGTCCTGCTGACATCTAGACTGTGTCCTGCTGACATCTAGACTGTGTCCTGCTGACATCTAGACTGTGTCCTGCTGACATCTAGACTGTGTCCTGCTGATATCTAGACTGTGTCCTGCTGATATCTAGACTGTGTCCTGTTGAGCTATCTAGACTGTGTCCTGACTGTGACAACATCTAGACTGTGTCCTGCTAACATCTAGACTGTGTTCCTGCTTGACATCTAGACTGTGTCCTGCTGACATCTAGACTGTGTCCTGCTGACATCTAGACTGTGTCCTGCTGACTCTAGACTGTGTCCTGCTGACATCTAGACTGTGTCCTGCTGACATCTAGACTGTGTCCTGCTGACATCTAGACTGTGTCCTGTTGACATCTAGACTGTGTCCTGTTGACATCTAGACTGTGTCCTGTTGACATCATCTAGACTGTGTCCTGTTGATATCTAGACTGTGTCCTGCTGACATCTAGACTGTGTCCTGCTGACATCTAGACTGTGTCCTGCTGACATCTAGACTGTGTCCTGCTGACATCTAGACTGTGTCCTGCTGACATCTAGACTGTGTCCTGCTGACATCTAGACTGTGTCCTGCTGACATCTAGACTGTGTCCTGTTGATATCTAGACTGTGTCCTGTTGATATCTAGACTGTGTCCTGCTGTTGACATCTAGACTGTGTCCTGTTGATATCTAGACTGTGTCCTGCTGACATCTAGACTGTGTCCTGTTGATATCTAGACTGTGTCCTGTTGACATCTAGACTGTGTCCTGCTGACATCTAGACTGTGTCCTGCTGACATCTAGACTGTGTCCTGCTGACATCTAGACTGTGTCCTGCTGATATCTAGACTGTGTCCTGCTGACATCTAGACTGTGTCCTGCTGACATCTAGACTGTGTCCTGCTGATCTAGACTGTGTCCTGCTCTAGACTGTGTCCTGCTGACATCTAGACTGTGTCCTGCTAACATCTAGACTGTGTCCTGCTAGACTGTGTCCTGTTGATCTAGACTGTGTCCTGCTGACATCTAGACTGTGTCCTGCTAACATCTAGACTGTGTCCTGCTGATATCTAGACTGTGTCCTGCTGACATCTAGACTGTGTCCTGCTGACATCTAGACTGTGTCCTGACTGACATCTAGACTGTGTCCTGCTGACATCTAGACTGTGTCCTGCTGAACATCTAGACTGTGTCCTGCTAGACATCTAGACTGTGTCCTGCTTGACATCTAGACTGTGTCCTGCTGACATCTAGACTGTGTCCTGCTGACATCTAGACTGTGTTCAGCTGACATCTAGACTGTGTCCTGCTGACATCTAGACTGTGTCTGTTGACATCTAGACTGTGTCCTGCTGTGTCATCTAGACTGTGTTCTGCTGACTATCTAGACTGTGTCCTGCTGATCTAGACTGTGTCCTGCTAACATCTAGACTGTGTCCTGCTAACATCTAGACATCTCTAGACTGTGTTCCTGTAACATCTGACTGTGTCCTGCTAACATCTAGACTGTGTCCTGCTGACATCTAGACTGTGTCCTGCTGACATCTAGACTGTGTCCTGCTGACAACATCTAGACTGTGTCCTGCTGACATCTAGACTGTGTCCTGCTGATCTAGACTGTGTCCTGCTAACATCTAGACTGTGTCCTGCTAACATCTAGACTGTGTCCTGCTGACATCTAGACTGTGTCTGTGTCCTGCTGAATCTAGACTGTGTCCTGCTAACATCTAGACTGTGTCCTGCTAACATCTAGACTGTGTCCTGTTGACATCTAGACTGTGTCCTGCATCTAGACTGTGTCCTGCTGACATCTAGACTGTGTTCTGCTGACATCTAGACTGTGTCCTGCTGATATCTAGACTGTGTCCTGCTGATATCTAGACTGTGTCCTGCTGACATCTAGACTGTGTCCTGTTGATATCTAGACTGTGTCCTGCTGATATCTGTTGATATCTAGACTGTGTCCTGTTGATATCTAGACTGTGTCCTGCTGACATCTAGACTGTGTCCTGACTGTGTCCTGCTATCTAGACTGTGTCCTGTTGACTGATCTAGACTGTGTCCTGCTGACATCTAGACTGTGTCCTGCTGACATCTAGACTGTGTCCTGCTGACATCTAGACTGTGTCCTGCTGACATCTAGACTGTGTCCTGCTGACATCTAGACTGTGTCCTGCTGATATCTAGACTGTGTCCTGCTGATATCTAGACTGTGTCCTGTTGACATCTAGACTGTGTCCTGCTGATATCTAGACTGTGTCCTGTTGATATCTAGACTGTGTCCTGTTGATATCTAGACTGTGTCCTGTTGATATCTAGACTGTGTCCTGTTGAGACTGTGTCCTGTTGATCTAGACTGTGTCCTGTTGATATCTAGACTGTGTCCTGTTGATATCTAGACTGTGTCCTGCTGATATCTAGACTGTGTCCTGCTGACATCTAGACTGTGTCCTGTTGACATCTAGACTGTGTCCTGTTGACATCTAGACTGTGTCCTGCTGATATCTAGACTGTGTCCTGCTGACATCTAGACTGTGTCCTGTTGATATCTATCTAGACTGTGTCCTGACTGTGATATCTAGACTGTGTCCTGTTGATATCTAGACTGTGTCCTGCTGACATCTAGACTGTGTCCTGCTGACATCTAGACTGTGTCCTGCTGATATCTAGACTGTGTCCTGTTGACATCTAGACTGTGTCCTGTTGACATCTAGACTGTGTCCTGCTGATATCTAGACTGTGTCCTGCTGACATCTAGACTGTGTCCTGCTGATATCTAGACTGTGTCCTGCTGATATCTAGTCTGTGTCCTGCTGACATCTAGACTGTGTCCTGTTGACATCTAGACTGTGTCCTGCTGACATCTAGACTGTGTCCTGCTGACATCTAGACTGTGTCCTGCTGACATCTAGACTGTGTCCTGCTGACATCTAGACTGTGTCCTGCTGACATCTAGACTGTGTCCTGCTGACATCTAGACTGTGTCCTGCTGACATCTAGACTGTGTCCTGCTGACATCTAGACTGTGTCCTGCTGACATCTAGACTGTGTCCTGCTGACATCTAGACTGTGTCCTGCTGACATCTAGACTGTGTCCTGCTGATATCTAGACTGTGTCCTGTTGACATCTAGACTGTGTCCTGCTGACTGTGTCCTGCTGATCTAGACTGTGTCCTGCTGACATCTAGACTGTGTCCTGCTGACATCTAGACTGTGTCCTGTGACATCTAGACTGTGTCCTGCTGACATCTAGACTGTGTCTAGACTGCTGCTGACATCTAGACTGTGTCCTGCTGACATCTAGACTGTGTCCTGCTGACATCTAGACTGTGTCCTGCTGACATCTAGACTGTGTCCTGCTGATATCTAGACTGTGTCCTGCTGATCTAGACTGTGTCCTGCTGACATCTAGACTGTGTCCTGCTGAACATCTAGACTGTGTCTGCTGACATCTAGACTGTGTCCTGCTGACATCTAGACTGTGTCCTGCTGACATCTAGACTGTGTCCTGCTGACATCTAGTGTGTCCTGCTAACATCTAGACTGTGTCCTGCTGACATCTAGACTGTGTCCTGCTGACATCTAGACTGTGTCCTGCTGACATCTAGACTGTGTCCTGCTGACATCTAGACTGTGTCCTGCTAACATCTAGACTGTGTCCTGCTAACATCTAGACTGTGTCCTGCTGACATCTAGACTGTGTCCTGCTGATCTAGACTGTGTCCTGCTGACATCTAGACTGTGTCCTGCTGACATCTAGACTGTGTCTGCTTGACATCTAGTGTCCTGCTGACATCTAGACTGTGTCCTGCTGACATCTAGACTGTGTCCTGCTGATATCTAGACTGTGTCCTGCTGATATCTAGACTGTGTCCTGTTGACATCTAGACTGTGTCCTGTTGATATCTAGACTGTGTCTGTGTCTAGACTGTGTCCTGTTGATATCTAGACTGTGTCCTGCTGATATCTAGACTGTGTCCTGCTGACATCTAGACTGTGTCCTGCTGACATCTAGACTGTGTCTGCTGACATCTAGACTGTGTCCTGCTGACATCTAGACTGTGTCCTGCTGACATCTAGACTGTGTCCTGCTGACATCTAGACTGTGTCCTGCTGATATCTAGACTGTGTCCTGCTGACATCTAGACTGTGTCCTGCTGACATCTAGACTGTGTCCTGCTGACATCTAGACTGTGTCCTGCTGACATCTAGACTGTGTCCTGCTAACATCTAGACTGTGTCCTGCTAACATCTAGACTGTGTCCTGCTAACATCTAGACTGTGTCCTGCTAACATCTAGACTGTGTCCTGCTAACATCTAGACTGTGTTCTGCTAACATCTAGACTGTGTTCTGCTAACATCTAGACTGTGTTCTGCTAACATCTAGACTGTGTTCTGCTAACATCTAGACTGTGTTCTGCTAACATCTAGACTGTGTCCTGCTGACATCTAGACTGTGTCCTGCTAACATCTAGACTGTGTTCTGCTAACATCTAGACTGTGTCCTGCTGACATCTAGACTGTGTCCTGCTAACATCTAGACTGTGTTCATCATCTAGACTGTGTTCAGCTAACATCTAGACTGTGTTCTGCTAACATCTAGACTGTGTTCAGCTAACATCTAGACTGTGTCCTGCTGATATCTAGACTGTGTCCTGCTGACATCTAGACTGTGTCCTGCTGACATCTAGACTGTGTCCTGTTGACATCTAGTCTGTGTCCTGCTGACATCTAGACTGTGTCCTGTTGACATCTAGACTGTGTCCTGCTAACATCTAGACTGTGTCCTGCTAACATCTAGACTGTGTCCTGCTAACATCTAGACTGTGTTCTGCTAACATCTAGACTGTGTTCTGCTAACATCTAGACTGTGTTCTGCTAACATCTAGACTGTGTTCTGCTAACATCTAGACTGTGTTCTGCTAACATCTAGACTGTGTTCTGCTAACATCTAGACTGTGTTCAGCTAACATCTAGACTGTGTTCTGCTAACATCTAGACTGTGTTCTGCTAACATCTAGACTGTGTCCTGCTAACATCTAGACTGTGTCCTGCTAACATCTAGACTGTGTCCTGCTAACATCTAGACTGTGTTCTGCTACATCTAGACTGTGTTCAGCTAACATCTAGACTGTGTTCAGCCTACATCTAGACTGTGTTCAGCTAACATCTAGACTGTGTTCAGCTAACATCTAGACTGTGTCCTGCTAACATCTAGACTGTGTTCAGCCTACATCTAGACTGTGTTCAGCTAACATCTAGACTGTGTTCAGCCTACATCTAGACTGTGTTCAGCTAACATCTAGACTGTGTCCTGCTAACATCTAGACTGTGTTCAGCCTACATCTAGACTGTGTTCAGCCTACATCTAGACTGTGTTCAGCCTACATCTAGACTGTGTTCAGCCTACATCTAGACTGTGTTCAGCTAACATCTAGACTGTGTCCTGCTAACATCTAGACTGTGTTCTGCTAACATCTAGACTGTGTCCTGCTGACATCTAGACTGTGTCCTGCTAACATCTAGACTGTGTTCAGCTAACATCTAGACTGTGTTCAGCTAACATCTAGACTGTGTTCTGCTAACATCTAGACTGTGTTCTGCTAACATCTAGACTGTGTCCTGCTGATATCTAGACTGTGTTCAGCTAACATCTAGACTGTGTCCTGCTGATATCTAGACTGTGTCCTGTTGACATCTAGTCTGTGTTCAGCTAACATCTAGACTGTGTCCTGCTAACATCTAGACTGTGTCCTGCTAACATCTAGACTGTGTTCAGCTAACATCTAGACTGTGTTCTGCTACATCTAGACTGTGTTCAGCTAACATCTAGACTGTGTTCAGCCTACATCTAGACTGTGTTCAGCTAACATCTAGACTGTGTTCAGCTAACATCTAGACTGTGTCCTGCTAACATCTAGACTGTGTTCAGCCTACATCTAGACTGTGTTCAGCTAACATCTAGACTGTGTTCAGCCTACATCTAGACTGTGTTCAGCTAACATCTAGACTGTGTCCTGCTAACATCTAGACTGTGTTCAGCCTACATCTAGACTGTGTTCAGCCTACATCTAGACTGTGTTCAGCCTACATCTAGACTGTGTTCAGCCTACATCTAGACTGTGTTCAGCTAACATCTAGACTGTGTCCTGCTAACATCTAGACTGTGTTCTGCTAACATCTAGACTGTGTCCTGCTGACATCTAGACTGTGTCCTGCTGACATCTAGACTGTGTTCAACATCTAGACTAACATCTAGACTGTGTTCAGCTAACATCTAGACTGTGTTCTGCTAACATCTAGACTGTGTTCAGCTAACATCTAGACTGTGTCCTGCTGATATCTAGACTGTGTTCAGCTAACATCTAGACTGTGTCCTGCTGATATCTAGACTGTGTCCTGTTGACATCTAGTCTGTGTCCTGCTGACATCTAGACTGTGTCCTGTTGACATCTAGACTGTGTCCTGCTAACATCTAGACTGTGTCCTGCTAACATCTAGACTGTGTCCTGCTAACATCTAGACTGTGTCCTGCTAACATCTAGACTGTGTTCTGCTAACATCTAGACTGTGTTCTGCTAACATCTAGACTGTGTTCTGCTAACATCTAGACTGTGTTCAGCTAACATCTAGACTGTGTTCTGCTAACATCTAGACTGTGTTCAGCTAACATCTAGACTGTGTTCTGCTAACATCTAGACTGTGTTCAGCTAACATCTAGACTGTGTTCAGCTAACATCTAGACTGTGTTCTGCTAACATCTAGACTGTGTTCAGCTAACATCTAGACTGTGTCCTGCTAACATCTAGACTGTGTTCTGCTAACATCTAGACTGTGTTCAGCTAACATCTAGACTGTGTTCTGCTACATCTAGACTGTGTTCAGCTAACATCTAGACTGTGTTCAGCCTACATCTAGACTGTGTTCAGCTAACATCTAGACTGTGTTCAGCTAACATCTAGACTGTGTCCTGCTAACATCTAGACTGTGTTCAGCCTACATCTAGACTGTGTTCAGCCTACATCTAGACTGTGTTCAGCTAACATCTAGACTGTGTTCAGCCTACATCTAGACTGTGTTCAGCTAACATCTAGACTGTGTCCTGCTAACATCTAGACTGTGTTCAGCCTACATCTAGACTGTGTTCAGCCTACATCTAGACTGTGTTCAGCTAACATCTAGACTGTGTTCAGCCTACATCTAGACTGTGTTCAGCCTACATCTAGACTGTGTTCAGCCTACATCTAGACTGTGTCCTGCTAACATCTAGACTGTGTTCAGCTGATATCTAGACTGTGTCCTGCTGACATCTAGACTGTGTTCAGCTGACATCTAGACTGTGTTCTGCTAACATCTAGACGGTGTTCTGCTAACATCTAGACTGTGTTCAGCTAACATCTAGACTGTGTTCAGCTAACATCTAGACTGTGTTCAGCTAACATCTAGACTGTGTTCAGCTAACATCTAGACTGTGTTCAGCTAACATCTAGACTGTGTTCAGCTAACATCTAGACTGTGTTCTGCTAACATCTAGACTGTGTCCTGCTGACATCTAGACTGTGTTCTGCTAACATCTAGACTGTGTTCAGCTAACATCTAGACTGTGTTCAGCTAACATCTAGACTGTGTTCAGCTAACATCTAGACTGTGTTCAGCTAACATCTAGACTGTGTTCAGCCTACATCTAGACTGTGTTCAGCCTACATCTAGACTGTGTTCAGCCTACATCTAGACTGTGTTCAGCTAACATCTAGACTGTGTTCAGCTAACATCTAGACTGTGTCCTGCTAACATCTAGACTGTGTTCTGCTAACATCTAGACTGTGTCCTGCTGACATCTAGACTGTGTCCTGCTAACATCTAGACTGTGTTCTGCTAACATCTAGACTGTGTTCTGCTAACATCTAGACTGTGTTCTGCTAACATCTAGACTGTGTTCAGCTAACATCTAGACTGTGTCCTGCTGATATCTAGACTGTGTTCAGCTAACATCTAGACTGTGTCCTGCTGATATCTAGACTGTGTCCTGTTGACATCTAGTCTGTGTCCTGCTGACATCTAGACTGTGTCCTGTTGACATCTAGACTGTGTCCTGCTAACATCTAGACTGTGTCCTGCTAACATCTAGACTGTGTCCTGCTAACATCTAGACTGTGTCCTGCTAACATCTAGACTGTGTTCTGTCTAGACTGTGTTCTGCTAACATCTAGACTGTGTTCTGCTAACATCTAGACTGTGTTCATCTAGACTGTGTTCTGCTAACATCTAGACTGTGTTCAGCTAACATCTAGACTGTGTTCTGCTAACATCTAGACTGTGTTCAGCTAACATCTAGACTGTGTTCAGCTAACATCTAGACTGTGTTCTGCTAACATCTAGACTGTGTTCAGCTAACATCTAGACTGTGTCCTGCTAACATCTAGACTGTGTCCTGCTAACATCTAGACTGTGTTCAGCTAACATCTAGACTGTGTTCTGCTACATCTAGACTGTGTTCAGCTAACATCTAGACTGTGTTCAGCCTACATCTAGACTGTGTTCAGCTAACATCTAGACTGTGTTCAGCTAACATCTAGACTGTGTCCTGCTAACATCTAGACTGTGTTCAGCCTACATCTAGACTGTGTTCAGCCTACATCTAGACTGTGTTCAGCTAACATCTAGACTGTGTTCAGCCTACATCTAGACTGTGTTCAGCTAACATCTAGACTGTGTCCTGCTAACATCTAGACTGTGTTCAGCCTACATCTAGACTGTGTTCAGCCTACATCTAGACTGTGTTCAGCTAACATCTAGACTGTGTTCAGCCTACATCTAGACTGTGTTCAGCCTACATCTAGACTGTGTTCAGCCTACATCTAGACTGTGTCCTGCTAACATCTAGACTGTGTTCAGCTGATATCTAGACTGTGTCCTGCTGACATCTAGACTGTGTTCAGCTGACATCTAGACTGTGTTCTGCTAACATCTAGACGGTGTTCTGCTAACATCTAGACTGTGTTCAGCTAACATCTAGACTGTGTTCAGCTAACATCTAGACTGTGTTCAGCTAACATCTAGACTGTGTTCAGCTAACATCTAGACTGTGTTCAGCTAACATCTAGACTGTGTTCAGCTAACATCTAGACTGTGTTCTGCTAACATCTAGACTGTGTCCTGCTGACATCTAGACTGTGTTCTGCTAACATCTAGACTGTGTTCAGCTAACATCTAGACTGTGTTCAGCTAACATCTAGACTGTGTTCAGCTAACATCTAGACTGTGTTCAGCTAACATCTAGACTGTGTTCAGCCTACATCTAGACTGTGTTCAGCCTACATCTAGACTGTGTTCAGCCTACATCTAGACTGTGTTCAGCCTACATCTAGACTGTGTTCAGCTAACATCTAGACTGTGTCCTGCTAACATCTAGACTGTGTTCTGCTAACATCTAGACTGTGTCCTGCTGACATCTAGACTGTGTCCTGCTAACATCTAGACTGTGTTCAGCTAACATCTAGACTGTGTTCAGCTAACATCTAGACTGTGTTCTGCTAACATCTAGACTGTGTTCAGCTAACATCTAGACTGTGTCCTGCTGATATCTAGACTGTGTTCAGCTAACATCTAGACTGTGTCCTGCTGATATCTAGACTGTGTCCTGTTGACATCTAGTCTGTGTCCTGCTGACATCTAGACTGTGTCCTGTTGACATCTAGACTGTGTCCTGCTAACATCTAGACTGTGTCCTGCTAACATCTAGACTGTGTCCTGCTAACATCTAGACTGTGTCCTGCTAACATCTAGACTGTGTTCTGCTAACATCTAGACTGTGTTCTGCTAACATCTAGACTGTGTTCTGCTAACATCTAGACTGTGTTCAGCTAACATCTAGACTGTGTTCTGCTAACATCTAGACTGTGTTCAGCTAACATCTAGACTGTGTTCTGCTAACATCTAGACTGTGTTCAGCTAACATCTAGACTGTGTTCAGCTAACATCTAGACTGTGTTCTGCTAACATCTAGACTGTGTTCAGCTAACATCTAGACTGTGTCCTGCTAACATCTAGACTGTGTCCTGCTAACATCTAGACTGTGTTCAGCTAACATCTAGACTGTGTTCTGCTACATCTAGACTGTGTTCAGCTAACATCTAGACTGTGTTCAGCCTACATCTAGACTGTGTTCAGCTAACATCTAGACTGTGTTCAGCTAACATCTAGACTGTGTCCTGCTAACATCTAGACTGTGTTCAGCCTACATCTAGACTGTGTTCAGCCTACATCTAGACTGTGTTCAGCTAACATCTAGACTGTGTTCAGCCTACATCTAGACTGTGTTCAGCTAACATCTAGACTGTGTCCTGCTAACATCTAGACTGTGTTCAGCCTACATCTAGACTGTGTTCAGCCTACATCTAGACTGTGTTCAGCTAACATCTAGACTGTGTTCAGCCTACATCTAGACTGTGTTCAGCCTACATCTAGACTGTGTTCAGCCTACATCTAGACTGTGTCCTGCTAACATCTAGACTGTGTTCAGCTGATATCTAGACTGTGTCCTGCTGACATCTAGACTGTGTTCAGCTGACATCTAGACTGTGTTCTGCTAACATCTAGACGGTGTTCTGCTAACATCTAGACTGTGTTCAGCTAACATCTAGACTGTGTTCAGCTAACATCTAGACTGTGTTCAGCTAACATCTAGACTGTGTTCAGCTAACATCTAGACTGTGTTCAGCTAACATCTAGACTGTGTTCAGCTAACATCTAGACTGTGTTCTGCTAACATCTAGACTGTGTCCTGCTGACATCTAGACTGTGTTCTGCTAACATCTAGACTGTGTTCAGCTAACATCTAGACTGTGTTCAGCTAACATCTAGACTGTGTTCAGCTAACATCTAGACTGTGTTCAGCTAACATCTAGACTGTGTTCAGCCTACATCTAGACTGTGTTCAGCCTACATCTAGACTGTGTTCAGCCTACATCTAGACTGTGTTCAGCCTACATCTAGACTGTGTTCAGCCTACATCTACATCTTTGTGTCTTTGAGTTTATTTTGTATTTTATTTAGTTTACTGCTCTTTTTATTCTAGTATCTTTTTTGGTAGTTTTGGTTGTAATTATAAAAATTTAAAAAAGGTTGTAAAAAATAATATTAGTAAATTGTTACTAGTTTGGGGGAAGATATGTTTCTTTCTGACATATTGTTGTCTGAATTCATCACTTTTCTTAGCTGCTTAGCCAGCTGCCATCTCGTTCCTGCAGGCATTTTCTGAGGCTTCGGTCCAAGAGGGGTCTGACCTTGAGTTAGATTGTGTATTGAACCCCAGAGTGCAGCTTGATGAAACATGATCATATATTTGAGGACGGAGTATTTAACGATGTGACAGGCACTAATTCACAAAGATTTTCCTCACACACACACCTACACTCAAGCCACACACACACACACACACACACACACACACACACACACACACACACACACACACACACACACACACACACACACACACACACACACACACACACACACACACACACACACACACACACACACACACACACTGAAGCCACACAGACAGAAACACACACACACACACACTGAAGCCACACAGACAGAAACACACACACACACACTCAAGCCACACACACACACACACACACACACACACACACACACACACACACACACACACACACACACACACACACACACACACACACACACACACACTGAAGCCACACACACACACACACACACACTGAAGCCACACACACACACACACACACACACACACACACACACACACACACACACACACACACACACACACACACACACACACACACACACACACACACACACACACACACACACACACACACACACACACACACACACACTGAAGCCACACAGACAGAGACACACAAACACACACACACACACACACAAACACACACACTCACACAGAAGCCTCACAGACAGACATGTTCATAGACCATGGATCTTGATTAAAAGGGCGGGGGCAGTGATGGAATGTCAGAATCATTTAATGTCATTTTCTGACATTTTTATGAGGCTGTGTCCTGCTCTGAGACGTGAGCGTGCAACGTGTGCATGTGCACGTGTGTCTGTGTGAGCGTGTGTGTATGCATGTGTGTGTGTGTGTCTGTGTGAGCGTGTGTGTGTGCGCTACTGTATCTATCTATCTCTTAGTATTTGTGGTGGGTGGTGGGAAGCTACGCTCCCACAACATGTTAAGAATCTGTCAGTCAGTACTCTTCAATTACACATGTAATACAGTCAATTGACTTGGCGGGCGGCCGTTGGGTTGTTGCGGTGGAAGAAAGCTATTAAAGCTGGGACTGGTGTGTGTTCAGCATTCAACCCTCTGAGTTCTGTCTCATGGAAGAGTCAGAGACGGACAGGACTGAAGACACGGTCATGGACAACACTGATTAGGGACATTGATTAGGGACACTGATTAGGGACATTGATTAGGGATGAAGTGATGGGCTGTGTGTACAGTAACCTATCTCTGTCTAACATCAACAAAGGGAAAGGTAGGGTGTGTGTGTGTGTGTGTGTGTGTGTGTGTGTGTGTGTGTGTGTGTGTGTGTGTGTGTGTGTGTGTGTGTGTGTGTGTGTGTGTGTGTGTGTGTGTGTGTGTGTGTGTGTGTGTGTGTGTGTGTGTGTGTGTGGGAGAGAGAGACGGTCCTCCCTATCTCAGACCCCTACCGGGGTAATGGAGTGGCTAGACTTCACCAATTGAGATGAACTCCTGTCGAGAGAGAGAGAGAGAGAGAGAGAGAGAGAGAGAGAGAGAGAGAGAGAGAGAGAGAGAGAGAGAGAGAGAGAGAGAGAGAGAGAGAGAGAGAGAGAGAGAGAGCACCCTGAAGAGAGGAAGAGAAAAGGAGCAGTGAGGCAGGAGGAAGAGAGAAGGAGAGGAAGGGGAAGAGAGAAGGAGAGGGAAGAGAGAAGGAGAGGAATAGAGAAGGAGAGGAATAGAGAAGGAGAATAAGAGAGAAGGAGAGGAAGAGAAAAGGAGAAGAAGAGAGAAGGAGAGGAAGAGAGAAGGAGAGGAAGAGAAAAGGAGCGGTGAGGCAGGAGGAAGAGAGAAGGAGAGGAAGGGGAAGAGAGAAGGAGAGGGAAGAGAGAAGGAGAGGAATAGAGAAGGAGAATAAGAGAAGGAGAGGAAGAGCACCCTGAAGAGAGTAGGAGGAGAAGGAGAAGAAGGGAGAAGGAGAGGGAAGAGAGAAGGAGAGGAATAGAGAAGGAGAATAAGAGAGAAGGAGAGGAAGAGAGAAGGAGAAGAAGAGAGAAGGAGAGGAAGTGAGAAGGAGGGGAAGAGAGAAGGAGAGGAAGAGAGAAGGAGAGGCAGAGAGAAGGAGAAGAAGAGAGAAGGAGAGGAAGTGAGAAGGAGAAGAAGAGAGAAGGAGAGGAAGAGAGAAGGAGAGGAAGAGAGATGGAGAAGAAGAGAGAAGGAGAGGAAGAGAGAAAGAGAAGGAGAAGAAGAGAGAAGGAGAGGAAGATAGAAGGAGAGGAAGAGATGAGGAGAGGCAGAGAGAAGGAGAAGAAGAGAGAAGGAGAGGAAGTGAGAAGGAGAAGAAGAGAGAAGGAGAGGAAGAGAGAAGGAGAGGAAGAGAGAAGGAGAGGAAGAGAGAAGGAGAGGCAGAGAGAAGGAGAAGAAGAGAGAATGAGAGGAAGTGAGAAGGAGAAGAAGAGAGGAGAGGAAGAGAGAAGGAGAGGAAGAGAAAAGGAGAGGAAGAGAGAAGGAGAAGAAGAGAGAATGAGAGGAAGAGAGAAGGAGAAGAAGAGAGGAGAGGAAGATAGAAGGAGAGGAAGAGATGAGGAGAGGAAGAGAGAAGGAGAAGAAGAGAGAAGGAGAGGAAGAGAGAAGGAGAGGAAGAGAGAAGGAGAGGAAGAGAGAAGGAGAGAGAGAAGGAGAAGAAGAGAGGACGAGAGGAAGAGAGAAGGAGAGGAAGAGAGAAGGAGAGGAAGAGAGATGGAGAAGAAGAGAGAAGGAGAGGAAGTGAGAAGGAGAAGAGAGAAGGAGAGGAAGAGAGAAGGAGAGGAAGAGAGAAGGAGAGGAAGAGAGATGGAGAGGAAGAGAGATGGAGAAGAAGAGAGAAGGAGAGGAAGAGAGAAGGAGAAGAAGAGAGAAGGAGAGGAAGATAGAAGGAGAGGAAGAGATGAGGAGAGGCAGAGAGAAGGAGAAGAAGAGAGAAGGAGAGGAAGTGAGAAGGAGAAGAGAGAAGGAGAGGAAGAGAGAAGGAGAGGAAGAGAGAAGGAGAGGAAGAGAGAAGGATAGGCAGAGAGAAGGAGAAGAAGAGAGAAGGAGAGGAAGTGAGAAGGAGAAGAAGAGAGAAGGAGAGGAAGAGAGAAGGAGAGGAAGAGAAAAGGAGAGGAAGAGAGAAGGAGAAGAAGAGAGAAGGAGAGGAAGAGAGAAGGAGAGGAAGAGAGAAGGAGAAGAAGAGAGAAGGAGAAGAAGAGAGAAGGAGAGGAAGATAGAAGGAGAGGAAGAGATGAGGAGAAGAAGAGAGAAGGATAGGAAGAGAGAAGGAGAGGAAGAGAGATGGAGAAGAAGAGATAAGGAGAGGAAGAGAGAAGGAGAAGAAGAGAGAAGGAGAAGAAGAGAGAAGGAGAGGAAGATAGAAGGAGAGGAAGAGATGAGGAGAGGCAGAGAGAAGGAGAAGAAGAGAGAAGGAGAGGAAGTGAGAAGGAGAGGCAGAGAGAAGGAGAGGCAGAGAGAAGGAGAGGAAGTGAGAAGGAGAAGAAGAGAGAAGGAGAGGAAGAGAGAAGGAGAGGAAGAGAAAAGGAGAGGAAGAGAGAAGGAGAAGAAGAGAGAAGGAGAGGAAGAGAGAAGGAGAGGAAAAGAGAAGGAGAAGAAGAGAGAAGGAGAAGAAGAGAGAAGGAGAAGAAGAGAGAAGGAGAGGAAGATAGAAGGAGAGGAAGAGATGAGGAGAAGAAGAGAGAAGGAGAGGAAGAGAGAAGGAGAGGAAGAGAGAAGGAGAGGAAGAGATGAGGAGAGGAAGAGAGAAGGAGAGAAAGGGAGTTCATTACTTACTTGCACTCATTCATTCCTTTCAAATGGGACTCTGTAGATTTGCTTCGTCCGGAGATGGTGTGTGTTAAGGATGGGGGCTGTGGTTGAGGAGCTCAGTCTGATGTTATGGCAGGGTTTTCAGTGATCTGTCGCAGTCTTATGTCATTATTTTCAACTATCATTTGCACAAAGGCAACCTCCTGTTCATCTGTAAATAGAGGCGTTCTACCACCGCGTGGTGCTCGTCTTTCAGTTCTACAAAAACAAAGTAGCACACAGTACTGTAAACACTACAGTAATACAGTATACAAGATAAACATGTTACAAAGAAATATAGCTCCCCATTTCATACATACAGTAATATATGAAACATTGCCTTTGGTTTCACTTACAGTGTGTATTAGAATCTACAGTCTTTTCTGTGATTTATGTTAAACTGCTGTCGAGTAGTAGAGATGTCTGCAGTACATAGTGGATGTCTGCAGTACATAGTGGATGTCTGCAGTACATAGTGGATGTCTGCAGTACATAGTGGATGTCTGCAGTACATAGTGGATGTCTCCAGTACATAGTGGATGTCTCCAGTACATAGTGGATGTCTCCAGTACATAGTGGATGTCTCCAGTACATAGTGGATGTCTGCAGTACATAGTGGATGTCTGCAGTACATAGTGGATGTTTTCAGTACATAGTGGATGTCTGCAGTACATAGTGGATGTCTGCAGTACATAGTGGATGTCTGCAGTACATAGTGGATGTCTGCAGTACATAGTGGATGTCTCCAGTACATAGTGGATGTCTGCAGTACATAGTGGATGTCTGCAGTACATAGTGGATGTCTGCAGTACATAGTGGATGTCTGCAGTACATAGTGGATGTCTGCAGTACATAGTGGATGTCTCCAGTACATAGTGGATGTCTCCAGTACATAGTGGATGTCTGCAGTACATAGTGGATGTCTGCAGTACATAGTGGATGTCTGCAGTACATAGTGGATGTCTGCAGTACATAGTGGATGTCTGCAGTACATAGTGGATGTCTGCAGTACATAGTGGATGCCTGCAGTATATAGTGGATGTTTGCAGTACATAGTGGATGTCTGCAGTACATAGTGGATGTCTGCAGTACATAGTGGATGTCTGCAGTACATAGTGGATGTCTGCAGTACATAGTGGATGCCTGCAGTACATAGTGGATGTCTGCAGTACATAGTGGATGTCTGCAGTACATAGTGGATGTCTGCAGTACATAGTGGATGTCTGCAGTACATAGTGGATGCCTGCAGTATATAGTGGATGTTTGCAGTACATAGTGGATGTCTGCAGTACATAGTGGATGTCTGCAGTACATAGTGGATGTCTGCAGTACATAGTGGATGTCTGCAGTACATAGTGGATGTCTGCAGTAAATAGTGGATGTCTGCAGTACATAGTGGATGTCTCCAGTACATAGTGGATGTCTGCAGTACATAGTGGATGTCTGCAGTACATAGTGGATGTCTGCAGTACATAGTGGATGTCTGCAGTACATAGTGGATGTCTGCAGTACATAGTGGATGTCTCCAGTACATAGTGGATGTCTCCAGTACATAGTGGATGTCTGCAGTACATAGTGGATGTCTGCAGTACATAGTGGATGTCTGCAGTACATAGTGGATGTCTGCAGTACATAGTGGATGTCTGCAGTACATAGTGGATGCCTGCAGTATATAGTGGATGTTTGCAGTACATAGTGGATGTCTGCAGTACATAGTGGATGTCTGCAGTACATAGTGGATGTCTGCAGTACATAGTGGATGTCTGCAGTACATAGTGGATGCCTGCAGTACATAGTGGATGTCTGCAGTACATAGTGGATGTCTGCAGTACATAGTGGATGTCTGCAGTACATAGTGGATGCCTGCAGTACATAGTGGATGCCTGCAGTATATAGTGGATGTTTGCAGTACATAGTGGATGTCTGCAGTACATAGTGGATGTCTGCAGTACATAGTGGATGTCTGCAGTACATAGTGGATGCCTGCAGTACATAGTGGATGTTTGCAGTACATAGTGGATTCTGCGTTGATGCCGCTCAGATCTATTCCCAGTCTCTCTCACGATCAAACAATGGTTGTCCGCATGGTCCACCAGAGTCGCCCGAATTTCATGAGAAATTACTGTCCGTGTTCGTGGTCTTCCTCCACCTCCACTTCCCCCTCTCTCTCTGCTAAGTTTGCTTCCATTTTTCTCCAAACACAGGAGTACTCACCTGGAGCCTTTCGATTGCAAAGTGAACATTTCCGCAATTAGTGTCTGCACATGAAAAGTGATCAAATGGTAACTGAGCTTAGCTTGAACAGTTTTGCTTTTCATTTGCGCACAAGAGATTTTAGTGGTGAAGGTTTGGCCAAAGGTTGAGTATTGTGTGTTGTATTTTGCACGAATGTTTGTTTTAAAATTGCAATCTGAGTGTAAAGCAAAACATGTGCCTGTAGTAAATGAGTGACAGATTTGGTGTCTGGTTCTGCTAAATGAGTGACATATTTGGTGTCTGGTTCTGCTAAATGAGTGACATATTTGGTGTCTGGTTCTGCTAAATGAGTGACTGATTTGGTGTCTGGTTCTGCTAAATGAGTGACAGATTTGGTGTCTGGTTCTGCTAAATGAGTGACAGATTTGGTGTCTGGTTCCGCTAAATGAGTGACAGATTTGGTGTCTGGTTCTGCTAAATGAGTAACAGATTTGGTGTCTGGTTCTGCTAAATGAGTGACAGATTTGGTGTCTGGTTCCGCTAAATGAGTGACAGATTTGGTGTCTGGTTCTGCTAAATGAGTGACAGATTTGGTGTCTGGTTCTGCTAAATGAGTAACAGATTTGGTGTCTGGTTCTGCTAAATGAGTGACAGATTTGGTGTCTGGTTCTGCTAAATGAGTGACAGATTTGGTGTCTGGTTCTGCTAAATGAGTGACAGATTTGGTGTCTGGTTCTGCTAAATGAGTGACAGATTTGGTGTCTGGTTCTGCTAAATGAGTGACAGATTTGGTGTCTGGTTCCGCTAAATGAGTGACAGATTTGGTGTCTGGTTCTGCTAAATGAGTAACAGATTTGGTGTCTGGTTCTGCTAAATGAGTGACAGATTTGGTGTCTGGTTCTGCTAAATGAGTGACAGATGTGGTGTCTGGTTCTGCTAAATGAGTGACAGATTTGGTGTCTGGTTCTGCTAAATGAGTGACAGATTTGGTGTCTGGTTCTGCTAAATGAGTGACAGATTTGGTGTCTGGTTCTGCTAAATGAGTGACAGATTTGGTGTCTGGTTCTGCTAAATGAGTGACATATTTGGTGTCTGGTTCTGCTAAATGAGTGACTGATTTGGTGTCTGGTTCTGCTAAATGAGTGACAGATTTGGTGTCTGGTTCTGCTAAATGAGTGACAGATTTGGTGTCTGGTTCTGCTAAATGAGTGACAGATTTGGTGTCTGGTTCTGCTAAATGAGTGACAGATTTGGTGTCTGGTTCTGCTAAATGAGTGACAGATTTGGTGTCTGGTTCTGCTAAATGAGTGACAGATTTGGTGTCTGGTTCTGCTAAATGAGTGACAGATTTGGTGTCTGGTTCTGCTAAATGAGTGACAGATTTGGTGTCTGGTTCTGCTAAATGAGTGACAGATTTGGGTGCCTCATGGGCCAGCTTTAGTGAGTAAACGATTGGGAACAACTGTAATATTATAGTAAAACCACTTGGTATCAAGTATTATGAGTTCAGCTGACTAAGATCAAGAAATGGTCATGAGAAGCGAATGCAAGTGCAAGTATTACTATGAATAGATTCACAAACAACAGACGGACGGACGGACGGACGGACGGACGGACGGACGGACGGACGGACGGACGGACGGACGGACGGACGGACGGACGGACGGACGGACGGACGGACGGACGGACGGACGGACGGACGGACGGACGGACGGACGGACGGACGGACAGACAGACAGACAGACAGACAGACAGACAGACAGACAGACAGACAGACAGACAGACAGACAGACAGACAGACAGACAGACGGACAGACAGACACCAACAGATTATTTTACTGTTCAGGGATTCATTCACTCCAAAGGAATTTTCTTCAGACTTTTATACTGAGTTATACTGAGTTATAATGAGTTATACTGAGTTATAATGAGTTATAATGAGTTATAATGAGTTATAATGAGTTATAATGAGTTATACTGAGTTATAATGAGTTATACTGAGTTATAATGAGCTATAATGAGTTATAATGAGTTATAATGAGTTATACTGAGTTATAATGAGTTATAATGAGTTATAATGAGTTATAATGAGTTATACTGAGTTATACTGAGTTATACTGAGTTATAATGAGTTATACTGAGTTATAATGAGTTATAATGAGTTATACTGAGTTATACTGAGTTATAATGAGTTATAATGAGTTATAATGAGTTATAATGAGTTATACTGAGTTATACTGAGTTATACTGAGTTATAATGAGTTATACTGAGTTATACTGAGTTATACTGAGTTATACTGAGTTATAATGAGTTATACTGAGTTATAATGAGTTATACTGAGTTATACTGAGTTATAATGAGTTATACTGAGTTATAATGAGTTATACTGAGTTATACTGAGTTATAATGAGTTATACTGAGTTATAATGAGTTATAATGAGTTATACTGAGTTATAATGAGTTATACTGAGTTATAATGAGTTATACTGAGCTATAATGAGTTATACTGAGTTATAATGAGTTATACTGAGTTATAATGAGTTATAATGAGTTATACTGAGTTATACTGAGTTATAATGAGTTATAATGAGTTATACTGAGTTATAATGAGTTATAATGAGTTATAATGAGTTATACTGAGTTATAATGAGCTATAATGAGTTATACTGAGTTATAATGAGTTATACTGAGTTATACTGAGTTATAATGAGTTATAATGAGTTATACTGAGTTATACTGAGTTATAATGAGTTATACTGAGTTATACTGAGTTATACTGAGTTATACTGAGTTATAATGAGTTATACTGAGTTATACTGAGTTATACTGAGTTATACTGAGTTATACTGAGTTATAATGAGTTATAATGAGTTATACTGAGTTATAATGAGTTATAATGAGTTATACTGAGTTATACTGAGTTATACTGAGTTATACTGAGTTATACTGAGTTATACTGAGTTATAATGAGTTATACTGAGTTATAATGAGTTATACTGAGTTATACTGAGTTATACTGAGTTATACTGAGTTATACTGAGTTATAATGAGTTATAATGAGTTATACTGAGTTATACTGAGTTATACTGAGTTATACTGAGTTATAATGAGTTATACTGAGTTATACTGAGTTATAATGAGCTATAATGAGCTATAATGAGTTATAATGAGTTATACTGAGTTATACTGAGTTATAATGAGTTATACTGAGTTATACTGAGTTATAATGAGTTATAATGAGTTATACTGAGTTATACTGAGTTATACTGAGTTATACTGAGTTATAATGAGCTATAATGAGTTATAATGAGTTATACTGAGTTATACTGAGTTATAATGAGTTATACTGAGTTATACTGAGTTATACTGAGTTATAATGAGTTATACTGAGTTATACTGAGTTATACTGAGTTATAATGAGCTATAATGAGTTATAATGAGTTATAATGAGTTATAATGAGTTATAATGAGTTATACTGAGTTATACTGAGTTATAATGAGTTATACTGAGTTATAATGAGTTATAATGAGTTATACTGAGTTATACTGAGTTATACTGAGTTATACTGAGTTATAATGAGTTATACTGAGTTATACTGAGTTATACTGAGTTATAATGAGCTATAATGAGTTAGTTCCATCACCATCTAAATGTCTGGAGGGGCGGAGGAGAAGCCAGAAGAGACTGATTGATGAAATTCATAATGTCTAGCAGGTGTCTCTTCCCCATTAACACCACACAAACAGCTGTTGAATACATGAAAACAGCCTTACCGTCTGAATCACTCTGCTTCCTGAAGAGGAAGGAAACTATCTATATTTTATATATATATATATATATTATTAGTTTATAGTGAGTCGTCATGAATAAATGATGAACAACAATCACCTGCCTTCACGTCAGTTAGCGTAAGGTCTCTCTTTTGTTAGGACTTTTATTGTGAAACATGTTACCTTTGCCATACGTTATATGTTTGAAAGAGTGAGATTTAAGTAGAGTTGATACAAAATGTAAGTGTATTGCAGGTATGACATCTGCGTTAGTTGTGGCCAGGTGGCAACGTGTTTGGACCTCGTTAAGGTGGAGGTGGGGGTAGCCAGGTGGCAACGTGTTTGGACCTCGTTAAGGTGGAGGTGGGGGAAGCCAGGTGGCAACGTGTTTGGACCTCGTTAAGGTGGAGGTGGGGGTAGCCAGGTGGCAACGTGTTTGGACCTCGTTAAGGTGGAGGTGGGGGTAGCCAGGTGGCAACGTGTTTGGACCTCGTTAAGGTGGAGGTGGGGGTAGCCAGGTGGCAACGTGTTTGCACCTTGTTAAGGTGGAGGTGGGGGTAGCCAGGTGGCAACGTGTTTGGACCTCGTTAAGGTGGAGGTGGGGGTAGCCAGGTGGCAACTTGTTTGCACCTTGTTAAAGTGGAGGTGGGGGTAGGCAGGTGGCAACGTGTTTAGACCTTGTTAAGGTGGAGGTGGGGGTAGGCAGGTGGCAACGTGTTTGGACCTTGTTAAGGTGGAGGTGGGGGTAGCCAGGTGGCAACGTGTTTGGACCTCGTTAAGGTGGAGGTGGGGGTAGCCAGGTGGCAACGTGTTTGGACCTCGTTAAGGTGGAGGTGGGGGTAGCCAGGTGGCAACGTGTTTGGACCTCGTTAAGGTGGAGGTGGGGGTAGCCAGGTGGCAACGTGTTTGCACCTTGTTAAAGTGGAGGTGGGGGTAGGCAGGTGGCAACGTGTTTAGACCTTGTTAAGGTGGAGGTGGGGGTAGGCAGGTGGCAACGTGTTTGGACCTTGTTAAGGTGGAGGTGGGGGTAGCAAGGTGGCAACGTGTTTGGACCTTGTTAAGGTGGAGGTGGGGGTAGCCAGGTGGCAACGTGTTTGGACCTTGTTAAGGTGGAGGTGGGGGTAGCCAGGTGGCAACGTGTTTGCACCTTGTTAAGGTGGAGGTGGGGTTAGGCACTGCAGTACTTCAACAAACACTAGTCAAGGTGCAACCAAAAGCCATTTAAAGCTTAAACAATATTTTTCGTCTGCTCTCCTCTCTCCAGTCTATGTCTTTTTCCCCCTCATATTATTGTCAGGTCAGGGATGTGTGTTATTATGGGGAGGTGTGTTATTATGGGGAGATGTGTGTTGTTATGGGGAGGTGTGTGTTATTATGGGGAGGTGTGTGTTATTATGGGGAGGTGTGTTGTTATGGGGAGGTGTGTGTTATTATGGGGAGGTGTGTGTTATTATGGGGAGGTGTGTGTTATTATGGGGAGGTGTGTTGTTATGGGGAGGTGTGTGTTATTATGGGGAGGTGTGTGTTATTATGGGGAGGTGTGTTATTATGGGGAGGTGTGTGTTGTTATGGGGAGGTGTGTGTTGTTATGGGGAGATGTGTGTTGTTATGGGGAGGTGTGTGTTGTTATGGGGAGATGTGTGTTGTTATGGGGAGGTGTGTGTTGTTATGGGGAGATGTGTGTTATTATGGGGAGATGTGTGTTGTTATGGGGAGGTGTGTGTTGTTATGGGGAGACGTGTGTTGTTATGGGGAGGTGTGTGTTATTATGGGGAGGTGTGTGTTGTTATGGGGAGGTGTGTGTTGTTATGGGGAGGTGTGTGTTGTTATGGGGAGATGTGTGCTGTTATTATGGGGAGATGTGTGTTATTATGGGGAGATGTGTGTTGTTATGGGGAGGTGTGTGTTGTTATGGGGAGGTATGTGTTGTTATGGGGAGGTGTGTGTTATTATGGGGAGATGTGTGTTATTATGGGGAGATGTGTGTTATTATGGGGAGGTGTGTGTTGTTATGGGGAGGTGTGTGTTGTTATGGGGAGGTGTGTTATTATGGGGAGGTGTGTGTGTTATTATAGGGAGATGTGTGTTGTTATGTGTTATGGAGAGGTGTATGTGTGTGTGTGCTGTTATGGGGAGGTGTGTGTTGCTATGGGAAGATGTGTATGTTGTGTACTGCAATGTGGCCTCGTCATGTGCTTGTCACACTGAGTCTCTTTATAGTTGAGGAGACAGCTCTTCTGGCGCTTCTCGCTCTCTCTCTCTCTCTCTCTCTCTGTCTCTCTCTCTCTGTCTCTCTTTCTCTCTCTCTCTCTCTCTCTCTCTCTCTCTCTCTCTCTCTCTCTCTCTCTCTCTCTCTGACAACCTCCCATCAATTATTGATGAAACCAGGCACCAGGAAGTGGTCTGAAAAGAAACACACAAAGAGTTGCATTCATAAACAAATCCTATTTACAAACCTCTTTGGAATGGTGGCTCTTAAGGGAAAATAATTAAAGAGCTTCAAGGTTCAATCATAACGGTGCGATGTTTAAACCAATCACAGCCCTTGATCGGTTTTCCCCAAACATATTATAGTCCCGTAGCCCTTCAAATATTCAACGTACCTTAGAAGACCCTAAAATTATCCTTGTGAATCTCTAACTTGAGACATTTTGAGTCGCAGGTCATGTAAGTCGCTCTGGATAAGAGCGTCTGCTAAATGACTTAAATGTAATGTAAATGTACCCCCTCTAGCACCAGGGTCAGCGCGTAAGCCTACCACGCACACACACTATTCTGATACATGTATTACAGGTTTTTGTCACAACCCGGTTCATGGGAAGTGACAACGAGTTCTTGTAGGACCCGGACACAAATAATAATCAATACGTTTGCTCTTTATTTCACCATAAAACCTTATTTGTTCATCGTCTAATTGTGAATAACTCACCTCCGGTTAAAAATGATAAGGGTGTGCTTGAAATGATGCACATGACTCTACAATGTTGTGTTGTATTGGAGAGAGTCTCAGTCTTAAATCCTTTTCCACACACAGTCTGTGCCTGTATTTAGTTGTCATTCTAGTGAGGGCCGAGAATCCACTCTCACATAGGTACGTGGTTGCAAAGGCCATCTGAGTCTTAACAGTGCGATTTGCCAAGGCAGGATACTCTGAGCGCAGCCCTATCCAGACATCTGGCTTCTGATTAAATTAAATGCCCACAGAACTGCTTGTTGCAATTTCAATGAGGTTCTCTTGTTCAGATATGGGTAAGTGGACTGGAGACAGGGCATGAAAAGGGATAACGAATCCAGTTGTTTGTGTCACCCGTTTTGGGAAAGTATCTGCGTAATTCCGCACCCGACTTCGCTTTATCGCATTTGACATTGTCCGGAAGCTTGAGTTCATTTGCACACAAAAAAATCATACAATGATGTAAAGACCTGTGTGTTGTCCTTGTTAATGCAGACAGAGAAGAGCTCCAACTTCTTAATCATAGCCTCAGTTTTGTCCCGCACATTGAATATAGCTGCAGAGAGTCCCTGTAATCCTAGATTCAGGTCATTCAGGTGAGAGAAAAAACATCACACAGATAGGCCAGTCGTGTGAGAAACGTATCATGCAGACAAGTGAAAATTAGGGTCATTCAACAACAAAAAACTAGTCCCTCAATTAATTTTTTAAAAAGTGTAAAAACTTTGCCCCTTGATACCCAGCACACCTTGTAAATGTGTGACATGGTCGATGCCCATATCATTGCATAGTGCAGAAAATACAGGAGAGTTCAGGGGCCTTTAATAACAAAGTTAACCATTTTCACTGTAGTGTCCAAAACGTCTTTCAAGCTGTCAGGCATTCCCTTGGCACCACCAGTTTGTGAAGACCTGGTCGAGATAACGTGATGAAAATCAAACTGTCAGTTTCCCTGAAGATGTGTCTGCCTTCTCACCCTACTTTTCCCCAACACGTTTAATCTGTTCTGAAAACAGCCCTTCTAGCTGCCTGGTGGATGGTGGTGCATTGTGGATGATATTGGATGGGGTTTTTTTGTAAGTCGCTCTGGATAAGAGCGTCTGCTAAATGACTTAAATGTAATGTAAATGGGGTGGATGGTAGACTAAGATGACGTGAACTGTGAATGGTAGATGGTGGTGGCGGATGGTGAATGGTGCATGGTGAGGTGAGGTCTCTTTCTCACTTTCCCCTCTCTCTCTCTTTCTCTCTCAATTCAATGAGTATTTAATTGGCATGGGAAACATATTTACATTGCCTC
>NC_060196.1:59890618-59918118 GCF_021184085.1 Oncorhynchus gorbuscha | reverse complement strand
GCATTAAGCACTGTTATTTTCCCCAGAGGTATAAAGGTCATTGTTAAGCATTAAGCACTGTTATTGTCCCCCAGAGGTATAAAGGTCATTGTTAAGCATTAAGCACTGTTATTTTCCCCCAGAGGTGTAAAGGTCATTGTTAAGCATTAAGCACTGTTATTTTCCCCAGAGGTATAAAGGTCATTGTTAAGCATTAAGCACTGTTATTTTCCCCAGAGGTATAAAGGTCATTGTTAAGCATTAAGCACTGTTATTGTCCCCCAGAGGTATAAAGGTCATTGTTAAGCATTAAGCACTGTTATTTTCCCCCAGAGGTGTAAAGGTCATTGTTAAGCATTAAGCACTGTTATTTTCCCCCAGAGGTATAAAGGTCATTGTTAAGCATTAAGCACTGTTATTTTCCCCCAGAGGTATAAAGGTCACTGTTAAGCATTAAGTACTGTTATTTTCCCCAGAGGTATAAAGGTCATTGTTAAGCATTAAGCACTGTTATTTTCCCCCAGAGGTGTAAAGGTCATTGTTAAGCATTAAGCACTGTTATTTTCCCCCAGAGGTGTAAAGGTCATTGTTAAGCATTGTTTCACTTCAGATATGACTTCACAAATCTTCTTTTTGGAAGGTAGGCGATCAACAATACATCAAAAACAGATTGTTGCTACAAATATAGTCACGGAGCTGTTTTTAGTTTATATCAGACTCACAGTGCAAAAGAACAGCATCTGTTGCAACAGCTAAAACACCTCCTCATTGAAAACTGCTGTTTCTGGACCTTCCAGATTCTGTTAATTAACACGACAGCTGAAGTGGGAAGTTTACATACACTTAAGTCATTAAAACTCGTTTTTCAACCACTCCACAAATTTCTTGTTAACAAACAATAGTTTTGGCAAGTCGGTAAGGACATCTACTTTGTGACACAAATACATTTTTCCAACAATTCCAAATGAAAATCCCAGTGGTTCAGAAGTTTACTGTGCCTTTAAACAGCTTGGAAAATTCCAGAAAATGACAATTTGAGGTGTAGCTGTGGATGTATTTCAAGGTCTACCTTCAAACTCAGTGCCTCTTTGCTTGACATCATGGGAAAAAAATAAAAAATCTGCCAAGACCTCAGAAAGAAAATTGTAGACCTCCACAAGTCTGGTTCATCTCTGGGAGCAATTTCCAAATGCCTGAAGGTACCACGTTCATCTGTACAAACAATAGTATGCAAGTATGAACACCATGGGATCATCCAGCCGTCATATCACTCAGGAAGGAGACGCGTTCTGTCTCCTAGAGATGAACGTACTTTAAAGTGCAAATCAATTCCTGAACAACAGCAAAGGGCATTCTGAAGATGCTGGAGGAAACAGGTACAAAAGTATCTATAGTAAATCAAGTCCTATATCGACATAACCTGAAAGTCCGCTCAGCAAGGAAGAAGGCACTGCTCCAAAACCGCCATAAAAAAGCCAGACTACGGTTTTGCAACTGCACATGGGGACAAAGATTGTACTTTTTTGAAAAAATGTTCTCTGGTCTCATGAAATAAATATATAACTGTTTGGCCATAATGACCATCGTTATGTTTGGAGGAAAAAGGGGGAGCCTTGCAAGCCGAAGAACACCATCCCAACCGTGAAGCACGGGGGTGGCAGCATCATATTGTGGGGGTGCTTTGCTGCAGGAGGGACTGGTGCACTTCACAAAATAGATGGCGTCATGAGGGAGGAAAATTTTGTGGATATATTGAAGCAACATCTCAAGACATCAGTCAGGAAGTTAAAGCTTGGTCGCACTGGGTCTTATTAATGGACAATTAACTTATTTGGGACTGCGAGGCACTATTGAGTAGCTTGGTGCCCATAGTAAACTGCCTGCTACACAGACCTAAAAGCTAGAATAAGCATAGTATTAGTAGATTTGGATAGAAAGTTTCTAAAGCTGTTTGAATGATGTCTGTGAGTATAACAGAACTCATACGGCAGGCAAAAACCTGAGAAAAAAATCCAACCAGGAAGAAATCTGACACTGTGGCTGGATATACAACAAGTTTATCTTTAAAATGGTGTAAAATACTTGTATGTTTATGGAATTTTAATTATGGGATTTCTGTTGTTTCAAATTTGACGCCCTGCAATTTCACTGGCTGTTGGTGAGGACTCTATCGTCCCACATATCCCAGAGAGGATTTTAAGGACAACAAAGTCAAGGTATTGGAGTGGCCAGCACAAAGCCCTGACCTCAAGCCTATAGAAGATTTGTGGGTAGATGTGAAAAAGGGTGTGCGAGCAAGGAGGCCTACAAACCTGACTCAGTTACACCAGCTCTGTCAGGAGGAATGGGCCAGAATTCACCCAACTTATTGTGGGAAGCTTGTGGAAGGCTACCCAAAACCTTTGACCTAAATTGAACAATTTAAAGGCAATGCTACCAAATACTAATTGAGTGTTTGTAACCTTCTGATCCATTGGGAATGTGATGAAAGAAATAAAAGCTGAAATAAATAATTCTCTCTACTATTATTCAGACATTTCACATTCTGAAAATAAAGTGGTGATCCTAATTGAGTTTAAATGTATTTGGCTAAGGTGTATGTAAACTTCTGACTTCAGCTGTACGTATCCATGATATTGAAATAATACAGATGTTACCATTCATGACAAAGAAAGGAGAGGAGAAAAAAAGGTGAAAGGAATAGTTTTACGGATAAAATAAAAAGAAAAGAGAATGATATTAGCGAAGGGAGAAGTAAGAACAGAAGGATCTTTCTGTGTGCAGGTATAGTGTTTGAGAACTGTGCTGTAGTATATCCTCTCTCTCTCTCCCATGTCTATCCTCTCCCTCTCTCCCATGTCTATCCTCTCTCTCTCTCCCATGTCTATCCTCTCGCTCTCTCCCATGTCTATCCTCTCTCTCTCTCCCATGTCTA
Organism: Oncorhynchus gorbuscha; assembly: GCF_021184085.1. Lineage (NCBI taxonomy): Eukaryota > Metazoa > Chordata > Actinopteri > Salmoniformes > Salmonidae > Oncorhynchus > Oncorhynchus gorbuscha. Next base: position 59,915,204 of record NC_060196.1, on the reverse strand, counting down.
TCCTCTCTCTCTCTCCCATGTCTATCCTCTCTCTCTCTCCCATGTCTACCCTCTCTCTCTCCCATGTCTACCCTCTCTCTCTCCCATGTCTATCCTCTCTCTCTCTCTCCCATGTCTACCCTCTCTCTCTCTCCCATGTCTATCCTCTCTCTCTCTCCCATGTCTATCCTCTCTCTCTCTCCCATGTCTATCCTCTCGCTCTCTCCCATGTCTATCCTCTCTCTCTCTCCCATGTCTATCCTCTCTCTCTCTCCCATGTCTACCCTCTCTCTCTCCCATGTCTACCCTCTCTCTCTCTCCCATGTCTATCCTCTCTCTCTCTCTCCCATGTCTACCCTCTCTCTCTCCCATGTCTATCCTCTCTCTCTCTCCCATGTCTATCCTCTCTCTCTCTCCCATGTCTATCCTCTCGCTCTCTCCCATGTCTATCCTCTCTCTCTCTCCCATGTCTATCCTCTCTCTCTCTCCCATGTCTATCCTCTCTCTCTCTCCCATGTCTACCCTCTCTCTCTCCCATGTCTACCCTCTCTCTCTCTCCCATGTCTATCCTCTCTCTCTCTCTCTCTCCCATGTCTACCCTCTCTCTCTCTCCCATGTCTATCCTCTCTCTCTCTCCCATGTCTACCCTCTCTCTCTCTCCCATGTCTATCCTCTCTCTCTCTCCCATGTCTATCCTCTCTCTCTCTCCCATGTCTATCCTCTCGCTCTCTCCCATGTCTATCCTCTCTCTCTCTCACATGTCTATCCTCTCTCTCTCCCATGTCTATCCTCTCTCTCTCCCCATGTCTACCCTCTCTCTCTCCCATGTCTACCCTCTCTCTCTCTCCCATGTCTATCCTCTCTCTCTCTCCCATGTCTACCCTCTCTCTCTCCCATGTCTACCCTCTCTCTCTCTCCCATGTCTATCCTCTCTCTCTCTCTCTCCCATGTCTACCCTCTCTCTCTCTCCCATGTCTATCCTCTCTCTCTCTCCCATGTCTATCCTCTCTCTCTCTCCCATGTCTATCCTCTCGCTCTCTCCCATGTCTATCCTCTCTCTCTCTCCCATGTCTATCCTCTCTCTCTCTCCCATGTCTATCCTCTCTCTCTCTCCCATGTCTACCCTCTCTCTCTCCCATGTCTACCCTCTCTCTCTCTCCCATGTCTATCCTCTCTCTCTCTCCCATGTCTACCCTCTCTCTCTCTCCATTGTCTATCCTCTCTCTCTCTCCCATGTCTATCCTCTCTCTCTCTCCCATGTCTATCCTCTCTCTCTCTCCCATGTCTATCCTCTCTCTCTCCCATGTCTATCCTCTCTCTCTCCCATGTCTATGCTCTCTCTCTCTCCCATGTCTATCCTCTCTCTCTCTCCCATGTCTATCCTCTCTCTCTCTCCCATGTCTATCCTCTCTCTCTCCCATGTCTATCCTCTCTCTCTCCCATGTCTATCCTCTCTCTCTCTCCCATGTCTATCCTCTCTCTCTCTCTCTCTCTCTCTCTCTCTCTCTCTCCCATGTCTATCCTCTCTCTCTCTCTCTCTCCCTCCCATGTCTATCCTCTCTCTCTCTCCCATGTCTATCCTCTCTCTCTCTCCCATGTCTATCCTCTCTCTCTCTCTTTCCCATGTCTATCCTCTCTCTCTCTCCCATGTCTATCCTCTCTCTCTCTCCCATGTCTACCCTCTCTCTCTCTCGCATGTCTATCCTCTCTCTCTCTCCCATGTCTATCCTCTTTCTCTCTCCCATGTCTACCCTCTCTCTGATCCATGTCTATCCTCTCTCTCTCTCCCATGTCTAGCCTCTCTCTCTCTCTCTCCCATGTCTATCCTCTCTCTCTCTCCCATGTCTACCCTCTCTCTGATCCATGTCTATCCTCTCTCTGATCCATGTCTATCCTCTCTCTCTCTCCCATGTCTATCCTCTCTCTCTCTCCCATGTCTATCCTCTCTCTCTCACATGTCTATCCTCTCTCTGATCCATGTCTATCCTCTCTCTCTCTCTCCCATGTCTATCCTCTCTCTCTCTCTTTCCCATGTCTATACTCTCTCTCTCTCCCATGTCTATCCTCTCTCTCTCTCCCATGTCTATCCTCTCTCTCTCTCCCATGTCTACCCTCTCTCTGATCCATGTCTATCCTCTCTCTGATCCATGTCTATCCTCTCTCTCTCTCCCATGTCTACCCTCTCTCTGATCCATGTCTATCCTCTCTCTGATCCATGTCTATACTCTCTCTCTCTCTCCCATGTCTATCCTCTCTCTCTCTCTCTCCCATGTCTATCCTCTCTCTCTCTCCCATGTCTACCCTCTCTCTGATCCATGTCTATCCTCTCTCTGATCCATGTCTATCCTCTCTCTCTCTCCCATGTCTATCCTCTCTCTCTCTCCCATGTCTATCCTCTCTCTCTCACATGTCTATCCTCTCTCTGATCCATGTCTATCCTCTCTCTGATCCATGTCTATCCTCTCTCTGATCCATGTCTATCCTCTCTCTCTCTCTCCCATGTCTATCCTCTCTCTCTCTCTCTCTCTCCCATGTCTATCCTCTCTCTCTCTCCCATGTCTATCCTCTCTCTGATCCATGTCTATCCTCTCTCTGATCCATGTCTATCCTCTCTCTCTCTCTCTCCCATGTCTATCCTCTCTCTCTCTCCCATGTCTATCCTCTCTCTCTCTCCCATGTCTACCCTCTCTCTGATCCATGTCTATCCTCTCTCTCTCTCCCGTGTCTATCCTCTCTCTCTCTCTCCCATGTCTATCCTCTCTCTCTCTCTTTCCCATGGCTATCATCTCTCTCCCATGTCTATCCTCTCTCTGATCCATGTCTATCCTCTCTCTCTCTCTCCCATGTCTATCCTCTCTCTCTCTCTCTCTCCCATGTCTATCCTCTCTCTCTCTCCCATGTCTACCCTCTCTCTCTCTCCCATGTCTATCATCTCTCTCTCTCCCATGTCTATCCTCTCTCTCTCTCCCATGTCTATCCTCTCTCTCTCTCCCATGTCTATCCTCTTGCTCTCTCCCATGTCTACCCTCTCTCTGATCCATGTCTATCCTCTCTCTCTCTCCCATGTCTATCCTCTCGCTCTCTCCCATGTCTATCCTCTCGCTCTCTCCCATGTCTATCCTCTCTCTCTCCCATGTCTATCCTCTCTCTGATCCATGTCTATCCTCTCTCTGATCCATGTCTATCCTCTCTCTGATCCATGTCTATCCTCTCTCTCTCTCTCCCATGTCTATCCTCTCTCTCTCTCTCTCCCATGTCTATCCTCTCTCTCTCTCCCATGTCTATCCTCTCTCTGATCCATGTCTATCCTCTCTCTGATCCATGTCTATCCTCTCTCTCTCTCTCTCCCATGTCTATCCTCTCTCTCTCTCCCATGTCTATCCTCTCTCTCTCTCCCATGTCTACCCTCTCTCTGATCCATGTCTATCCTCTCTCTCTCTCCCGTGTCTATCCTCTCTCTCTCTCTCCCATGTCTATCCTCTCTCTCTCTCTTTCCCATGGCTATCATCTCTCTCCCATGTCTATCCTCTCTCTGATCCATGTCTATCCTCTCTCTGATCCATGTCTATCCTCTCTCTCTCTCTCCCATGTCTATCCTCTCTCTCTCTCTCTCTCCCATGTCTATCCTCTCTCTCTCTCCCATGTCTACCCTCTCTCTCTCTCCCATGTCTATCATCTCTCTCTCTCCCATGTCTATCCTCTCTCTCTCTCCCATGTCTATCCTCTCTCTCTCTCCCATGTCTATCCTCTTGCTCTCTCCCATGTCTACCCTCTCTCTGATCCATGTCTATCCTCTCTCTCTCTCCCATGTCTATCCTCTCGCTCTCTCCCATGTCTATCCTCTCGCTCTCTCCCATGTCTATCCTCTCTCTCTCCCATGTCTATCCTCTCTCTGATCCATGTCTATCCTCTCTCTCTCTCCCATGTCTATGCTCTCTCTGATCCATGTCTATCCTCTCTCTCTCTCCCATGTCTATCCTCTCGCTCTCTCCCATGTCTATCCTCTCTCTGATCCATGTCTATCCTCTCTCTCTCTCTCTCCCATGTCTATCCTCTCTCTGATCCATGTCTATCCTCTCTCTCTCTCTCTCTCCCATGTCTATCCTCTCTCTCTCTCCCATGTCTATCCTCTCTCTCTCTCTCCCATGTCTATCCTCTCTCTCTCTCCCATGTCTATCCTCTCACTCTCTCCCATGTCTACCCTCTCTCTCTCTCTCTCCCATGTCTATCCTCTCTCTCTCGCCCATGTCTATCCTCTCTCTCTCTCCCATGTCTATCCTCTCTCTCTCTCTCCCATGTCTACCCTCTCTCTGATCCATGTCTATCCTCTCTCTCTCTCTCTCTCTCTCTCTCTCTCTCTCTCTCTCTCTCTCTCTCTCTGTCTCTCTCTCTCTCTCTCTCTCTCTCTCTCTCTCTCTCTCTCTCTGTCTCTCTCTCTCTCTGTCTCTCTCTCTCTCTCTCTCTCTCTCTCTCTCTCTCTCTCTCTCTCTCTCTCTCTCTCTCTCTCTCTCTCTCTGTCTCTCTCTCTCTCTCTCTGTCTCTCTCTCTCTCTCTCTCTCTCTCTCTCTCTCTCTCTCTGTCTCTCTCTCTCTCTGTCTCTCTCTCTCTCTCTGTCTCTCTCTCTGTCTCTCTCTCTCTGTCTCTCTCTCTCTCTGTCTCTCTCTCTCTCTCTCTCTGTCTCTCTCTCTCTCTCTCTGTCTCTCTCTGTCTCTCTGTCTCTCTCTCTCTCTCTCTCTCTCTGTCTCTCTCTCTCTCTCTCTCTGTCTCTCTCTGTCTCTCTCTCTCTGTCTCTCTCTCTCTCTGTCTCTCTCTCTCTCTCTCTCTCTCTCTCTCTCTCTCTCTCTCTCTCTCTCTCTCTCTCTCTCTCTCTCTCTCTCTCTCTCTCTCTGTCTCTCTCTGTCTCTCTCTGTCTCTCTCTGTCTCTCTCTCTGTCTCTCTCTCTCTCTCTCTCTCTCTCTCTCTCTCTCTCTCTCTCTCTCTCTCTCTCTCTCTTCTCTCTCTTCTCTCCTTCAGACACGTTCACCCTCTCATCAGAATACAAATACACATAACATGCATTACAAAACAAACAACTATCTCTTCAAAGCCTCGCAACAAGCAGGGAAAGGAGCTCCAAACTTCCCAATGAGATTTTCCACCTCCGTTTCTCTCTGTCACATACTGTCTCTCTGTTTATATCTCTACTTCCATTATTTTCTTCTCTCTCTTTCATCTTCCCTCCATATCTTCTTCCATCTATCATGCTCTCCCTCTCCATCCGTCTCTCTCTCTCTCCCAGAATATTTACCTCACCCTCTCTCCCTCTCTCTCCCTCCATATATATCCCTCTCTCTCTGCCTCTCCCTCCATTTATCTCTCTCCATCTCTCTCCCACATTCCTCTCCCTATCTATTTCCCTCTCCCTCCAACTCGCTCTCTCCCTCTCCCTCATCTCTCTTCCTCTCCCTCCATCTATTTCCATCTCTCTCCCTCCATTGCCCTCTCTCCCTCTCTCTCCCTTTCCCAACATCTTTCTTCATCTCTCTTCCTCTTCCTCCATCTATCTATTTCCCTCTCTCTCCCTCCATCTCTCTCTCATTCTCCCTTCATCTCTCTATCTCTTTCTCTCTACCTCCATCTCTCCCTCCATCTCTCTCTCATTCTCCCTCCAACTCTCTCTCCTCCCTCCATTTCAATCTCTCTCTCCCTCTCCCTCCATCTCTCTCACCCTCACTCCCTCTGTCTCTCTCTCCTCCTCCCTCCGTCTCCCTCTCCCTCTGTCTCTCTCTCCTTCTCCCTCCGTCTCTCTCTCCTTCTCCCTACATTTAAATCTCTCTCTCTCCCTCTGTCTATCTCTCGCTCTCCCTCTGTTTATCTCTCACTTTCCCCTCTGTCTGTCTATCTATCTCTCTCTCTCCCTCCATCTCTCTCCTCTCTCCCTATCTCTTTCTCCCTCCGTCTCTCTCCTCTCTCCCTCCACCTCTCTCCATCTCTCTCCTCTCGCTCTCCATCTCTCTCCTCTCTCTCTCTCCATCTCTCTCCTCTCTCCATCTCTCTCCTCTCTCTCTCCATCTCTCTCCATCTCTCTCCTCTCTCTATCTCTCTCCATCTCCCTCCTCTCTCTCTCTCCATCTCTCTCCATCTCTCTCTCCATCTCTCTCCTCTCGCTCCTCATCTCTCTCCATCTCTCTCCATCTCTCTCCATCTCTCTCTCCATCTCTCTCCCTCTCCATCTCTCTCCATCTCTCTCCATCTCTCTCCTCTCCATCTCTCTCTCCATCTCTCCTCTCGCTCTCCATCTCTCTCCATCTCTCTCCTCTCTCCATCTCTCTCCCCTCTCTCTCTCCATCTCTCTCCATCTCTCTATCTCTCTCCATCTCTCTCCTCTCTCTCTCCATCTTTCTCCATCTCTCTCCTCTCTCTCTCCATCTCTCTCCATCTCTCTCTCTCTTTTCTCTCTCCATCTCTCTCTCTCTTCTCTCTCTCCATCTCTTGCTCCCCCCAAGGCACACAGAGGTAGTGTTTTTTATTTTCTTCATAACTAAGGTTCTGTTTTTTTCACACGTCTCTGCTTTAACGGTTCTTACTCAGTACTCTTTTAATACAGGCTGGTGTTTAGATCAATCTTCTCCAATCAATATTTAATATCACAAAGAAGCGCTGGCCTTTTGGCTGCATGGCAAATCGTCAAGACACACGCACGATCGTTTCTATTCAGTCGCTCTCACAAGAGGTAATGAAGAATTGGATTGGACTGAGATCCACCGAGGCTGACTCCCAAATGGCACCCTATTCCCTATATAGTGCACTACTTTTGACCAGGGCCTTACGGTCCCTTATGGGCTCTGGTCAAAACTAGTGCACTATATAGTGAATAGGGTGCCATTTTTAGACACAGCCTGAGGCCTACAGTAAGATGACTGCATTTCCGCCTAACATTGGCTCCTTTCAATCCATTATCGCTCAGGTCAGTGTGAGGTACAGGGCAGAAGCTTTAGGAGAGGCAGGGAGGGAGGGGGGACGACTGAAGAAAAGGACATTACTGCATACAATAGCTGTAGGATCAGAGGTATTCAGGTCAGTGTGAGGTACAAGGCAGAAGCTTTAGGAGAGGCAGGGAGGAAGGGGGGGCGACTGAAGCAAAGGAGAGAGAGGTAAATAATAAATACAAATTAAGGTTAAATAAGTAAATACATTACTGCATACAATAGCTGTAGGATCAGAGGTATTCAGGGCAGTTAGAGGGACATGCATTAGGTTACTTGCTTTGTGTCTTGTCTGATATATTGTACATTTGCTGAAGCCTTATGACTCAGCGACACAATGGTAAGGATTAACTGAGCTGGGCTCGGGTCATTGATAAATCATTGTCTGAACGCAGCCTTATAATGCTGTGAGAGGATCCAGGAACCTGCATTACAATGGTAGGGATTAGCTGAGCTGGGCTCGGGTCATTGATAAATCATTGTCTGAACGCAGCCTTATAATGCTGTGAGAGGAACCAGGAACCAAAATTATTTGGGTGGATCACATCCTCCTTTTTATACGAGCTTTGTTTTCCAGAAGGTATAGACACTATAACCACAGAGCTGCAATGGTCTTGTAGACGGTTACGGGGGCTAAATGTCTGCTGAAGTGTTCTATGACCGAATCAGTTCTTTTAAAATCCATCTTCAGCTGTTCTGAGCTGCCCTTCATAATGTCATTGAATAACACATGAACTATAATAAAAAAAATCAATTTCCTGATTCTGGCAGCTTATTGATGTCCTGGAGTCGTGCTCCTGGAGAGCACAGTGTTTTTTGCTCCAGGGACTGAGACATTTCTCACCATTGAAATGTTCAATACAAAGGAATTGAGAAATCTGCCCATTTCCATCCCGCACACAATTCGTTGAGCTTTTCACGGGCCCACGAGAAGCAGGATAGAGTACGCCCGCTGCTCCCAGGGACCTGAGAGGACCTGAGGTCCAGACCTCCCACAGCAGGCCCCGTCAAATCCACAGAAAGGAACCTGAGAGGACCTGAGGTCCAGACCTCCCACAGCAGGCCCCGTCAAATCCACAGAAAGGAACCGGAGAGGACCTGAGGTCCAGACCTCCCACAGCAGGCCCCGTCAAATCCACAGAAAGGGAAAGGATTCGAACTTGACGATGAAGCCACTGCTGTAGTCAACGTAGTTGGAGTCAGACACAGGCGTCACAGACACAGCCGTCACAGACACAGCCGTCACAGACACAGGCGTCACAGACACAGGCATCACAGACACAGCCGTCACAGACACAGCCGTCACAGACACAGACGTCACAGACACAGCCGTCACAGACACAGGCAGTTCCAGCAATGCAGGCAGAGGTAGGTCAGGCACCAGTGCAGTGAAACTATTCCTTATGTCAGTCTGCTGCAAACCTCTCGCAGTCACTCCAGTCCGCACCTTCTTCCCTTTATAGCAGTGTGTTCCACAAGTTCCTGGAGTAGTCAGCCAAAGAGAAAGAGTAGCTAGCCAGACCTCCATCTCTGTCTCTATATCCCTCTCTCTCTAGCCTCCATGGGCCAGACACAGAAATTCTGCCAAATTGCCTATATTATGGTGGCCTCTTTTACATTCTAATGCCTTGATTTCCATCCCATATCCACAGTGAAATGATTGAATACTTTATCAAATTGACCTTCCAGTTTTGAAAAATGTTGTGTTATTTTGTGTGCAACATGACTTTACAATTGAAATGACTGAAATTGTATGGATTCCTGTCTATTGTTAGTTTGGGTATTGTGTAGGCCTAGGCCTGTGTGATCAGGATGATTTTCAAAGTAAAACCACATTAAAACCTTTTTTAACATATAAACTGTCTTGTGCAAAATAAAATAATGCATTTTAGATTTTGGTTTATATCTCTCAAATAAGAGATATGAAGTCTTCATTTTACCTAATTGATAATATAATAATATAATATAATAATAATAATAATATAATATAATAATCATATAATTGATGCCACCTCACTGGAAATACCAGAGCTTTTTCCATTATTCCCTCTTCAGGTTTGTTTACATTTTGCAGCTGATTTCTCAGCCAGGCGACCTGATGATGTAGGGCTGGAGTGTAACCAAGGCAACCAGATGATTTAGGGCTCGAGTGTAGCCAAGGCAACCTGATGATTTAGGGCTGGAGTGTAACCAAGGCAACCTGATGATGTAGGGCTCGAGTGTAACCAAGGAGACCTGATGATTTAGGGCTGGAGTGTAACCAAGGAGACCTGATGATGTAGGGCTGGAGTGTAACCAAGGAGACCTGATGATGTAGGGCTGGAGTGTAACCAAGGAGACCTGATGATGTAGGGCTGGAGTGTAACCAAGGCAACCTGATGATGTAGGGCTGGAGTGTAACCAAGGCAACCTGATGATGTAGGGCTGGAGTGTAACCAAGGCAACTTGATGATGTAGGGCTGGAGTGTAACCAAGGCAACTTGATGATGTAGGGCTGGAGTGTAACCAAGGCAACCTGATGATGTAGGGCTGGAGTGTAGCTAAGGCAACCTGATGATGTAGGGCTGGAGTGTAACCAAGGTAACCTGATGATGTAGTGCTCGAGTGTAACCAAGGCAACCTGATGATGTAGGGCTCGAGTGTAACCAAGGCAACCTGATGATGTAGGGCTGGAGTGTAACCAAGGTAACCTGATGATGTAGGGCTGGAGTGTAACCAAGGCAACCTGATGATGTAGGGCTCGAGTGTAACCAAGGAGACCTGATGATTTAGGGCTGGAGTGTAACCAAGGAGACCTGATGATGTAGGGCTGGAGTGTAACCAAGGAGACCTGATGACTTAGGGCTGGAGTGTAACCAAGGCAACCTGATGATGTAGGGCTCGAGTGTAACCAAGGAACCCTGATGATTTAGGGCTGGAGTGTAACCAAGGAGACCTGATGATGTAGGGCTGGAGTGTAACCAAGGAGACCTGATGACTTAGGGCTGGAGTGTAACCAAGGCAACCTGATGATGTAGGGCTGGAGTGTAACCAAGGAGACCTGATGATGTAGGGCTGGAGTGTAACCAAGGCAACTTGATGATGTAGGGCTGGAGTGTAACCAAGGCAACCTGATGATGTAGGGCTGGAGTGTAGCTAAGGCAACCTGATGATGTAGGGCTGGAGTGTAACCAAGGTAACCTGATGATGTAGGGCTCGAGTGTAACCAAGGCAACATGATGATTTAGGACTCGAGTGTAGCTAAGGCAACCTGATGATGTAGGGCTGGAGTGTAACCAAGGCAACCTGATGATTTAGGGCTGGAGTGTAACCAAGGCAACCTGATGATTTAGGGCTGGAGTGTAACCAAGGCAACCTGATGACTTAGGGCTGGAGTGTAACCAAGGCAACCTAATGATTTAGGGCTGGAGTGTAACCAAGGCAACCTGATGATTTAGGGCTGGAGTGTAACCAAGGCAACCTGATGATTTAGGGCTGGAGTGTAACCAAGGCAACCTGATGATTTAGGGCTGGAGTGTAACCAAGGCAACCTGATGATTTAGGGCTGGAGTGTAACCAAGGCAACTTGATGACTTAGGGCTGGAGTGTAACCAAGGCAACCTGATGATTTAGGGCTGGAGTGTAACCAAGGCAACCTGATGATGTAGGGCTGGAGTGTTGCTAAGATGTAATCTCACGTGCTGAGTGATGTTTACTCAGCTGTCGCTCTGCCTACGTGCCGTTTAGCAGTCAAGCCTCTCTGACTATAAATAAAGATACTGGTAAAAGTACTTTTTGAAATAAAACATTAAATGATCCTTTATCTTGTACACTTTGTTCTGTTCTGGAAAATAGCTCGTTTCTGCCAACCTATTCAGCATGTTCTGTAGTGTTTAGCTGTTGGCTAGACTATTATGATATTTGATTAACATCCCCATTGCAAAAGCAGCAGCTACTCTTTCTGGGGTCCAGACAAAACATGAAACATGGCATAATACAGAACATTAATAGACAAGAACAGAACTACATACATTATGTATATGATTTAAAAGGCATTCGCAGCCTTCATTTCAATACATACACATAAACTAGGTCCAACAGGGGAGAGGCAGTGTGCCGTGAGGTGTTGCTTTCTCTGTTTTATAAAACCAGGTTTGCTGTTCACTTGAACAATATGAGATGGAATGGAGTTCCATGCAATAATGACTCTATATAATACTGTACGCGTTCTTGAATTTGTTCTGTATTTTGGGACTGTGAAAAGACCCCTGGTGGCATGTCTGGTTGGGTAAGTGTGTGTGTGTCAGAGCTGTGTGTAAGTTGACTATGCAAACAATTTGGGATTTACAACACATGAATGTTTCTTATAAAAAGAAGTGATGTCGTCAGACTATCCTCAACTCTTAGCCAAGAGAGACTGGGCATGCATAGTAGTTATATCAGCCCTCTGATTACAATGATGAGCAAGACATGCTGCTCTGCTCTGGGCCAGCTGCAGATTATCTAGGTCTTTCCTTGCAGCACACAACTGGACAATAATCAAGATAAGACAAAACTAGCTTCGTGGAGTGTGGTGCCAAAAAAGCAGAGCATCTCTTTATTATGGACTGACCTCTCCCCAACTTTACAAACATTAAATCTATATGTTTTGATCATGACAGTTTATTATCTAAGGTAAGGCCAAGTCATTTAGTCTCCTCAACTTGTTCAACAGCCACACCATTCATTACCAGATTCAGCTGAGGTCTAGAACTTAAGGAATGATTTGTACAAAATATGATGCTCTTAGTTTAAGAGATGTTTAGGACCAGTTTATTACTTGCCAAGCATTCCAAAACAGACTGCAAGTCTTTGGTAAGGATTTCAGTGACTTCATTAGCTGTGGTTGTTTGTGTATACAGTGGGGCAAAACAAGTATTTAGTCAGCCACCAATTGTGCAAGTTCTCCCACTTAAAAAGATGAGAGAGGCCTGTAATTTCCATCATAGGTACATTTCAACTATGACAGACAAAATGAGAAAAATAAATCCAGAAAATCACATTGTAGGATTTTTAATGAATGTATTTGCAAATTTCACTCACATACGGTTTTTCAACAACAGGTTATGGTCAATAATATTAAAGGCTGCATTGAAATATAACAATACAGCTCCCACAATCTTCTTATTATCAATTTCTTTCAACCAATCATCATGTCACGTTCTGACCTTAGTTTCTTTTTTATGTCTTTGTGTTAGGTTGGTCAGGGCGTGAGTTGGGGTGGGTTGTCTATGTTCTTTTTTCTATGCTATATTTTCTACGTGTTTGGCCTATTATGGTTCTCAATCAGAGGCAGCTGTCTATCATTGTCTCTGATTGAGAATCATACTTCGGTAGCCTTTTCCCACCTGTGTGGTGTGGGTAGTTGCTTTCTGTTTAGTGTGTTTTGCACCTGACGGAGCTGTTTCGGTTTTCGTTTAGTTCACGTTGTTATTTTGTATTTTCAGTGTTCAGTAACATCATTAACATCATGAACACATACCACGCTGCGCATTGGTCCGATCTCTCATACTCGTCGTCAGACGACGAAAACAACCATTACACATCAGTCATGCTGAAAGTCTGTTTTTAATTTGTTTACAGGGAATAAACATTGTATTTGTTTAAACACAATGTGTTCCAACAGTTTGCAAAGAGCTGGCAGCAAGCTGATAGGTCTGCTGTTAGAACCAGTAAAATGCCGCCTTATCACTATTGGGTAGTAGCATTACTTTGGCTTCCCTCCAGGCCTGAGGACAAAGACTTTCCTCTAGGCTCAGATGAATTAATTATGTGATTAAACTAATCATGTAACAATTAACACAGTATATTTAGGAAACCACAGGAAATTATTAACTTAAATTATTATTATTAACTATTTACCGAGTTACTATCTCCCGAATTAAACTCTTATAAGATATATTCATATATATATATATATATATACATTCTGTTAGAATGGATACATCAAAGTTGGTGTGAGGGAAATGTTCTTCACTGCTCGTCTTTGTTAGACTGGCTCCTTCAAAGGTACAGAGGCGGTGGTTCTCGGTCAAGTTTACTAGACTAGAGTACTTGAACAAATACAGACGGAATTTTCTGATGTAGTCTGGATCTTCTTCACTCGAGAGTTTTAGGTTCTAACCATTTGTCAGCCGTGCAGCCATGCTATCTGGTCTGGTAGTTTTAAACCATTTTACACGCCAGCAGCAACCCGGCAATGTACTGGTCTCAATGCTTGATTATCCAGGGTAGAGCTAAGAACACTTTCCACACCGGCAGCAACCCCGCAATGTACTCGTCTCGATGGTTGATTATCCAGGGTACAGCTAAGACCACTCTCCACACCGGCAGCAACCCGTCAATGTACTGGTCTCAATGGTTGATTATCCAGGGTACAGCTAAGACCACTTTCAACACCGGCAGCAACCCGTCAATGTACTGGTCTCAATGGTTGATTATTCAGGGTACAGCTAAGACCACCTTCCACACCGGCAGCAACCCGGCAATGTACTGGTCTCAATCGTTGATTATCCAGGGTACAGCTAAGACCACTTTCCACACCGGCAGCAACCCGGCATGTTTTGGTCTAATATGTTAAATCTTTAGAAGTCCTTTATGAACACACTGTCAAAAGGAGCATTCCATCCTTTTGCATAATGTCTGTGCTCACATGGGCGTGTCACGCCTTGGTCATTGTATCTTGTGTTTTTGTTATATGTTTGGGTAGGCCTGGGTGTGACATGGGTTTATATGTTGTATTTTCGTATTAGGGTTTGTATTAATTGGGAGTGTGTATTATTAGGAGTGTGTCTAGTTAGGCTTGGCTGCCTGAGGCGATTCCTAATTGGAGTCAGCTGATTCTAGTTGTCTCGGATTGGGAACCGTATTTAGGTAGCCTGAGTGCGCGTTGTATTTCGTGGGTGATTGTACCTGTCTTAGTGTTAGTCACCAGATAGGCTGTATTAGTTTCATTCGTTTGTTGTTTTCTTCTTCCGTTATTTCATGTACCGTATTAGCTTCATTAAAAGTCATGAGTAACCTACACGCTGCATTTCGGTCTGACTTTCTACAAACAACAGACGAAGATCATTACAGAATCACCCACCACGATTCACAGACTGAGCAGCGTGTGAACTGGCAGGAGCTAAAGGAGGACGATATGGACGGCAGAAGCAGGGATTATACGACGTGGGAAGAAATCGACAGGTGGGCAGCCGACCCTGTGCGTGTGCAGGAGCCCGCCTGGGATTCCCTACAGCAATGCGAAGAGGGCTACAGGCGAATCGAATCAATGAAAAAGACACGCCGGAAAAACGGAGAGGCGCTGGTTTAAACAGGCAGCGACAGCTGGAGCAGCAAAGGGAGGATGAATTATTTGGAGAATGGACATGGGAAGACGTATTGGAAGGTAAAGGTTGTTACACTTGGGAGGAGATATTGGTCGGAAGAGATCGCCTCCCATGGGAACAGGTGGAGGCACTAAGGAGAGCAGAGGCAGCGGGAGATAGGAGCCGACGATACGAGGGAACACGGTTGGCAAGGAAACCGGAAAAACAGCCCAAAAAAATTATTGGGGGGGAGCTAGAAGGGAGAATAGTTATGCCAGGTAGGAGACCTGCGCATACTCCCTGTGCTCACCGTTGGGCTAGAGAGACCGGGCAGGCACCGTGTTATGCTATGGAGCGCACGGTGTTTTCAGTGCGGGAGCATAGCCCGGTGAGGCACATACCAGCTCTTCCTATTGGCCGGGCTAGAGTGGGCATCAAGCCAGGGAAGCTTGGGCAGGCTCGGTGCTCTAGAGCTCCAGTGCGCCTGCACGGTCCGGTCTATCCAGAGCCACCTCTACACACCAGTCCTCCGGTAGCAGCTCCCCGCACCAGGCTTCCTGTGCGTGTCCTCGCGCCAGTACCACCAGTTCCAGCACCACGCACCAGGCCTCCAGTGCGCCTCGCCTGTTTAGCGCAGCCAGAGCTGTTCTCCTCTCCTGCGCTGCCGGAGTCTCCTGTCTGTCCAGCGCCACCAGTGCTCCCAGTCGGCCCAGCGCGTCCAGTGCGCATCGCCTGTTCAGCACAGCCAGTGCTTTTCTCCCCTCCTGCGCTGCCGGAGTCTCCCGCTTGTTTAGCACAACCAGAGCTGTTCTCTTCTCCTGCGCTATCGGAGTCTCCCGCTTGTTTAGCGCAACCAGAGCTGTTCTCCTCTCCTGCGCTGCCGGAGTCTCCTGTCTGTCCAGCGCCACCAGTGCTCCCAGTCGGCCCAGCGCGTCCAGTGCGCCTCGCCTGTTCAGCTCAGCCAGAGCCTTTCTCCTCTCCTGCGCTGCCGGAGTCTCCTGTCTGCCCAGCGCCGCCAGTCGGCCCAGCGTCACCAGTCTGCCAGGATCCGCCAGAAGTGCCAGTCTGCCAGGATCTGCCAGAAGTGCCAGTCTGCCAAGATCTTCTAGATCGGCCAGACAACCTGAATCATCCAGGTCCACCAGCCAGCCTGGATTTACCGGAGCCTACTACCTGCCTGAGCTTCCTCTCAGTACTGAGCTTCCTCTCAGTACTAGGCTCCCTCTCTGTACTGGGCTCCCTCTCTGTACTGGGCTCCCTCTCTGTACTGGGCTCCCTCTCAGTACCGAGCTTCCTCTCAGTACCGAGCTTCCTCTCAGTACCGGGCTTCCCCTCAGTACCGGGCTTCCCCTCAGTACCGGGCTTCCCCTCAGTACCGTGCTTCCCCTCAGTACCGGGCTTCCCCTCAGTACCGGGCTTCCCCTCAGTACCGTGCTTCCCCTCAGTACCGGGCTTCCCCTCTGTCCCGGGCTGCCCCTCTATCCTGAGTTGCCCCTCTATCCTGAGTTGCCCCTCTATCCTGAGTTGCCCCTCTATCCTGAGTTGCCCCTCTGTCCCGAGCTGCCCCTCTGTCCCGAGCTGCCCCTCTGTCCAGAGCTGCCCCTCAGTTATGTGGGGATCAGGGTGAGGACTATTAGGCCATGGTCGGCGGAGAAGGTGGATTATCCTAGGACGCGAAGGGGAGGAACTAGGACATTTATGGAGTGGGGTCCACGTCCCGAGCCAGAACCGCCACCATGGACAGACGCCCACCCGGACCCTCCCTATGCTCTTGAGGTGCGTCCCGGATTCCGCACCTTAGGGGGGGTTCTGTCACGCCTTGGTCATTGTATCTTGTGTTTTTGTTATATGTTTGGGTAGGCCTGGGTGTGACATGGGTTTATATGTTGTATTTTCGTATTAGGGTTTGTATTAATTGGGAGTGTGTATTATTAGGGGTGTGTCTAGTTAGGCTTGGCTGCCTGAGGCGATTCCTAATTGGAGTCAGCTGATTCTAGTTGTCTCGGATTGGGAACCGTATTTAGGTAGCCTGAGTGCGCATTGTATTTCGTGGGCGATTGTACCTGTCTCTGTGTTAGTCACCAGATAGGCTGTATTAGTTTCATTCATTTGTTGTTTTCTTCTTCCGTTATTTCATGTACCGTATTAGCTTCATTAAAAGTCATGAGTAACCTACACGCTGCATTTCGGTGTGACTTTCTACAAACAACAGACGAAGATCATTACAAGGCGTGGATACAGACTGGGTAAAACCTTACATGAAGACAATAATACTAATATAGAAGGATAAAATCACATTTAATCTTCTCACATAGTTTCATGTTTAATCACATACGTTCCACAACATTTAAAATTGAAGTTGGAAGTTTACATACACCTTAGCCAAATATATTTAAACTGAGATTTTCACAATTCCTGATCTTTAATCATATACATTTTTTTAGGATCACCACTTTATTTGAAGAATGTGAAATGACAGAATAATAGTTGAGAGAATGATTTATTTCAGCTTTTATTTCTTTCATCACATTCCCAGTGGGTCAAAAGAATACATACACTCAATTAATATTTGGTAGCATTGCCTTTAAAAGGTTTAACTTGGGTCAAGCGTTTCGGTAGCCTTCCACAAGCTTCCCACAATAAGTTGGGTGAATTTTGGCACATTCCTTCCTCAGGTTTGTAGGCCTCCTTGCTCGCACACGCTTTTTTCATTTCTGCCCACAAATCTTCTTTAGGATTGAGGTCAGGGCTTTGTCATGGCCACTCCAATACCTTGACTTTTTTGTCCTTAAAACTTTTTGCCACAACTTTGGAAGTATGCTTGGGGTCAATGTCCATTTGGAAGACCCATTTGCGACCAAGCTATAACTTCCTGACTGATGTCTTGAGATGTTGCTTCAATATATCCACATAATATTCCGTCCTCATAATGTAATCTATTTTGTGATGTGCACCAGTCCCTCCTGCAGCAAAGCACCCCCACAACATGATGCTGCCACCCCCGTGCCTCACGGTTGGGATGGTGTTCTTCGACTTGCAAGCATCCTCGTTTTCCTCCAAACATAACATTGAAGAGTCGGGCCGAACAGTTCTATTTTTGTTTCATCAGACCAGAGGACAATTCTCCAAAAAGTATGATATTTGTCCCCACGTGCAGTTGCAAATCATAGTCTGGCTATTTTATGGTGGTTTTGGAGCAGTGGCTTCTTCCTTGCTGAGAGTCCTTTCAGGTTATGTCGATAAAGGACTAGTTTTACTGTGGATTTAGATACTTTTGTACCTGTCTCCTCCAGCATCTTCAGAAGGTCCTTTGCTGTTGTTCTGGGATTGATTTGCACTTTTCACACCAAAGTACGTTCATCTCTAGGATACAGCACCTGTCTCCTTCCTGAGCGGTATGATGGCTGAGTGGTCCCATAGTGTTTATACTTGCATAATGTTTGTACAGGTGAATGTGGAAATTTTGAAATTGCTTCCAAGGATGAGCCAGACTTGTGGAGTTCTACAATGGCTGATTTTGATTTTCCGGCCAATGTCAAGCAAAGAGGCACTGAGTTTGAAGGTAGGCCTTGAAATACATGCACAGGTACACTTCCAATTGACATAATTCTCTGGAATTTTCCAAGCTGTTTAACCTCTCTGATACAAGTGGGACGGCAGCGTCCCACCCTGACAACATCCAGTGAAATTACAGGGCGCCAAATTCAAAACAACAAATCCCAATCATTAAAATTCTTCAAACATACAATTATTATACACCATTTTAAAGATAAACTTCTTGTAAATCCAACCATGAATTTCAAAAAGGCTTTACTGCAAAAGCACACCATGCGATTATGTTAGGTCAGCGCCTAGTTACAGAAAACCATACAGCCATTTTCCAGCCAAGGAAAGGGCTCACACAGGTCAGAAATAGTGATGAAATTAATCACTAGCCTTTGATCTTCATCAGATGACACTCATAGGACTTCATGTTACACAATACATGTATATTTTGTTCGATAAAGTTCCTATTTATATCCAAAAATCTCAGTTTACATTGGCGCGTTATGTTCAGAAATGCATTGTCTCAAACAAACATCCAGTGCAGAGAGCCACATCAAATTACAGAAATACTCATCATAAACATTGATCTAAGATACAAGTGTTTAACATACAATTTAAGATAAACCTCTCCTTACTGCAACCTCTGTGTCAGATTTCAAAAAGGCTTTACGGCGAAAGCACACTTTGCGATTATGTTAGGTCAGCGCCTAGCCACAGAGAACAATTTTCCTGCCAAGGAGAGGCGTCAGAAATAAGGTTAAAATTACTCACTTACCTTTGGTGATCTTCATCTGATGCCACCCCCAGGTCTCCATGTTAGACAACAAACGTTCGATAAATTCCATAATTTATGATCAAATACCTCTTTTTTGTTTGCACGTTTAGTCCAGTAATCCAAAATGCACAAGGCACGAGCACAAAGTCTAGACGAAGAGTCAAAAAAGTTCTATTACAGTTTGTAGAAACATGTCAAACGATGTATAGAATCAATCTTTAGGATGTTTTTATCATAAATCTTCAATAATATTTCAACCGGACAATTCCTTTGTCTTTAGAAATAAAAAGGAACAGAGGTCGTGCCACGTGCGAGACTAAACTAAAGGCTTTCAACCAGACCACTGGTTGAAACAGCTCTGATTCGCTCCCCCCCAGTAGAAGCCTGAAACAACTTTCTAAAGACTGTTGACATCTAATGGAAGCCGTTGGAAGTACAATCTGACCCCATAGACACCGTATATTGGATAGGCAATCACTTGAAAAACTACAAACCACAGATTTCCCACTTCCTGGTTGTATTTCTCAGGTTTTCACCTGCCGTGTGAATTCTGTTATACTCAGACATCATTCAAGCAGTTTTAGAAACTTTAGAGTGTTTTCTATTCAAATCTACTAATAATATCCATATCCTAGCCTCTGGGCCTGAGTAGCAGGCAGTCTACTCTGGGCACGCTTTTCATCTGGATGTGAAAATACTGCCCCCTACAACAGTGAGGTTAAAGGCATTGTTGGAAAAATTGTTGGAAAAATTACTTGTGTCATGCACAAAGTAGATGTTCTAACCGACTTGCCAAAACTATGGTTTGTTAACAAAAAATTTGTGGAATGGTTGAAAAATGAGTTTTAATGACTCCAACCTAAGTGTATGTAAACTTCCGACTTCAACTGTAGATGTTAACTTGACCCCTTGAATGCGTATTTGTCCAATCTTTTGATGTTAGAGTTTTTAGGCTCGAGACTCTTTCTCTACACATAAAGGATACTCAATACCACAGTGCAGAAGGGAAGGTTTCTGCCAGGTATTTATGATCTGGTTGTTTAAGTCATAAAACTCTGGTGGGAGGGAGGGAGGGAGGGAGGGAGGGAGGGAGGGAGGGAGGGAGGGAGGGAGGGAGGGAGGGAGGGAGGGAGGGAGGGAGGGAGGGAGGGAGGGAGGGAGGGAGGGAGGGAGGGAGGGAGGGAGGGAGGGAGGGAGGGAGGGAGGGAGGGAGCAGTCAGCTGATTTGGCACCTTTGATCCTCACCATAGAGAGAGTGTCATGACAAGGGCAATATCAAAAGTCATTGTTTATAGGGAAAATACGAACTGGATATTATATTGTAGCATTAAGTTAATTACCAACAAAGGTATTTGCCTATCGTATTGGCCCAACCAACAAATGACATAAATAGGGTAACGCTAGGCTATTTAATGTTCAACAGGCCTATATTTAACGTTAAACTAAATAAGGAACACAAAATCATAACCATTAATTTAGCCAAGCAGTTGCCATACCAAGTGGTGATGCAGCCAGTCAAGATTCTCCCAATGGTGTAGCTGTAGTGCTTTTTGAGGATCTGAGGGCTCATTCCCAATCTTTTCCACCCGCCTGAGAAGGAAGAGGCTTTGTCGTGCACTCTTCACGACTGTGTTGGTGTGTGTGGACCATAATAATTCCTAAGTAATGTGTGCACTGAGGAACTTGAAGTGCTCAACCCTCTCCATTACACCCCAGTCGATGTGGTTGGGGGCATGGTTGGCCTTCCATTTAAGATAGTCCACAATCAGCTCCTTTTGTCTTGCTGACATTGAGGGAGAAGTTGTTGTCCCAGCGCTACACTGCCAGGTCTTTGACCTCCTCCCTATAGGTTGTCTCATCGTCACCACTGATCAGACCAACCACTGTCGTGTTGTCAGCAAACTTAGTAACGGTGTTGGAGTTATGTGCGGCCACACAGTTGTGAGTGAACAGGGAGTACAGGAGGGGACAAAGCACGCACCTCTGAGGGAACCCCATGTTGAGGGTCAGCATGGCGGATGTGTTGCTGCCTACCCTTTTGGGGGGTGGCCCGTCTGAAAGTCCAGCCTTTCAACACGTTTCATGGCTACAGATGTGAGTGCTACTGGGCAATAGTCATTTAGACTACCAGACGACCAGGTGCTTTCGCTTTCTGAACCTGACGTGAGGAAAACTCTCAAAAGAGTGAATACTCACAAAGCATCCTCGGCCGAGTCCTCAGAGTGTGTGGTAAACGGTTGGCGGGGCACGTTCTTTGACATCTTCAAATTGTCCATGACCTAGGCTGTAGTCTCCATCTGCTTCATGGAGATCACCATCATCCTAAGAAAAACAAGGTGACATGTCCAAATGACAATCCCCTTGTCGCAATCACCCCGGTCATCATGAAGGGGTGGCAGGTAGCATAGTGGTTAGAGCGTTGGGCCAGACACAGAAAGTTTGATAATGAGAAGACTAGTTATGAGAAGACTAGTAATGTGAAGACTAGTTATGTGAAGACTAGTTATGAGAAGACTAGTTATGTGAAGACTAGTTATGTGAAGACTAGTTATGAGAAGACTAGTCATGTGAAGACTAGTAATGTGAAGACTAGTCATGTGAAGACTAGTTATGAGAAGACTAGTTATGTGAAGACTAGTTATGTGAAGACTAGTTATGAGAAGACTAGTTATGTGAAGACTAGTTATGAGAAGACTAGTCATGTGAAGACTAGTGTAAGCAAGAAGCCAGAATATGGCTACTACTAATTCAAATTGTAGATTTTACGATTGGAATCAGTAACAGAAAGTTTGCTGGATCCCCAATCTGACAAGGTAAAAATACGAATAAGAATTTGTTCTTATTATGGACTTGTCTAGTTAAATAACATTTCAAATTAAAAGTGCTTTGAGAGGCTGGTCATGGCCCAGGTCAAGGTCAGTATGCCAGTATGTTCCCTCCCATGCTCGACACCAAGCTCAGAGCCCTGGGTCTGGACACCTCCCTCTGCAGCTAGATCCTGGTCTTCCTGATGGGCAGACCACTTGATGTGAGGATTAGCAACAACACCTCCTCTACACTGACTCTTAGCACAGGGGCCCCCCAGGGGTGTGTCCTTAGTCCTCTCCCTGTTCACCCATGACTGCGTGGCTTTGCACGACACCAACGCCATCATCACGTTTGCTAATGACACCACAGTTGTAGGCCTGATAACCAACAACAACGAGTCAGCCTATAGGGAGGATGTAAGTGAACTGGTATTGTGGTGCCAGGTCAACACCCTCTCCCTCTATGTCAGCAAAACAAAGGAGCTGATTGTTGACTTCAGTAAGCAAGAAGAAGGAACATGCCCCGATCCACATCAATGGCACTGCAGTAGAGTCAGCACTTTTTTAACTTTGTCGGCTTTCACGTTACCCGAGGGCTTTTTCATGGCTCATCAACGCCACCGCTCTTTTGTCAAGAGGGTGCAACGGCGTCTCTACTTCCTGAAAAAATTGGTCATGTCACTCCTGAGTCCTCTCCAAATACCTACACTGCACCATGGGGAGCTTCCTGAAACTTTGGAGTAATTTGACACGTGTCCAAAAAACAGAATGATTCCCATTCCTACCATTGGTCAGGGCCCATAGGCAGGGAGAGAACTCACAGCTAATCTTTTGAATAATAAACAGGGAGAAGTGTTAGGGAATTATTTGGGGCGATCACAGTGCTATAGCTCTATCTTATTCAATCCATAGGGAAATTAGCGGTATGATATGAGTAATATGTTGCATGAGTTATCAGTCTAATCTCAGACTGTGTATGTATGTGTGTGTCAGAGTGACACTGTCCTGGCCTGCAGGGGGAAGGACAGGATCACACCACAGCGTGTTCACTGTCCTGGCTATTATAACATCCTCCTGATCTAGCTGAAAATGGTTTGGAACTCACACCAACAGCAGCTTAACCTGGGTCCCAGTCTGTTTCTGTTCTCTTGCCAACTCCTAGTAGAATTGTCATGTTTGACTTGACAATGAGTGGCAATGAGTTGACAAGATAGCGGAATAAGATCTGAGAGCAGGATAACAGCTGTTAGCCTTTAGCTTGACAAGCAAATGTTGTTATTTTTGTGTGATCAGAGCATCAAACATCTTAGCCACTCAAGACTTCTGATATTTGTAGCCCATGCAAGGAGAGTCTGTGATAAGACAATGGAAACCATGCTATGTCCATTGAGTCAATCCGGGTAAAAAATGTAGACTCCGCTTACCTTCTTCAAAATCCGAACCATAACCATTTGAGCAAAAAAACACAACATTGACCCTAGATCAGTGTATCCTCATCCACTCCTGCTAGGTCAGCGATGAACAGGAATAAAGAGATCCTATTGGTCTAGATGTCTGGTCAACGGAGGAAGTGAAGGAAATCCAATATGGTCGTGGCTGAGGGGCTAGAACACAGATGGATGTGTTGGAATGTGGTAAAGGTGGCCGAGAAGCCAATCCCTGGCCTTCTGACAGTAAGTCAATAGAATGAATGCTTCTCTTTAAATGAGGTAGATGAGGGAGCCACCAGGCCCTTGACACTGTGCTGATTGGTATCCAATATGTTCCAACGGTAATAAAATAAAAAAGGAAAGGAGAAGGCAGTGAAATGTAAAAAGAATAGAATGTAGTAGAGAATTCCATTCCGTTTTGGGTTGAGCAGAATACATGTTCTAGAATGTTAAATAATAGAACAGTATTGTAGAATAGAACCATAGAGGTAAAAAGGTTTGCCTGCAGCATTACCATCCTGCATCCCACTGTTGGCTTGCCTCTGAAGCTAATCATAGCTGGTCCTGGATGGGAGACCCGATGCTGCTGGAAGTAGTGTTCTGACTCTCTGTGGTCACTAAAGATCCCATGGCACTTTTTGTAAGAGTAGTGGGTGTTAACCCCCGGTGTCCTGATTCCTGATCTGGCCCTCATGGCCACCTAATCATCCCCCAGTTTATAATTGTTGCAGCTCGTTCCAGTCGCTTGCTGCAGCGAACTGAAAAGATCAGCGACCCAGGGATGTGTGTGCTTTGGGAACCTTTAACAGAATGTGACTGGCAGAACGGGGTGTTGTATGTGGAGGATGAGGGCTGCAGTAGATATCTCAGATAGGCCTCACTCCTCCCTAAGAGGATAAACCAGTGGGTCTTGCAACAGGTATACAGAGATAAACAGTTTACAGAGGAGTATAGAGTGCAGCGATGTGTCCTATTTTACTAGGCAAGTCAGTTAAGAACAAATTCTTATTTTCAATGACGGCCTAGGAACAGTGGGTTAACTGCCTGTTCAGGGGCAGAACGACAGATTTTGTACCTTGTCAGCTCGGGGATTTGAACTTACAACCTTTCGGTTACTAGTCCAACGCTCTAACCACTAGGCTACCCTGCCGCATAAGGAGCATTGGTGGCAAATCTGATGGCCGAATGGTAAAGAACATCTCGTCGCTCGAGAGCAACCTTACCTGCCGATATACAAATTACGTCTCCGTGATCTAGCATGGGTAGGATGGTCATCTCAATCAGGATTGCTTTGGCAGTGGGGGTGAAAGAGGAGAGATTACGATAGAGGAAACCAAGTCTAGATCAAATCAAATCAAATCAAATGTTATTTGTCACATACACATGGTTAGCAGATGTTAATGCGAGTGTAGCGAAATGCTTGTGCTTCTAGTTCCGACAATGCAGTGATAACCAACAAGTAATCTAACTAACAATTCCAAAACTACTGTCTTATACACAGTGTAAGGGGATAAGGAACATGTACATAAGGATATATGAATGAGTGATGGTACAGAGCAGCATACAGTAGATGGTATCGAGTACAGTATATACATATGAGATGAGTGTGTAGACAAAGTAAACAAAGTGGCATAGTTAAAGTGGCTAGTGATACATAAGGATGCAGTCGATGATGTAGAGTACAGTATATACATATGCATATGAGATGAATAATGTAGGGTAAGTAACATTATATAAGGTAGCATTGTTTAAAGTG
>NC_060196.1:59813118-59885618 GCF_021184085.1 Oncorhynchus gorbuscha | reverse complement strand
ATTATCATAGCTAGACCCTACCCCCTCCTCTCTCATTACCATAGATAGACCCTACCCCATCCTCTGCCTTTCCCAAAGCTAGACCCTACCCCCTCATCTGCCTTTCCCAAAGCTAGACCCTACCCCCTCATCTGCCATTCCCATAGCTAGACCCTACCCCCTCCTCTTCCATTCCTATAGCTAGACCCTACCCCCTCCTCTTCCATTCCTATAGCTAGACCCTACCCCCTCCTCTGCCATTCCCATAGCTAGACCCTACCCCCTCATCTGCCTTTCCCATAGCTAGACCCTACCCCCTCCTCTTCCATTCCCATAGCTAGACCCTACCCCCTCCTCTTCCATTCCTATAGCTAGACCCTACCCCCTGCTCTCTCATTACCATAGCTAGACCCTACACCCTCCTCTTCCATTCCCATAGCTAGACCCTACACCCTCCTCTTCCATTCCTATAGCTAGACCCTACCCCCTCCTCTCTCATTACCATAGCTAGACCCTACCCCCTCCTCTCTCATTACCATAGCTAGACCCTACCCCCTCCTCTCTCATTACCATAGCTAGACCCTACACCCTCCTCTTCCATTCCCATAGCTAGACCCTACACCCCCTCCTCTTCCATTCCTATAGCTAGACCCTACCCCCTCCTCTCTCATTACCATAGCTAGACCCTACCCCATCCTCTGCCTTTCCCAAAGCAAGACCCTACCCCCTCCTCTGCCTTTCCCAAAGCTAGACCCTACCCCCTCCTCTGCCATTCCCATAGCTAGACCCTACCCCCTCCTCTGCCATCCCTATAGCTCGACCCTACCCCTCCTCTTCCATAGCTAGACCCTACCCCCTCTTCCATTCCCATAGCTAGACCCTACCCCCTCCTCTGCCATCCCTATAGCTCGACCCTACCCCTCCTCTTCCATAGCTAGACCCTACCCCTCCTCTTCCATTCCCATAGCTAGACCCTACCCCCTCCTCTTCCATTCCCATAGCTAGACCCTACACCCTCCTCTTCCATTCCTATAGCTAGACCCTACACCCTCCTCTTCCATTCCTATAGCTAGACCCTACACCCTCCTCTTCCATTCCCATAGCTAGACCCTACACCCTCCTCTTCCATTCCCATAGCTAGACCCTACCCCCTCCTCTGCCATCCCTATAGCTCGACCCTACCCCTCCTCTTCCATAGCTAGACCCTACCCCCTCTTCCATTCCCATAGCTAGACCCTACCCCCTCCTCTGCCATCCCTATAGCTCGACCCTACCCCCTCCTCTTCCATAGCTAGACCCTACACCTCCTCTTCCATTCCCATAGCTAGACCCTACCCCCTCCTCTTCCATTCCCATAGCTAGACCCTACACCCTCCTCTTCCATTCCTATAGCTAGACCCTACACCCTCCTCTTCCATTCCTATAGCTAGACCCTACACCCTCCTCTTCCATTCCCATAGCTAGACCCTACACCCTCCTCTTCCATTTCTATAGCTAGACCCTACACCCTCCTCTTCCATTCCTATAGCTAGACCCTACCCCCCCTCTTCCATTCCCATAGCTAGACACTACACCCTCCTCTGCCATCCCTATAGCTCGACCCTACCCCCTCCTCTTCCATAGCTAGACCCTACCCCCCCTCTTCCATTCCCATAGCTAGACCCTACACCCTCCTCTTCCATTCCCATAGCTAGACCCTACACCCTCCTCTTCCATTCCTATAGCTAGACCCTACACCCTCCTCTTCCATTCCTATAGCTAGACCCTACCCCCTCCTCTGCCATTCCCATAGCTAGACCCTACACCCTCCTCTTCCATTCCTATAGCTAGACCCTACACCCTCCTCTTCCATTCCTATAGCTAGACCCTACCCCCTCCTCTTCCATTCCTATAGCTAGACCCTACACCCTCCTCTTCCATTCCTATAGCTAGACCCTTCCCCCTCCTCTTCCATTCCCATAGCTAGACCCTACACCCTCCTCTTCCATTCCCATAGCTAGACCCTACACCCTCCTCTTCCATTCCTATAGCTAGACCCTACACCCTCCTCTTCCATTTCCATAGCTAGACCCTACACCCTCCTCTTCCATTCCCATAGCTAGACCCTACACCCTCCTCTTCCATTCCTATAGCTAGACCCTACACCCTCCTCTTCCATTCCTATAGCTAGACCCTACCCCCTCCTTTTCCATTCCCATAGCTAGACCCTACCCCCTCCTCTTCCATTCCTATAGCTAGACCCCACACCCTCCTTTTTCATTCTCGTAGTTAAACCCAACCAGACGAAAAGAGACCGAGGGTGGCCTTCACATGTAGACACACACACACTAAATCAATGGTCCTGTGCGTCCTTTGTTAACAGGGCTCTGGTCAGAAGTAGTGCACTATGTATGGAATAGGGTGCTATTTGGGGCGAAGACAAGAGGACGTCAAACCCAAGGACATATATCTCTGGAGACGTGGCATTTAAATATGAAAGAGAAGGAGAGAGAAGAAGAGATTACCGGGCTTCTTATTGGTTAGTGGGTGGAGGGAGGAGATAAGAAGAGGGAGAGATGGATAAAAGTGTTTGTTTGACTCTCTCTCTCTCCCTCTCTCTCCCTCTCTCTCCCTCTCTCTCCCTCTCTCTCCCTCTCCCTCTCCCTCTCCCTCTCCTTCTATCATTTTCTCTGCATGTTGATGATATCCTCAGATGTACCGCTTTAAAAACGCTGATAAGGTCCTCAGGGATTCAAGGGGTTATTTTGTTTCTTGGCTTAATGTCAGATGTCTGTCTGTGATTTCTAAATGCCTGGTTATTTATTTAGTTTTTTATGTGTTTTAGGGTGGGAGGGGGTTCACTTCTTTGACGACACAAACTAGGTCCAGGAGATATACTCGTATAGTTCATTTCACATAAATTGTAAGATGTGAAATCTGTTGTAATGTTTTTAATTGTGTGTAACTGCCTTAATGTTTGCTGGACCCCAGGAAGAGTTGCTGCTAACTTGTGAGAGCGAGACAGAGTACGTATTTACCTGATTTGTTTGATATTCAATAATGATATACTTAACAATAGTAAGACATCTCTGTTCTTGACACGCCCTGGCAATACAGAGGTTTTTATTCTCTATTTTGGTTAGGCCAGGGTGTGACTAGGGTGGGCATTCTATGTTCATTTTCTATGTTTTGGATTCCTGTGTTGTTTGGCCGGGTGTGGTTCTCAGTTAGAGGCAGCTGTCTATCTTTGTCTCTGATTGAGAACCATACTCAGGTAGCCTTTTCCAACCTGTGTGGTGTGGGTAGTTGCTTTCGGTTTAGTGTGGTTTGCACCTGACAGAGCTGTTTCTGTTGTTCTCGTCGTCGTCGTCGTCGTTTTGGGTATTCAGTGTTCAGTTAAAACCTCTTAAAGCTAGGGGGCAGAATTTTCACTTTTGGATAAATAGCGTGCCCAATTTCAACTTCCTGCTACTCATGCCAAGAATATAAGATATACACATAGATTTGGACAGAACATCATGTCTGTGAGTATAACAGAACCTATGTAGCAGGCAAAACCCAGAGGACTAACTGTTCAGATCCCCCCCCTCTCTCTCTGTTGAATATATTGCCATTGGATATTTAATAGGAACCTATTTTTAGTTCCTACCGCTTCCACTGGATGTCGCCAGTCTTTGGAATATGGTTGAGGTTATTCTTTTGTGCTATGAAGAAGTAGGCCAACTCAGAACTGGGGACACTTTTGTGAGTTGCACAAGATGTGAAAAGCAGTGCTGGTTTCTTTTCTTTCCTGTATTGAATACAGATTGCCCCATCTACAATTTGATTGATTATTCATGTTTAAAAATACCTAACGTTGTAACTACAAAAGTAGTTTGAAATATTTTGTAAGCCGTCTTTTTCTGGATCAAACTCGCTTTATAAATGGACATTTTCGATATATATGGACGGAATTAATCAAACAAAAGGACAAATTGTGATGTTTATGGGACATATTGGAGTACCAACAAAAGAAGCTCGTCAAAGGTAATGCATATTTTATATTTTATTTCAACGTTTTGCGTAGCGCCTGCTATGCTAGCTCCTTTGTTTTCTGCTGGTGCAGATGGGTGCAGGCTATCAGATAATAGCTTCTTATGCTTTCGCCAAAAAGCATTTTTAAAATCTGACCTGTTGGCTGGATTCACAATGAATGTAGCTTTAATTGAGTATAAACCTTTTCAGAATGGCAGCCAAAGTTTTTGTACTAATTTTTGGGTGATACCAATTACCCCACCGAATCGGTAGTGGTGTAAAATGCATGAGGAAGTCAAGCAAAGAAAGAAAGCCATATTACAACCTACGTGTTGAGATAATTGCGTTGTTTGCTCTACAACATGTGTGTTCATATGCCTTGACACAGTGATACATGGGCCTGAGGCTGATAAGAGTTTCAGAATAAATTCAACAACAACTTTGTTTCATCAGAAAACCGGAGAGCCTCTGTCCACAAAGCATGTTGCATGTAACAAATAGTTACATGACCTACGACATGGTCAAGTAAGCTTATATTTAGGACATTTCAAGGACTACTAAACAAATATTTATTTACAACCACAGAGAGTTACTGTAAGTCGCAAAGGAAACTCCACTATTTCAGCACCATTTAATTTCAATATCATCAAATCACCTATTCTTAGTCTTATACAGTGACAACTAAGATACTAAAAACAATTTAGTCCAATCAGTGTATGCTAAATAGGACATGGTTCTGATTTTTGTTTGTGTGAGCCTGTGTGCAAGTAGATCCATTCCAGCTCGTGAAAAATGGGACCAACACTTTTTGCGAATTATATTTTTGTTCAGTTTACATGATCACATTTCAGGTAAGACACAATGCAGACAACGTCGAAGTAACAACGTGTTATTAAATTGAATAGGGACAGGCAAAAGGCAGATCAAGGGCAGACAGAGGTCATTAATCCAGAAAGGTGGGGCAAAGTTACAGGACAGCAGGCATGCTCAGGGCAGGCAGCATGGTCAACATCAGGAAAACTAGGAAACAGAAACAATCGAGAGACATGCGCAGAGGGAAAAACATTGGTATGCTTGACGAAACAAAATGAACTGGCAACAGACAAACAGAGAACACAGGTATAAATACACAGGGGATAATGAGGGAAGATGGGCGAAACCTGGAGAGGGGTGGAGACAATCACAAAGACAGATGAGGGTGTGACATACATGGTAACATGTTGTAATATATGAGCCAACCTGATACGATTATCATGAGTAGCACTCACCTCAACCTAGCAAACAGTTCCCCAGCCCAATTGACTAACCAATATCTAAAAAATAGATTCAGTGAAAATAAAAATCTGACATTGATTGATTTAATCAAGATGAGTCCCCACGTTTGTCTCAAAGCACCAATCAAAACGATAATCTCCTTGGCCACATGCGGGTAGGCTATTGCTTCAAGTGTATTACAAGGATTGGATGACTTTGGGAGTTTTAGTAAGCAACATTTTGATATACGCCTTCAATTGCATTAGCCTACTTTATTCCAATATTTTCATAATTCAGTGATATTTATCCCGACAGTAATTATTTATGGATCCATTCAGTAGTGGTTCAGAAAACAGTGCATACTTAGTGGTGGGCTATGCAAAGAGATGGGTGACGTGCCTTGAAAAGTTTAGAACTGCCAGGAGGATGGTAAACAGGGCACTGCCTAGCAACCACTAAGTGTTTAAGAGCATGGTGCCTTAGCACTGCAGCTACATTTCATACTAAAAGGCCCTCCATGGTCATTCCCCTCTCTGCATTTGACCGTGCAGCATTTACGTTGACACAGCCTCTGGAGTCAGGGCTCATAGACTCCTCATGGAGTCATACTTCTTGCGCTTCATGGACCTGAGCAGAGCTGTTTTGAAAGAAGTTGTCAAGGAAGTGAGTTTGTGTTTATACAGGACCTCCCGCCCCCACCTACTGTCAACCAATCATGTCAATTCTATACGGAGCCCTCCGCATTGTTATAAAATTTGAGAGGTGCCCGGGATGAGGTATGGAGCTCGATTTGGTCGGCATGTCATCCGGAGGCTCCGCAATTGCATCCCACCATCCAGACGGAACCTCCGACCACATTTTCGGATCAAGGAGTCGTTGGCTCTAAGCGGTTGGCAGAACTTTACCGTAATCATGACTAGGTCGTTTGGCGGTAATAATAGTAGAGTCTTTGTGGCCAGCAATAACTTTCATACGTATGTAGTCAGCAAAAAAGTTGTCTGGATGCTAAAGTTGACGGAAGAACATCTTGGTTTGAAAGGTGCATCAGTTAAATTTGGAAATTATAGGCTTTTAAAATATCCACACAATTGTGAGTCATTACATTAATCAACACTACAGTTTAAGTCGGAAGTTTACATACACTTAGGATGGAGTCATTAAAACTCGTTTTTCAACCACTACACAAATTTCTTGTTAACAAAATGTAGTTTCGGCAAGTCGGTTAGGACATATACTTTGAGCATGACACAAGACATTTTTCAAACAAATGTTTACAGACAGATTATTTCACTTATAATTCACTGTATCGCAATTCCAGTGGGTCAGAAGTGTACATACATTAAGTTAACTGAGCCTTTAAACAGCTTGGAATATTCCAGAAAATGATGTCATGGCTTTAAAAGCTTCTGATAGGGTAATTGACATCATTTGAGTCAATTGGAGGTGTACCTGTGGATGTATATCAAGGCCTACCTTCAAACTCAGTGCCTCTTTTCTTGACATTACAGGAAACTCAAAAGAAATCAGCCAAGACCTCAGAAGAAAGACCTCCACAAGTCTGGTTCATCCTTGGGAGCAATTTCCAAATGCCCGAAGGTACCACGTTCATCTGTACAAACAATATTACACAAAATATTACGCATAAACACCATGGGACCACGCAGCCATCATACCGTTCAGGAAGGAGACACATTCTGTCTCCCAGAGATTAACGTACTTTGGTGTTGAAAAGTGAAAATCAATCCCAGAACAACAGCAAAGGACCTTGTGAAGATGCTGAAAGAAACAGGTACAAAAGTATCTATATCTACAGTAAAAAAAGAGTCCTATATCGACATAACCTGAAAGGCCGCTCAGCAAGGAAGAAGCAACTGCTCATGGGGACAAAGACCGTACTTTTTGGAGAAATGTCCTCTGGCATGATGAAACAAAAATAAAACTGTTTAGACATAATGACCATCGTTATGTTTGGAGGAAAAAGGGAGGGGTTGAAAAAGTGCTTGCAAGTTGAAGAACACCATCCCAACCGTGAAGCACGGGGGTGGCAGCATCATGTTGAGGGGGTGTTTTGCTGCAGGAGGGACTGGTGCACTTCACAAAATAGCTGGCATTATGAGGAAGGAAAATTATGTGGATATATTGAAGCAACATCTCAAGATATCAGGGAGTTAAAGCGTGGTCGCACTGGGTCTTTTTAAGGGACAATGACCCCAAGCATACTTACAAAGTTGTGCATACTTACAAAGCAAAATAGTTTAAGGACAACAAAGTCGAGCTATTGGAGTGGCCATGACAAAGCCCTGACCTCAACCCTATAGAACATTTGTGGGCAGAATTGAAAAAGTGTGTGCGAGCAAGGAGGCCTACACACCTGACTCAGTTACACCAGCTATGCCAGGAGGAATGGGCCAAAATTCACCCAATTTATTGTGGGAAGCTTGTGGAAGGCTACCCAAAACGTTTGACCCAAGTTAAACAATTTAAAGGCAATGCTACCAAATACTAATTGAGTGTATGTAAACTTCTGACCCACTGGGAATGTGATGAAAGAAATAAAAGCTGAAATAAATTATTCTCTACTATTATTCTGACACTTCACATTCTTAAAATAAAGTGGTGATCCTAACTGACCTAAAACAGGCATTTTTTTCTAGGATTAAATGTCAGGAATTGTGAAAAACTGAGTTTAATTGTATTTGGCTAAGGTGTATGTAAACTTCTGACTTCAACTGTATGTGCAGTACGATTTAGGTGAGAAGCTCCTGTATAGTTTGCATATTTTTCCTAATTTTGTTTGACTGTCTACTATGGTATTTACGGTATCCCAATAGCTGCACTAACACATGAAGCAGGAATGTAGCTTTGGCCACGCCACAGCCAGGAATAGTTTAAACAGAATAGTAGCACATCCGAATGTAAAGAGATATTTTACATTTTACGAACGTAAATCCACCCTTAATGGGATTATGTCAGATGAATGGGAAGGTGACAGATTCTTGAATGGTAGCTCGGTTTTCATCCATTCAAAAATTGGAATAAATACAATATATGTATTTACCCACCAGAGATGTGTTTCCCTAAAATGGACTTGTTGTGGATTAAAGGCTGCTGAATGATGTCGTGATGATGTAGTGATGATGTAGCGATGATGTAGTGAAAATGTAGTGATGATGTAGTGATGATGTCGTGATGATGTAGTGATGATGTCGTGAAGATGTAGTGATGTAGCGATGATGTAGTGATGATGTAATGATGATGTAGTGAAAATGTAGTGATGATGTAGTGATGATGTCGTGATGATGTAGTGATGATGTCGTGATGATGTCGTGATGATGTAGTGATGATGTAGTGATGATGTCGTGATGATGTAGTGAAGATGTAGTGATGTAGCGATGATGTAGCGATGATGTAGTGATGATGTAGTGAAAATGTAGTGATGATGTAGTGATGATGTCGTGATGATGTAGTGATGATGTCGTGATGATGTCGTGATGATGTAGTGATGTAGTGATGATGTAGTGAAGATGTAGTGATGTAGCGATGATGTAGCGATGATGTACAGCACTTTGAGATATCAGCTGATGTACGAAGGGCTATATAAATCAATTTGATTTGATTTGATGTAGTGATGATGTCGTGATGATGTAGTGATGATGTAGTGATGATGTAGTGATGTAGTGATGTAGTGATGATGTAGTGATGTAGTGATGATGTAGTGATGATGTAGTGATGTAGTGATGATGTAGTGATGATGTAGTGATGATGTAGTGATGTAGTGATGTAGTGATGATGTAGTGATGATGTAGTGATGTAGTGATGATGTAGTGATGATGTAGTGATGTAGTGATGTAGTGATGATGTAGTGATGTAGTGATGTAGCGATGATGTAGTGAAGATGTAGCGATGTGATGATGTCGTGATGATGTCGTGATGATGTCGTGATGATGTAGTGATGTAGTGATGATGTAGTGAATATGTAGTGATGTAGCGATGATGTAGCGATGATGTACAGCACTTTGAGATATCAGCTGATGTACGAAGGGCTATATAAATAAATTTGATTTGATTTGATTTGATGTAGTGATGATGTCGTGATGATGTAGTGATGATGTAGTGATGTAGTGATGTAGTGATGATGTAGTGATGTAGTGATGTAGTGATGATGTAGTGATGATGTAGTGATGTAGTGATGATGTAGTGATGATGTAGTGATGATGTGATGATGTAGTGATGATGTAGTGATGTAGCGATGATGTAGTGAAGATGTAGCGATGATGTAGTGAAGATGTAGCGATGATGTAGTGATGATGTCGTGATGATGTAGTGATGATGTAGTGATGATGTAGTGATGATGTCGTGATGATGTCGTGATGATGTCGTGAAGATGTAGTGATGTAGTGATGATGTAGTGATGATGTAGTGATGTAGTGATGATGTAGCGATGATGTAGCGAAGATGTCGTGATGATGTAGTGATGTCGTGATGATGTAGTGATGTAGTGATGTAGTGATGATGTCGTGAAGATGTAGTGATGATGTAGTGATGATGTCGTGATGATGTAGTGATGTAGTGATGATGTAGTGATGATGTAGCGATGATGTAGCGATGATGTAGTGATGATGTAGCGATGATGTAGCGATGATGTAGTGATGATGTCGTGATGATGTAGTGATGTAGTGATGATGTAGTGATGTAGTGATGATGTAGTGATGATGTAGTGAAGATGTAGTGATGTAGCGATGATGTAGTGATGATGTAGTGATGTAGTGATGATGTAGTGATGTAGTGATGTAGTGATGATGTAGTGATGATGTAGTGATGATGTAGCGATGATGTAGCGAAGATGTAGTGATGTAGTGATGATGTTGTGATGATGTAGTGATGTAGTGATGATGTAGTGATGTAGTGATGTAGCGATGATGTAGCGATGATGTCGTGATGATGTCGTGATGATGTAGTGATGTAGTGATGATGTAGCGATGATGTAGCGATGATGTCGTGCCCATAAAAAATTACTTTTGCGGTTAAATTCCCACTCACCAAATTCAATGGGTTTCCATCAAATTTTCACCTCTACTGATGGTTTTTGGCACAAATGCATTTGCATTACAGGCTGTTGCTGGTAAAGCTTACATGATGAGATTATTATGGACAAAAGACCACAACTATTTGTATTTGTCAAACAGCAGCCAAGCATCGATCATCATGTCCCCAGAATAAGACCCATCAAGCTCATCACCGTTTACCTTTCAATCCCCTGTGGATGTTCATCATCCTGTATTTCATCTGAAGCATCATAATCGGCTTTCCCCAGTCGTAGTGGGAGGACCACACAACATGTCATCTCGACTCCAGGTTTACTTCGATACGACGGTTATTATATCAATATTTGCGCCTAAAGACATTCCCTCCTCTATTTCCTCCAATCTTAGTCATATTTAACCTTCCTTATTTTGGCTTACTAATGTAAAGGCCTTCTGTACCAACATATGACAACATCTATTCGGCTACGAGATGACAAAACAACATGAAATCAGACATTCTCAGCACATTTAGTCTTCTGAGACCTTTAACGATGAAACTGACGCCTCTTTACCTGCCTGCATCACCGTTCTCCTCCTCTCCTCTTTTCGTGCCCCCAGCTGAGGTTCAATAGCGCAGCTCTTTTTCAATCTGTGGGCTTCGTCCAAAATGGCACCCTATTCCCTATACAGTGCACTACAGGCCCTGGTCAAAAGTAGAGCACTGTGTAGGGGATAGGGTGCAATTTGGGATGCAGATATGGTTTTCATAAACTTTCATAAAAGAGTTTGATCCTCTTTTTATTTTTAGCTGTGCCTAGTTCAACGTCGACGGGGAGCAAGGGTTCAACTGCCTCATGGGTAATACACTCGGTGCACTAATTAGCAGCAACCACACAGAGATGAAACCGAGAAGTGATTTTACTACGACTGTTGAAAAGACAGACAAGTTTTTCTGTCATTTTTTTCTTTACGGAACTCTGGATAAATTGCCCATTTTCTGAATGCAAGTTGGAGGAAACTAAGAGATTGGTGTTAAAATCTGGATGTGAAGGTCCCTTGAACTGCCGAGAGCTCCCAGACTCAGTCCTCGTCTTCTCTCCCAGGTTTTCAAGCGTTACTTTTTCAAAAGTAAACTGTCAAATTCTCTCTCATCACAGTTGGTTCCACAGAGTAAAGCATCACAAGTGGCTCCAAACTTTAATGAGTATTAGGCCCAATGGGGATGTTTGTTTTTTGATCCAGTCCAGATTATTCTCTATGAGATTACTAAAACATGCTAGATGGGACTTGGCCAAACTGTAGCTAATTAGGTATCTCCGGCACAAGATGAATCATCTTCAATGTTGTCTGGATATGAGGTATAAAAGTACGACATTTCCACTAGCTTCCTTCTAAAATCGCAATGGGACATTTCTTAATTTAAACAGATTGGACTGAAATCAGAAGTTTCATGTTTGATATAAGTTACAAAACAAGTCCTCGTCGTGAATTGATCGATTTTAATTGATTATTACAGTTTTTCTCAACACAAAAACATGTTCCTGTAGCACAACAAACCTTACGTCATTCCCAAAACACACACACATTTCCCATAACCGTAAACACTATTCACCTGTATCCAATATTCAAAACGCTTCCTGCAAAACCTTACACAAAAGTGGCCAATTAAATCATTCATCGCGGTATATATTAATTCAGTAAACACATGCTCTCAATATAGTTAACTCAAGTCATCACAACCTAATCTCAAAGAACACACCTTTCTCCAGGTGCAAACACAAAGCCTCAAAATTGTTAACACACCAATCAGAATGGCAGGATCAATAAATAGGGCCTAGAGGCACGTCCATGTGCTTTGGAACAATGGATCCTAACAATGCCCAAGTTGAAAGACAACAGAGTGGAAGAGGATGAGGTCAACAACAACAACAACAAGTAATCTCAGATGAAATCCATGCCACCCACCACGCTCATCATGTGCTCATACATGGGATGACTATGAGAGAAGCTGGACAGCTAGTGGAACCCAACCTAAGCCGTTACACGGTTGAATCCATTGTCTGTACTTTCAGAAGGGAAAACAGGTCATTTGCCTTGTTGTTACTGTGATCCATGTAATGTTGCATATAGACTGAATCTCCACTTTGATCTGAGTGTTGTTTTTACCACAGTAATGGATGACCATAGTTCAGTAATGGATGACCATAGTTCAGTAATGGATGACCATAGTTCAGTAATGGATGACCATAGGTCAGTAATGGATGACCATAGGTCAGTAATGGATGACCATAGGTCAGTAATGGATGACCATAGTTCAGTAATGGATGACCATAGTTCAGTAATGGATGACCATAGGTCAGTAATGGATGACCATAGGTCAGTAATGGATGACCATAGTTCAGTAATGGATGACCATAGTTCAGTAATGGATGACCATAGTTCAGTAATGGATGACCATAGTTCAGTAATGGATGACCATAGGTCAGTAATGGATGACCATAGGTCAGTAATGGATGACCATAGTTCAGTAATGGATGACCATAGTTCAGTAATGGATGACCATAGTTCAGTAATGGATGACCATAGGTCAGTAATGGATGACCATAGTTCAGTAATGGATGACCATAGTTCAGTAATGGATGACCATAGGTCAGTAATGGATGACCATAGTTCAGTAATGGATGACCATAGGTCAGTAATGGATGACCATAGGTCAGTAATGGATGACCATAGGTCAGGAATGGTCGCTTTTCATTTTTGCAGAACTGAGAGGCGGCCATCTATTGGAGGTAGGCGGAGACTCAGGAGACTGCCCTGGTGAATATGGAGGTAGGTGGAGACTTAGGAGACTGCCCTGGTGAATATGGAGGTAGGTGGAGACTTAGGAGACTGCCCTGGTGAATATGGAGGTAGGTGGAGACTCAGGAGACTGCCCTGGTGAATATGGAGGTAGGTGGAGACGTAGGAGACTGCCCTGGTGAATATGGAGGTAGGTGGAGACGTAGGAGACTGCCCTGGTGAATATGGAGGTAGGTGGAGACTCAGGAGACTTCCCTGGTGAATATGGAGGTAGGTGGAGACTGCCCTGGTGAATATGGAGGTAGGTGGAGACGTAGGAGACTGCCCTGGTGAATATGGAGGTAGGTGGAGACGTAGGAGACTGCCCTGGTGAATATGGAGGTAGGTGGAGACATAGGAGACTGCCCTGGTGAATATGGAGGTAGGTGGAGACTCAGGAGACTGCCCTGGTGAATATGGAGGTAGGTGGAGACGTAGGAGACTGCGCTGGTGAATATGGAGGTAGGTGGAGACTCAGGAGACTGCCCTGGTGAATATAGAGGTAGGTGGAGACTCAGGAGACTGCCCTGGTGAATATGGAGGTAGGTGGAGTCTTAGGAGACTGCCCTGGTGAATATGGAGGTAGGTGGAGACTCAGGAGACTGCCCTGGTGAATATGGAGGTAGGTGGAGACTTAGGAGACTGCCGTGGTGAATATGGAGGTAGGTGGAGACTCAGGAGACTGCCCTGGTGAATATGGAGGTAGGTGGAGACTTAGGAGACTGCCCTGGTGAATGTGGAGGTAGGTGGAGACTTAGGAGACTGCCCTGGTGAATGTGGAGGTAGGTGGAGACTTAGGAGACTGCCCTGGTGAATATGGAGGTAGGTGGAGACTTAGGAGACTGCCCTGGTGAATATGGAGGTAGGTGGAGACTTAGACTGCCCTGGTGAATATGGTGATTCACAATAATGCCATCTGTTTGAGGGAAATTCAAACCCAAATAGTTGAAGACCAGTCTTCCAAGGAATTGACAGCATCAGCATTTCCACCATTGGCCAGATCGATCAGAAGAAACACATAAGGACAAAGCATCTGTACCGTGGGCCTTTTGAAAGGAATTCAAACAGAGTTAAGGAACAAAGATTCCAATATGTGCAGGTAATTGATAAAATGTATAGAATTTTTACAGTATGTTGAGTATGGATACAGTAACTGCAGTACACAATCTTTCATTCCAGTACAGTAGTACAGGACTGTATTTGTAGTACAGTTAAATGTTTGTGTTTTTACTTTTGTATTGAATCTTTGAGCTGGATGCCATGGCTGACCCACAGGAATACATCGTCATCAACGAGGCAGGGTTCAACCTAACAAAAAGACGCAAAAAGGGGAGGGAACATCATTAGTCACCGTGCCGTCACACAAGTTCCTGGCCAGAGGAGAGGAACGTCATTGGTCACTGTGCCAGAGGGGAGGAACGTCATTGGTCACTGTGCCAGAGGGGAGGAACGTCATTGGTCACTGTGCCAGAGGGGAGGAACGTCATTGGTCACTGTGCCAGAGGGGAGGAACATCATTGGTCACTGTGCCAGAGGGGAGGAACGTCATTGGTCACTGTGCCAGAGGGGAGGAACGTCATTGGTCACTGTGCCAGAGGGGAGGAACGTCATTGGTCACTGTGCCAGAGGGGAGGAACATCATTGGTCACTGTGCCAGAGGGGAGGAACATCATTGGTCACTGTGCCAGAGGGGAGGAACGTCATTGGTCACAGTGCCAGAGGGGAGGAACGTCATTGGTCACTGTGCCAGAGGGGAGGAACGTCATTGGTCACCGTGCCAGAGGTGAGGAACGTCATTGGTCACTGTGCCAGAGGGGAGGAACGTCATTGGTCACTGTGCCAGAGGGGAGGAACGTCATTGGTCACCGTGCCAGAGGGGAGGAACGTCATTGGTCACCGTGCCAGAGGGGAGGAACGTCATTGGTCACTGTGCTAGAGGGGAGGAACGTCATTAGTCACTGTGCCAGAGGGGAGGAACGTCATTGGTCACCGTGCCAGAGGGGAGGAACGTCATTGGTCACCGTGCCAGAGGGGAGGAACGTCATTGGTCACCGTGCCAGAGGGGAGGAACGTCACCCTATGTGCAGCCATCAGCAATCGTGTCGTCTTCCACCGCCATGTCAAAGTGGATCCAACACGGCACAACTCCTTCCACTTCTAGATCAGCTGCACAATAACATTCTTCAACAGGAAGGGGAGCCAGTGCAACCAGAACCAGTAAGTTGTCATTTGGGCTGCTCTGATTCGCTCCTGGTTCAATGACCACCCCAGGTTCACCGGTTCACTGGAAAACCAAAAACAGCCCTATCTGGTGCAAAACACAGAGACAGGAACAATCACCCACAAACACAGTGAAACACAGGCTACCTAAATATGGTTCCCAATCAGAGACAATGACTAACACCTGCCTCTGATTGAGAACCATATCAGGCCAGACATAGAAATAGACAAACAAGACATCCAACATAGAATGCCCACTCAGATCACACCCTGACCAACCAAAACATAGAAACATACAAAGCAAACTATGGTCAGGGTGTGACACCAGGGTGTTCCTGAAAGGGTTATCTGGATAGTCAGCGCTGTGATTTTAAAGTTTCCAATTATTTATCTGAAAACCTATTCTAAACATTTTGGTAGCAGTGTTTTGAATGAGTCCCTCCAGTGTGTAACAGTCATGTAGTCTGTGTTTCTGATAGCTTGTGTGTGTTGTCTGAGGGCAAAGTTTTAAATGTGACCCAGAAGTTAGAGGTTTTTACCGTTGGGAGTTTGTTTTTTTATTGTGTGTGTGAAGATTTGAGAGAATGGTAAGTTCCAGGAATTGTGTCTAAGCAATTGAGGAACTGTAACATATGAAATACACTATAAATGACCAGTGTCCACGTCCAATATTATATCTCAACCTATCTCCATTGAACATTCTATTCAGTCTATAAATAGGCTTATCTGGTTCTAGGAAACTGGTCTGTAGAGTTTATATCGTATAAAACCTTGCCATGTAATATAATATATACATTTAGCTTATGATTTCGTACAGTCATGCGTGCATACATATTAACATATGGGGTTGAGGTCAGGGCTATGTGCAGGCCAGTCAAGTTCTTCCACACCAATCTTGACAAACTATTCCTGTATGGACCTTGCTTTGTGCACAGGGGCATTGTCAAACTGTTGCCACAAAGTTGATAGCACAGAATCATCTAGAATGTCATTGTATGCTGTAGCGTTAAGATTGTCCTTCACTGGAACTAATGGGCCTGAACCATGATAAACAGACCCAGACCATTATTCCTCCTCCATCAAACTTCACAGTTGGCACTATGCTTTGGGGCAGCTAGCGTTCTCCTGATTCAAATCCAGATTAGTCCGTCGGACTGCCAGACGGTGAAGCGGGATTCATCACTACAGAAAACACGTTTCCACTGCTCCAGAGTCCAATGACGGTGAGCTCTACACCACTCCAGCTGACGCTTGCCATTGCACATGGTGATCTTAGATTTGTATGGGGCTGCTCGGCCATGGAAACACACTTCATGAAGCTCCCGACAAACAGTTCTTATGCTGACGTTGCTTCCAGAGGCAGTTTGGAACTAGGTAGAGAGTGTTGCAACCCAGCACTTGGTGATCCCGTTTGGTGAGCTTGTGTGGCCTACCCCGGCTGAGTCGTTGTTGCTCCTAGACATTTCCACTTCACAATAACAGCACTTACAGTTGACTGGGACAGCTCTAGCAGGGCATACACTTGACGAACTGACTTGTTGGAAATGTAGTATCCTATGACGGTGCCACGTTGAAAGTCACTGGCTGTTTGCTCGATTTTATACACCTGTCAGCAAACGATGCGGGCTGTAAAAGCCGAATCCACTCATTTGAAGGGTTTGTCCACATACCGCTGTATATATGGTGTAAGTCAAGCAGCCTCAGATAGTGGCCCCACAGCATCTATTCTGCTCTCCACAACACGAATTTAACACCTCATACTCTCATACTCTCCATCTCACAAATTGCTTTCCTTTCTGAATAATTCCCCTTCTGCTGCAGATAATGCAGGATGCGTTGTTGTTGCCCGGCTGAACGTTTTGAGAAGCTTGGACCAATGACATGTTAAATGGTCAGGCTAAATTAGGATTGGTGGTCTGGTTGATGGTTGCGGTGATAATAGTTGTGGTGATAAAGGATAGAGGATGCTGGTCTGAGTCTAAATGTGTCTGATTTCCTCTGTTGGGTACGGGTGGAGGAAGAGAGAGAGGAGG
The DNA here is from genome assembly GCF_021184085.1 of Oncorhynchus gorbuscha. Classification (NCBI taxonomy): domain Eukaryota; kingdom Metazoa; phylum Chordata; class Actinopteri; order Salmoniformes; family Salmonidae; genus Oncorhynchus; species Oncorhynchus gorbuscha. Next base: position 59,868,277 of record NC_060196.1, on the reverse strand, counting down.
AAGAGGAGGAAGAGAAGAGAGAGAGACAGAGAGGGAAGGACGGAAGAGGGGAGACAAAGAGAAGAGTCAAAGAGGAAGAGAGGAGAGAGAGAGAAGGAAGAGAGGAGAGGGAGGAGAGAGAGGAGGAAGAGAGGAGAGGAGAGGAGGGAGAGAGAGGAGAGAGAGAGGTGGAAGAGAGGAGAGAGAGGAGAGAGAGAGGAGAGGAGGGAGAGGAGAGGAGGGAGAGAGAGGAGAGAGAGAGGTGGAAGAGAGGAGAGAGAGGAGAGAGAGAGGTGGAAGAGAGGAGAGAGAGGAGAGAGAGAGGAGAGGAGGGAGAGGGGAGACGAAGAGAAGAGTCAAAGAGGAAGAGAGGAGAGAGAAGGAAGAGAAGAGGGAGGAGAGAGAGGAGGAAGAGAGGAGAGGAGGGAGAGAGAGGAGAGAGAGGTGGAAGAGAGGAGAGAGAGAGGAGTGGAAGAGAGGAGAGGAGGGAGAGAGAGGAGAGAGAGGTGGAAGAGAGGAGAGAGAGAGGAGTGGAAGAGAGGAGAGGAGGGAGAGGGGAGATGGAGAGAGAGGTGGAAGAGAGGAGAGAGAGGAGAGAGAGAGGAGAGGAGGGAGAGGGGAGATGGAGAGAGAAGATATCAGGGTAGCTTATCTTGAAAGAGTGACCTCAAATTTCACAACATGACTGTTAGATAAGTGCATCTTTCTCTCCAAATCCTCATTATAGCATTACGTTGTGAACAGGAGTTACATCCTCATTATAACATTACGTTGTGAACAGGAGTTACATCCTCATTATAGCATTACGTTGTGAACAGGAGTTACATCCTCATTATAACATTACGTTGTGAACAGGAGTTACATCCTCATTATAACATTATGTTGTGAACAGGAGTTACATCCTCATTATAACATTATGTTGTGAAAAGGAGTTACATCCTCATTATAGCATTACGTTGTGAACAGGAGTTACATCCTCATTATAGCATTACGTTGTGAACAGGAGTTACATCCTCATTATAACATTATGTTGTGAAAAGGAGTTACATCCTCATTATAGCATTATGTTGTGAAAAGGAGAACCTCATTATAACATTATGTTGTGAAAAGGAGAACCTCATTATAACATTATGTTGTGAAAAGGAGAACCTCATTATAACATTATGTTGTGAAAAGGAGAACCTCATTATAACATTATGTTGTGAAAAGGAGATCCTCATTATAACATTATGTTGTGAAAAGGAGATCCTCATTATAACATTATGTTGTGAAAAGGAGATCCTCATTATAACATTATGTTGTGAAAAGGAGAACCTCATTATAACATTATGTTGTGAACAGGAGAACCTCATTATAACATTATGTTGTGAAAAGGAGAACCTCATTATAACATTATGCTGTGAAAAGGAGAACCTCATTATAACATTATGTTGTGAAAAGGAGAACCTCATTATAACATTATGTTGTGAAAAGGAGTTACATCCTCATTATAACATTATGTTGTGAAAAGGAGAACCTCATTATAACATTATGTTGTGAAAAGGAGAACCTCATTATAACATTATGTTGTGAAAAGGAGAACCTCATTATAACATTATGTTGTGAAAAGGAGAACCTCATTATAACATTATGTTGTGAAAAGGAGAACTTCATTATAACATTATGTTGTGAAAAGGAGAACCTCATTATAACATTATGTTGTGAAAAGGAGTTACATCCTCATTATAACATTATGTTGTGAAAAGGAGAACCTCATTATAACATTATGTTGTGAAAAGGAGAACCTCATTATAACATTATGTTGTGAAAAGGAGAACCTCATTATAACATTATGTTGTGAAAAGGAGAACCTCATTATAACATTATGTTGTGAAAAGGAGAACTTCATTATAACATTATGTTGTGAAAAGGAGAACCTCATTATAACATTATGTTGTGAAAAGGAGTTACATCCTCATTATAACATTATGTTGTGAAAAGGAGAACCTCATTATAACATTATGTTGTGAACAGGAGTTACATCCTCATTATAACATTATGTTGTGAAAAGGAGAACCTCATTATAACATTACATTGTGAACAGGAGTTACATCCTCATTATAACATTACGTTGTGAACAGGAGTCAAATCCTCATTATAACATGACATTGTGAACAGGAGTTACATCCTCATTATAACATTACATTGTGAGCAGGAGTCAAATCCTCATTATAGCATTACGTTATGAGTAGAATTTAAATCCTCATTATAGCATTACGTTGTGAGTAGAATTTAAATCCTCATTATAGCATTACATTGTGAACAGGAGTTACATCCTCATTAATAGCATTACGTTATGAACAGGAGTTGCATCCTCATTAATAGCATTACGTTGTGAACAGGAGTTACATCCTCATTATAACATTACGTTGTGAACAGGAGTTACATCCTCATTATAGCATTACTTTGTGAACAGTTGTGGTCTTCTGTTTCTTATTGACATCTCCAATTCGAGAGAATCCTGTCTAATACTTTACCTAGAAAAGGCCCTTATACAAAGGCTGTCTGAAATTGCTTTTTGTTTCCTATATAGTGCGCTACTTTTGACCAGGGTCCGTCAGCTGCCGTTTCAGATGCATCCAAAGCTTCTTACCACAGACAGGTACAAGAACAAGGCAGACATTGAGCTACGCCTTAAGAAATGTAGGTTTAACTCTGACTCGAACGTGCTCAGTACTCAAAAATAAATCTGTCTCCCTTTATGTTTCGCCTGAACAAAATGTCTGTTAACATTCCCGTGAAAGCTGTGTTGTGAATTTAAACCAAAGCAATGTGTGTGGTGTTATAACTGGCTTCTTTCTGCCTGATGGCTTTGGAATTAAAAAACATTATTTCCTCTCCTCTCCTCTCCTCTCCTCTCCACTCCTCTCCACTCCTCTCCTCTCCTCTCCTCTCCTCTCCTCTCCTCTCCTCTCCTCTCCTCTCCTCTCCTCTCCTCTCCTCTCCTCTCCTCTCCTCTCCTCTCCTCTCTTGACAAAAGTGAATAACGATCCATTGTTCAAACAAATGGTCTAAGATGAGGAAGGGAAAAAAAGGAAACCGCTCAACTGCTATGTATTTGTTTTTATCGTCCACAGCACTCCTGGGAACAGCCTCCAAAACCAGCCTTAGAAAAGTCTGTGTGTGTGTCTACTGACTGTGTGTGTCTACTGACTGTGTGTGTGTCTACTGACTGTGTGTGTGTCTACTGATGCAAATCAAATCAACGTTTATTGATCGCAAACGCAGATTTGCAGATGTTATCAAGCTTTGTGTTTCTAGCTACAACAGTGCAGTAATACCTAGCAATATGCTAATGTTTCTAGCTACAACAGTGCAGTAATACCTAGCAATATGCTTGTGTTTCTAGCTACAACAGTGCATTAATACCTAGCAATATACTTGTTTCTAGCTACAACAGTGCATTAATACCTAGCAATATGCTTATGTTTCTAGCTACAACAGTGCATTAATACCTAGCAATATGCTTGTGTTTCTAGCTACAACAGTGCATTAATACCTAGCAATATGCTTATGTTTCTAGCTACAACAGTGCAGTAATACCTAGCAATATGCTTGTGTTTCTAGCTACAACAGTGCAGTAATACCTAGCAATATGCTTGTGTTTCTAGCTACAACAGTGCAGTAATACCTAGCAATATGCTAATGTTTCTAGCTACAACAGTGCAGTAATACCTAGCAATATGCTTTGTGTTTCTAGCTACAACAGTGCATTAATACCTAGCAATATGCTTATGTTTCTAGCTACAACAGTGCAGTAATACCTAGCAATATGCTTGTGTTTCTAGCTACAACAGTGCAGTAATACCTAGCAATATGCTAATGTTTCTAGCTACAACAGTGCAGTAATACCTAGCAATATGCTTTGTGTTTCTAGCTACAACAGTGCATTAATACCTAGCAATATGCTTATGTTTCTAGCTACAACAGTGCAGTAATACCTAGCAATATGCTTGTGTTTCTAGCTACAACAGTGCAGTAATACCTAGCAATATACTTGTGTTTCTAGCTACAACAGTGCAGTAATACCTAGCAATATACTTGTGTTTCTAGCTACAACAGTGCAGTAATACCTAGCAATATGCTTGTGTTTCTAGCTACAACAGTGCAGTAATACCTAGCAATATACTTGTGTTTCTAGCTACAACAGTGCAGTAATACCTAGCAATATACTTGTGTTTCTAGCTACAACAGTGCAGTAATACCTAGCAATATACTTGTGTTTCTAGCTACAACAGTGCAGTAATACCTAGCAATATGCTTGTGTTTCTAGCTACAACAGTGCAGTAATACCTAGCAATATGCTAATGTTTCTAGCTACAACAGTGCAGTAATACCTAGCAATATACTTGTGTTTCTAGCTACAACAGTGCAGTAATACCTAGCAATATACTTGTGTTTCTAGCTACAACAGTGCATTAATACCTAGCAATATACTTGTGTTTCTAGCTACAACAGTGCAGTAATACCTAGCAATATACTTGTGTTTCTAGCTACAACAGTGCAGTAATACCTAGCAATATGCTAATGTTTCTAGCTACAACAGTGCACATATATAATACACACATAATTTTAAAAAAGACAATAAAAAAATACAAATAAAAAGTCTGAAAAATATACTGTACTGATGCATAATGTGGTAGTGTTTTTATGAGCTGCCCCCCCCCCCCCGTAACCTCGTCCTTGGTGCATAAACACCCCAAACAACACCCGTTTCCCTATACAGTAGATATATACTACTACTAGCCATAGGGCTCTGGTTAAAAGCAGTACACTATGTAAGGAATATGGGACACAGCCCAATGATACTGTGGACTGAGGCAGTTCGTAGAGCAGCACAATAGAATGCGTCTGTTTTTATAAACCTTTTTTTTTTAACAAGGCAAGTCAGTTAAAGAATAAATTATTATTTACAATGCCGGCCTACACCATGCTAAACCGTCGTGCACCGCCCTATGGTACTCCCCCAATTACAGACTCTTGTGATACAGCCTGGATTCAAACCAGGGTGTCTGTAGCTATGAGATTACATTTACATTTAAGTCATTTAGCAGACGCTCTTATCCAGAGCGACTTACAAATTGGTGCATTCACCTTATGACATCCAGTGGAACAGTCACTTTACAATAGTGCATCTAAATCTTAAAGGGGAGGGGGGGTGAGAAGGATTACTTTATCCTATCCTAGGTATTCCTTAAAGTGGTGGGGTTTCAGGTGTCTCCGGAGCTCTTGGACCACTGCGCCACTTGGGAGCCCGATGTCTCTCGACGCAGCAATACAAATGAGCGAGCTAGCAGGTCTCATGGGGAGATGTGTTGATAAGCATGACAGCTTTTGTATTGTATATTCATGAGCAGGTCCCAAATGGCACCAGATACCCTATATAGTGCACTTCTTTTGCTGAGATCTGTTCAAATGTAGTGAACTATAAACACTGTATTCCACTATCACCCGGATGTCGGCGAAACAGACGATTTACAGACTAATTTTTTGTCTTCTCCTTTTTCCACTAAGATTTACTAGGCTATTTTTCAATTCGCTAGTCACCTAAACAAAAAAGTCTGCCGAGCTCCCTCTCTCTCCCGCTAGAATGAACGATATGCATCTTCTAGCGATCTATTGATAGGACAGGCGCCTGTCATTCACAAATCAACCAATGACAAATATTTGAGGGTTGTACTTTATTGTTGCCTGGATACCTACACTCCTTGTGTCATGCAGGTGAAAGAGGACCTCAAAGACGTTAGTTTATTCTCTGCAATGAGTCTTGAGTACCTCACCTACAGAAAACAGAGTCTTTAATCCAGTTAAAGCAAATGTCACAAACAAAAAATGATCTTGACAACTTTCACTCTTTTACACGAAATGACGCAGGACAAACTGGAGACTCACAGAAAATTAACTTGAACAGCAGGTGAACAGCAGGTTGCCTAGCTGGAAAACCTGGGAAGGCACTTGAACCAGACAGACTCAGACAAAGGCCTGCTCACCACGCAGCATCTGAGGAAAACACACACGACAGGGCGATACACAAACACAGCACGGTGAATTCTAGACAAGGAAAGTTTTGGATTTGGCAAAGAAGAGAGGAATCGCTAAATCCAGCCCGGCGATTTTGGCAGGGGGATTTCATCAAAAACTGCAGGACAGGAACGAAACACCATTGAACAATCAAAAAAGGGAAAAGATTTCATTGCATATTCCTTGGCTGTGGATGAAGAAATAAGCGTGGAGACTCACAACTAATCAGGGGCCTTGGGAAAAACTTGTGGGTTTGACAACCGATCGGGAACAGGTGTGGGAAGACTAAATGATTGATTAGGAAGGGAATAGGAACAGCTCATCACGGAGCAGAGCCAACGGTTTGAATCACCGATTCAGAGAGAAGTTAGAAATGGAGCGGTGATTTGCCTTATCACACAGAGTGAGAGAAGGAGGGGGTGCTTCAAAGATGTTTCGAGGGAGGAGAAAAAGGGAAAGAACAACACAACTCCGAGACCAGCAGAGGGAAACTTTTCTGTGTGAATAGAATCTGGGAAGCAGCTGCAGGGACAAGACAAGATAATAAATGACAAAACATGACACCTTGCTCCGGCTTAAAGCTCCGCCTACAGACGTTAGTTTATTCTCTGCAATGAGTCTGGATCTGAGTACCTCACCTACAGACGTTAGTTTATTCTCTGCAATGAGTCTGATTCTGAGTACCTCACCTACAGACGTTAGTTTATTCTCTGCAATGAGTCTGATTCTGAGTACCTCACCTACAGACGTTAGTTTATTCTCTGCAATGAGTCTGGATCTGACTGGAAAGCTTCCAAATGGAGTTGATTGACCTCCAATGCAATGATGCACTGGATTTCCTCAGTACCTCACCTACAGACGTTAGTTTATTTAATATTTGTTTTCACTGCATGTTACTTCTCTGTTGTTTTTGATTAATAGATTTTTGCTTGTATTTCAATCCAATTATATTTTAAAAATATTTCAATGAGTCTGATTATTGTTTTTTTCTTTGAAGTAAATTTAGCCTCACCTAAAATAGAAAATATAGTTGATGTTTATTTTCTTTCATTTAATGTTCAATGAGTCTGATTCTGAAAATTAAAGTACCTGACAGAGCCATAAGAAAATATTGCATTTATCTGATCGTTATTTGTTTATTCAATTAGGTTCACTAGACTATAATTTAAAAAATGAGTCTGGATCTGAGTACCTCACCTACAGACGTTAGTTTAGAGGATGCTGAAACCTTTTTGATGGTAAGACAACCTGATAAATATACCAGTTAATGTTAAGGTCATGTTGAGGCGACATAACAAATCAGATGTACAGTACACAGAGGTAACAGTTGAAGTCAGAAGTTTACATACATCTGATATGTTTATACATTGGTGTATCTCAAATACTACTCAGTTATTCACAATTACTGATAAAATTCCCTGTCTTAGGTCAGTTAGGATCACCACTTTATTTTGAGAGTGTGAAATGTCAAAATAATAGTAGAGAGAATGATTTATTTCAGCTTTGATTTCTTTCATCACATTCCCAGTGGGTCAGAAGTTTAAATAGACTCAGTTAATATTTGGTAGCATTGCCTTCAAAATTTTTAACTTGGGTCAAACATTTCGGGTAGCCTTAAACAAGCTTCCCACAATAAGTTGGGTGAATTTTGGCACATTCCCCCTGACAGAGCTGGTGTAACTGAATCAGGTTTGTTGGCCTCCTTGCTCGCACACGCTTTTTCAGATCTGCCCACAAATTTTCTATGGGATTGAGGTCAGGGCTTTGTCATGGCCACTCTAATACTTTGACTTTGTTGTCCTTCATCCATTTTGCCACAACATTGGAAGTATGATTGGGGTCATTGTCCATTTGGAAGACCCATTTGCGACCAAGCTTTAACTTCCTGACTGATGTCTTGAGATGTTGCTTCAATATATCCACATAATGTTCCTTCTCGCGATGTCATCTATTTTGTGCACCAGTCCCTCCTGCTGCAAAGCACCCCCACAACATGATGCTGCCACCCCCGTGGTTCACAGTTGGGATGGTGTTCTGCGACTTGCAAGCGTTCCCCTTTTTCCTCCAAACATAACGATGGTCATTATGGACAAACAGTTCTATTTTTGTTTCATCAGACCAGAGGACATTTCTCCAAAAAGTAAAATCTTTGTCCCCATGTGCAGTTGCAAACTGTAGTCTGGCTTTTTTAATGGCTGTTCTGGAGCATTCGCTTCTTCCTTGCTGAGTGGCCTTTCAGGTTAAGTCGATATAGGACTTGTTTTACTTTGGATTTGCACTTTCGCACCAAAGTACTTTCATCTCTAGGAGACAGAACACGTCTCCTTCCTGAGTGGTATGACGGCTGCGTGGTCCAATGGTGTTTATACTTGCATATTATTGTTTGTACAGATGAACGTGGTACTTTCAGGCATTTGGAAATTGCTCCCAAAGATGAACCAGAATTATGAGGTCTTGGCTGATTTCTTTTGATTTTCCCATGATGTCAAGCATAGAGGCACTGAGTGTGAAGGTAGGCCTTGAAATACATCCACAGGTACACCTCCAATTGACTCGAATGATGTCAATTAGCCTATCAGAAGCTTCTAAAGCCATGACATCATTTTCTGGAATTGTCCAAGCTGTTTAAAGGCACTGTCAGCTTAGTGTATGTAAACTTCAGACCCACTGGAATTGTGATACAATGCATTATAAGTTAAATAATCTGTCTGTAAACAATTGTTGGAATAATGACTTGTGTCATACACAATGTAGATGTGCTAACCGACTTGCCAAATCTATAGTTTGTTTACAAGAAATTTGTGGAGTGGTTGAAAAATACATTTAAATGACTCCAACCTAAGTGTATGTAAACCTCCGGCTTCAACTGTATATGAATCATTGTTCTCACTACAACAGCTCCCTGGTGATTAAACACCCGGGTACCAAGTGTTGCTATCAACTGAAGTGAAAAAACCCTGAATGAAAATGAACACAAGATATTGGTGTGTTTATGGACATATTCAATCAATCCCTATACCAGTCTGCTGTTCCCACATCAAAAAGTGCCCCTTGTGTCCTCTCCAGCATCATCATCCAGACACCATACCTCTCTCTTTCTCTCTCCAACAGCTGGTCAAGATACACCTAAAGTTTAATGAGTTTTTTAAAAAAGAAGGGAAATATTTCCTGGTTGATGCGAGTACCAGAGTTGACAATGGTCTAGGTTTTGTTTAGATTCATCAGATATGGTGTAATGTGGCTTACAACTGTGCAAGTCTATCTTGACTATGGTGATCAACACTCTCACTGTCAGCCAGGGATATTTCCCTCGATTCTGCTTCTTCCTCTCCCCCGTTCCATCTTCTGGCCTTGGAAACAGAGAGGTCTACTTTCTTGGAGGCCTGAATAGTGATTGGCTTTCATCAACCTGTCAAAGCTTCTCAATATAACTTTTTTTTGTTGCTGTTCACTACTGCCTACCTACACTGTGTGTGAGCACACCGTTTTACAAATACAAAATGTGTTTTTTCATGGATTCCATGATGCGGTTTGCTTTCAACAGTTTGGACCGTTATTTCTTGTCACAAAATCCTGTTTAGCAGACAGACTGAAGACTGCTTGACAGCGACGCTAAGCTGCTAGCCATCAAGCTAACAAAGTTGATACCAGATGAGTTTTGAAATGGAGCCAACTTTGTCTGGAGAAATAAATAAACGGTCTAACAGAACACAGAGGGTTATTTTATGGAAGCCTCTCCGACATAATCCAGGTAGAATCAGGAATTCCCCAGGGCAGCTGTCCAGGCACCTTACTTTTTTCAGTCTTTACTAATGACATGAGTAAAGCCAATGTGTCTATATATGCGGATGATTCAACACTATACATTTCAGCTACTACAAAGAGCTGCAGTTAGTTTCAAAGTGGGTTGCAAGGAATAACGTAGTTCTAAATATTTCTAAAACTAAAAGCATTTTATTTGGGACAAATCATTCACTAAACCCTAAACCTCAACTAAACGGTGCGTGATTCATGCACACAGACAGTGCGGTGAAGAAGGTGCAACAGCGCCTCTTCAACCTCAGGAGGCTGAAAACATTTAGCTTGTTCCTGAAAACCTTCACTAACTTTTACTGGTGCACAATTGAGAGCATCCTGTCGGACTGTATCACCACCTGGTACGGCAACTGCACCAACCACAACCGTAAGGCTCTCCGGGGGGGTGCGGGGGGTCAGCACAATGCATCACAGAGGGCAAACGACCTGCCCTCGTGGACACCTACATCACCCAATGTCACAGGTAGGCAAAATAGATCATCAAGGACAATAACCACGCAAGCCACTACCTGTTCACCCTTCCATCCAGAAGGCGAGGTGAGTACAGGTGCATCAAAGCTGGGACAGAGCGATTGAAAAACAGGTTCCACCACTAGCACAGAGGCTGCTGCCTACCTACAGACTTGATATCATTGGCCACTTTAATAATGTTGACATATCTTGCATTACTCATCTCATATGTATATAATAATGTATACTGTATCATTGACTGTCTATTCTTTATCTATTGCATCTTAGCCGCTCTGTCACTGCTCATCCATATATTTTATATTTATATATTCTCATCCCATTCCTTTACCAGATTGTGTGTATTAGGTTTTGTTGTGGAATTGTTAGATATTACCTGTTAGATACTGCTGCACTGTCGGATCTAGAAGCATTTCGCTACACTCACATTAACATCTGCTAACCATTTGTATGTGACCAATAACATCTGCTAACCATGTGTATGTGACCAATACCATTAGATTTGTAATAATGTGTAAATTGAGAAAGTTGAGGTGACTAAACTGCTTGTGTAACCCTGGATTGTAAACTGTCACGGTCAAAACATATTGATAAAACAGTAGCTCAGATGAGGAGAAGTATGTCCATAATAAAGAGCTGTTCTGCCTTCTTAACAACACTATCAACAAGGCAAGTCCTACAAACTCTAGTTTTGTTGCACCTGGACTACTGTTCAGTCGTGTGGTCACGTGCCACAAAAAGGGACTTAGGATAATTGCAATTGGCTCAGAACAGGGCAGCACGGCTGGTTCAGAACATGATAGCACGGCTGACCCTTGGATGTACAGTACACAGAGAGCTCAAATTAATAATATGCATGTCAATCTCTTCTGGCTCAAATTGGAGAGACTTCCTCACTACTTGTATTTATAAGAGGTATTGACATGTTGATCCTTAAGAGGTTTTAACCACATAATATTCCTTCCTCATAAAGCCATCTATTTTGTCAAGTATACCAGCCCCTCCTGCAGCAAAGCACGCCCACAACATGATGCTGCCACCCCCGTGCTTCATGGTTTGGATGGTGTTCCTCGGCTTGCAGGCCTCTCTCTTTTTCCTCCAAACATAACGATGGTCATTATGGCCATCCGTCACACTGCCAGATGGTGAAACGTGATTCATCATTTTAGAGAATGTGTTTCCACGGCATCTGGATGTTTAATGGCGACAAGCTTTACTTGGCATTCATACAGCCATCGCCTGGCATTACGCATGGTGATCTTTGGCTTGTGTGCGGCTGCTCGGCCATGGAAACCCATTACATTAAAGCTCCTGACGAACAGTTATTGTGCTGACGTTTCTTCCAGAGGCAGTTTGGAACTCGGTAGTGAGCGGTGCAACTGAGGATGCGCTACACGCTTGTTTGGCCTACCACTTTGCGTCTAAGCTTTTGTTGCTCCTTCTTCACGTTTCTTCTTCACAATAAAGGCATTTACAGTTGGCCGTTGCAGCTCTAACAGGACAGAGATTTGACGAACTGACTTGTTGGAAAGGTGGCATCCTATGACGGTGCTAAGTTGAAAGTCGCTGAGCCATTCAGTACGGGCCATTCTACTGCCAATGTTTGTCTATGGAGATTGCATGGTTGTATGATAGATTTATACACCTGTCAGCAACGGGTGTGGCTAAAATAGCCAAATCCATTAAGTTGAAGAGAGGTCCATATAAACTATTAATGCAAAAACTATTAGTACTTTTACAAGTCAGTGGAGCGAGAGGAGAGAGAGAGAGGTGAAAGGGGGTCAGAGGGGGAAGAGAGGGGAGAGAGGGAAAGCAAGAGAGAAAGAAGCAGTAAGTGGGAGTCCACAAATGTATTTAAATTTACCAAAATCCACTAATTTCAAGAGGTGTCCAAATACTTTTGACTCCAGATAAATACATAATGAAGGGAAACCAGCCACGTCGCGGACACCGCCGTCTTGCTACCGGACAAGCTAAACACCTTCTTTGCCTGCTTCAAGGAAAACATAGTGCCTCCTGAGGACAGTGAGCTCTCATTCTTCCTGGCCAACGTGAGTAAGATGTTTAAGCGTGTTAACCCTCGCAAGGTTGCCGGCCTAAACGGCATCCTTAGCCACGTCCTCAGAGCATGCGCAGAACAGCTGGCGGGAGTATTTACGGACATCTCTCCCATCCCAGTCTAATGTCCTCACTTGCTCCCACCATTGTTCCTTTACCCAAAAAGCTGAACTAAATGTCTATCACCTAATAATAGCACTCACTTCTGTCATGTGTGAAATGCTTTGTGAAGCCAGTTAAGGATCATCTCACCTCCACCTTACCCGACACACTACACCCTATCCGATCTGCATACTGCTCCAATAGATCCACGGATGACGCAATCGCCATCGCACTGCACACTGCCCTATCCCATTAAACAAGATTAATTCCTACGTAACAATGCTGTTCATTGACTACAGCTCAGCCTTCAACACCATAGTACCCTCCAAGATCATCATTAAGCTCGAAGGCTCGAAGGCACTGAGTCTGAAGCCCGCCCTGTGCAACTGGGTCCTGGACTTGCTGACGGGCAGTACCCAGGTGGTGAAGGTAGGCAACATCCCTTCAACAATGCTGATTATCAACAAAGGGACCAGGGACACACCCCCCCCCCCCCCGTATTCCCTGTCAACCCATGACTGCGTGGCCACGGACGTCTCCAACTCAATCATCTAGTAGCCCTGATTACCATCAACAACGAGACAGCCTTCAGGGAAGAGGTGAGGACCTTGGTGAAGTGGTGTCAGGAAAATATCCTCTCCCTCGACGTCAACAAAACGAAGGAGCTGATTGTGGACTTCAGGAGACAGCAGAGGGAACACACCCCCATCCACATCGATGGGATTACAGATTTGCCTTGATGACAGCTTTGCACACACTTGGCATTCTCTCAACCAGCTTCATGAGGTAGTCACCTGGAATGCATTTCAATTAACAGGTGTGCCTTGTTAAAAATGTATTTGGGGAATTTCTTTCCTTCTTAATACGCTCAAGCCAATCATTTGTGTTCTGACAAGGTAAGGGTGGTATACAGAAGATAGCCCTATTTGGTAAAATACCAAGTTCATATTATGGCAAGAACAGCTCAAATAAGCAAAGAGAAATAACAGTTCATCATTACTTTAAGACATGAAGGTCAGTTGATGCAGAAAATTTCAAGAACTTTGAAAGTTTCTTTAAGTGCAGTCTCAAAAACAGTCAAACTCTATGATAAAACTGCCTCTCATGAGGACTGCCACAGGAAAGGAAGACCCGGAGTTACATCTACTGCAGAGGATAAGTTCATTAGAGTTACCAGCCTCAGAAATTGCAGCCACAATAAATGCTTCACTGAGTTCAAGTAACAGACACATCTCAACATCAACTGTTCAGAGGAGACTACATGAATCAGACCACCACTACTAAAGGACACCAATAAGAAGAGGAGACTTAATTGGGCCCAGAAACATAAGCAATAGACATTAGACTGGTGGAAATATGTCCTTTGGTCTGATGAGTCCAAATGTGACATTTTTTATTCCAAACGACGTGTCTTTGTGAGAGGCAGAGTAGGTGAACGGATGATCTCAGCATGTGTGGTTCCCCCCGTGAAGCATGGAGGAGGAGTTGTGATTGTGTGGGGGCACTTTGCTGCTGACACTGTCTGTGATTTATTTAGAATTCAAGGCATCCTGTTAAGGATCCGCCCCTTTAAAAACATATTTTGCATGAAATTACATACTCAAATCTAACTGCCTGTAACTCAGGACCTGAAGCAAGGATATGCATTTTCTTGGTACTATTTGAAAGGGAAACACTTTGAAGTTTGTGGAAATGTGAAAGGAATGTATAAGAAGACAGTAGATCTGGTAAAAGATAATACAAAGAAGAAAAAAACATATTTTTTTTGGACCATCATCTTTGAAATGCAAGAGAAAGGCCATAATGTATTATTCCAGCCCAGGCGCAATATACAATTTGGCCACAAGATGGCAGCGGTGTATGTGCCAAGTTTTAAATTGATCCAATGAACCATTGCAATTCTGTTCCAAATTGTGAATCAAGACTGCCCAAATATGCCTAATTTGTTTATTAATTACTTTTTATGTTCAAAATTGTGCACTCCCCTCAAACAATAGCATGGTATTATTTCCCTGTAATAGCTACTGTAAATTGGACAGTGCAGTTAGATTAACAAGAATTTAAGCTTTCTGCCAATATTAGATATGTCTATGTCCTGGTAAATGTTCTTGTTACTTACAACCTCATGCTAATTTCATTATTCTACGTTAGCTCAACTGTCCCGTGGACGGGACACTGATCCCAAAGAAGGTTTACCAGCATGGCTACCACAGTATTCTGCAGAGATACGCCATCATATCTGGTTTGCACTTAGTGGGACTATCATTTGTTTTTCAACAGTACAATGACCCAACACACATCCAGGCTGTGTAAGGGCTATTTGAACAAGATGGAGAGTGATGGAGTGCTGCATCAGATGACCTGGCCTCCACAATCACCCGACCACAAACCCAATTGAGATGGTATGGGATGATTTAGACCAAAGAGGGAAGGAAAATCAGCCAACAAGTGCTCAGCATATGTGGGAACTCCTTCAAACTGTTGGAAAAGCATTCCTCGTGAAGCTGGTAGAGAGAATGCCAAGAGTGTGCAAAGCTGTCTTCAAGGCAAAAAGTGTCTACTTCGAAGAATCTAAAATATATTTTGATTTTCTTTTAACTTTTCTGGTTACTACATGATTCCATATGTGTTAGTTCACAGTTTTGATGTCTTTACTATTATTCAACAATGTAGAAAATGGTAAAAATAAAGAAAAACACAACTTCAATGAGTAGGTGTGTCCAAACGTTTGACTGGTACTGTTAATATATATATATATATATACTCCGGACTCTGACGTTGCTCATCCTAATAGTTCTATATTTCTTAATTCCATTATTTTACTTTTATATTGGTGTGTATTGTTGTGTATTGTTAGATATTTCTGCTAGGAACACAAGCATTTTGCTCCACCCATTTAGCTACAAATACTGTATGTCTACACAACCTCTAAAATTTGATTTGACACAGACAAACACACGCTACACAAGAAGTGAACGTTAATCCGGTGAGACCTTGTTTGCGGTAATAAGGCCTTGGGAGTGCACAGAATCTTATTTTATTATCCTCCCGCTGGAAATTAAGTCTGACCTTTTTAAGTTAGAAATTAGTTGCCCGAGCTGCTTGCTAATAGAATTCCGGAGAGGAAAAACTCACTCAAAAATGATCTTCGGGGCGAGGAAGGAGGAATGTCGCATCAGCAGTTGGATTTATCTGAAGTCTTGTCCGTAATGGCCCCCTATCTCCCTATATACTGCACTACTGGGGCTATATGGGTGCTATTTGGGACATAGCCTTTTAAGGTGGCGCAGAGATGTTGTCAAGCTCCTAGAGCTGTGGAGATGTCATTTTGTACGGTAATTCTGTATCAGGAAATGATGACAACACTGTTTCAAAAGACTAGCAAAGTAGAAATGGAAGAAGTACTGAGAAGTAGATCTGATGCATGTCTCATTCAAATGTTGTCAATAAAGTAATATTGAACCCCAAAATAAATAATGTATTGGTGATGTTTGGGACACAGACTTTCTGTGAAACTGTGTAACTATCGGTCTAATTAAACTGTAGAGATATAATAATATATAAATTATTTATTGTCCTCTGAATATCCTGCTTTGACATTAACTGCCACAGAGACTTTCTGCAAATGTTGAAATATACATTTGCGTATTTTATATTTTCTGGTGAATCCATGTCCATTTTTAAACCCAGTACCTGGCAATAACCCCACGTCACCCCACGTCACATTTATATTTGGTCTGTGAACATACGTGTGTGTGTGTGAGCATGTGTGTGTGAGCATGTGGTGTGAGCAAGTGTGTGTGTGTCAGCATGTGTGTGTGTGTGTGTGTCCAAGATCGTTCATAGGTTGAATGTAAAGATGGTTCTGTCTTCCTAATTGGATGTAAGTCCCCCGATTCTTCTGTCATTGTACACACCACAAGCTCTCTCTCTCACACACACACTTACACACACACACACACACACACACACACACACACACACACACACACACACACACACACACACACACACACACACACACACACACACACACACACACACACACACACACACACACACACACACACACACACACACACACACACACACGCGCGTCTGGGGAGGTCAGTTCTCCAGTGGTGTAGGCTTCTATAGAACGTCTGGGGCTGCCAGTATGGCCCAGCCACATGCACAAACACACACAGACATACTCCACACACACACAGAAAGACACACAGAGATACACGACACACACACAGAAGGACTAGTGGACAAAGCAAACTGTCTGACTTAGACAGAAAGAGGACAGAGAAAAATATTAGTCTGCTGGGGAGTTTTTGTCTGAGATTGGTTGTTATCTCCTCTAGCTCCCTCCACAGTGAATAGATGAAGTGAAACCAGTGAAACAGAGATAATAGATGTTAGACCAGTGAAACAGAGATGTTCGACCAGTGAAACAGAGAGAATAGATGTTCGACCAGTGAAACAGAGAGAATAGATGTTAGACCAGTGAAACAGAGATAATAGATGTTAGACCAGTGAAACAGAGAGAATAGATGTTCAACCTGTCATGTTTTGTCATTTATTATCTTGTCTTGTCCCTGTGCTTCCCATTCTATTCGTTTCCCTCTGCTGGTCTTACTAGGTTCTTTCCCTCTTTCTATCCCTCTCTCTCCCCCTCCCTCTCTCACTCTCTCGCTCTCTCTTCTCTCTATCGTTCCGTTCCTGCTCCCAGCTGTTCCTATTCCCCTAATCATCATTTAGTCTTCCCACACCTGTTCCCGATCCTTTTCCCTGATTAGAGTCCCTATTTCTCTCCTTGTTATTCGTTTCTGCCCTGTCGGTTCCTTGTATAGAATTCACCGTGCTGTGTTTGTGTATCGCCCTGTCCTGTCGTGTTTTCCTCAGATGCTGCGTGGTGAGCAGGTGTCTGAGTCTGTTTGGTTCAAGTGCCTTCCCGAGGCAACCTGCTGTTCACCTGCTGTTCAAGATCGAGTCTCCAGTTTGTCCTCGTCATTTCGAGTGAAAGTTGTGTTTTTTGATTGTATTTACTTTACTGGATTAAAGACTCTGTTTTCGCCAAGTCGCTTTTGGGTCCTCTTTCACCTGCATGACAGAAGGAACCGACCAAGGAATGGACCCAGCGACTTCAGACGCTCGTTACACTGCCGTCAAGATCCAAGGAGCCATGCTCGGCAGACACGAGCAGGAATTGTCTGCTGCTCGCCATGCCGTGGAGAACCTGGCCGCTCAGGTTTCCGACCTCTCTGGACAGTTCCAGAGTCTTCGTCTCGTGCCACCTGTTACTTCCTGGCCTGCCGAGCCTCCAGAACCTAGGGTTAATAACCCACCTTGCTACTCCGGGCAGCCCACTGAGTGCCGCTCCTTTCTCACGCAGTGTGAGATTGTGTTCTCTCTCCAACCCAACACATACTCTAGAGAGAGAGCTCGGGTTGCTTACGTCATTTCACTCCTTACTGGCCGGGCTCGAGAATGGGGCACAGCTATCTGGGAGGCAAGGGCTGATTGCTCTAACAAGTACCAGAACTTTAAAGAGGAGATGATTCGGGTTTTTGACCGTTCAGTTTTTGGTAGGGAGGCTTCTAGGGCCCTGGCTTCCCTATGCCAAGGTGAACGGTCCATAACGGATTATTCTATTGAGTTTCGCACTCTTGCTGCCTCTAGTGAGTGGAACGAGCCGGCGCTGCTCGCTCGTTTTCTGGAGGGACTCCACGCAGTGGTTAAGGATGAGATTCTCTCCCGGGAGGTTCCTTCAGATGTGGACTCTTTGATTGCTCTCGCCATCCGCATAGAACGACGGGTAGATCTTCGTCACCGGGCTCGTGGAAGAGAGCTCGCATCAACAGTGTTTCCCTGCTCCGCATCGCAACCATCTCCCTCCTCTGGCTCAGAGACTGAGCCCATGCAGCTGGGAGGGATT
The DNA here is from genome assembly GCF_021184085.1 of Oncorhynchus gorbuscha. Taxonomy (NCBI): domain Eukaryota; kingdom Metazoa; phylum Chordata; class Actinopteri; order Salmoniformes; family Salmonidae; genus Oncorhynchus; species Oncorhynchus gorbuscha. Next base: position 59,849,871 of record NC_060196.1, on the reverse strand, counting down.
CGCATCTCGACTAAGGAGAGGGAACGGAGGATCACCAACCGCCTGTGCCTCTATTGCGGAGTTGCTGGACATTTTGTTGATTCATGTCCAGTAAAGCCAGAGCTCATCTGTAAGCGGAGGGCTACAGGTGAGCGCAACTACTCAAGTCTCTCCATCAAAATCCTGTACTACTTTGTCGGTCCATCTACGCTGGACCGGTTCGGGTGCTACATGTAGTGCCTTGATAGACTCTGGGGCTGAGGGTTGTTTCATGGACGAAGCATGGGTTCGGAAACATGACATTCCTTTCAGAGAGTTAGAGAAGCCTACGCCCATGTTCGCCTTAGATGGTAGTCATCTTCCCAGTATCAGATTTGAGACACTACCTTTAACCCTCACAGTATCTGGTAACCACAGTGAGACTATTTCTTTTTTGATTTTTCGTTCACCGTTTACACCTGTTGTTTTGGGTCATCCCTGGCTAGTATGTCATAATCCTTCTATTAATTGGTCTAGTAATTCTATCCTATCCTGGAACGTTTCTTGTCATGTGAAGTGTTTAATGTCTGCCATCCCTCCCGTTTCTTCTGTCCCTACTTCTCAGGAGGAACCTGGCGATTTGACAGGAGTGCCGGAGGAATATCATGATCTGCGCACGGTCTTCAGTCGGTCCCGAGCCAACTCCCTTCCTCCTCACCGGTCGTATGATTGTAGTATTGATCTCCTTCCGGGGACCACTCCTCCTCGGGGTAGACTATACTCTCTGTCGGCTCCCGAACGTAAGGCTCTCGAGGATTATTTGTCTGTGTCTCTTGACGCCGGTACCATAGTGCCTTCTTCCTCTCCGGCCGGGGCGGGGTTTTTTTTTTGTTAAGAAGAAGGACGGTACTCTGCGCCCCTGCGTGGATTATCGAGGGCTGAATGACATAACGGTTAAGAATCGTTATCCGCTTCCCCCTTATGTCATCAGCCTTCGAGATTCTGCAGGGAGCCAGGTGCTTTACTAAGTTGGACCTTCGTAACGCTTACCATCTCGTGCGCATCAGAGAGGGGGACGAGTGGAAAACGGCGTTTAACACTCCGTTAGGGCATTTTGAGTACCGGGTTCTGCCGTTTGGTCTCGCCAATGCGCCAGCTGTTTTTCAGGCATTAGTTAATGATGTTCTGAGAGACATGCTGAACATCTTTGTTTTTGTCTATCTTGACGATATCCTGATTTTTTCTCCGTCACTCGAGATTCATGTTCAGCACGTTCGACGTGTTCTACAGCGCCTTTTAGAGAATTGTCTCTACGTAAAGGCTGAGAAGTGCTCTTTTCATGTCTCCTCCGTTACTTTTCTCGGTTCCGTTATTTCCGCTGAAGGCATTCAGATGGATTCCGCTAAGGTCCAAGCTGTCAGTGATTGGCCCGTTCCAAGGTCACGTGTCGAGTTGCAGCGCTTTTTAGGTTTCGCTAATTTCTATCGGCGTTTCATTCGTAATTTCGGTCAAGTTGCTGCCCCTCTCACAGCTCTTACTTCTGTCAAGACGTGTTTTAAGTGGTCCGGTTCCGCCCAGGGAGCTTTTGATCTTCTAAAAGAACGTTTTACGTCCGCTCCTATCCTCGTTACTCCTGACGTCACTAGACAATTCATTGTCGAGGTTGACGCTTCAGAGGTAGGCGTGGGAGCCATTCTATCCCAGCGCTTCCAGTCTGACGATAAGGTTCATCCTTGCGCTTATTTTTCTCATCGCCTGTCGCCATCTGAGCGCAACTATGATGTGGGTAACCGTGAACTGCTCGCCATCCGCTTAGCCCTAGGCGAATGGCGACAGTGGTTGGAGGGGGCGACCGTTCCTTTTGTCGTTTGGACAGACCATAAGAACCTTGAGTACATCCGTTCTGCCAAACGACTTAATGCCCGTCAAGCTCGTTGGGCGTTGTTTTTCGCTCGTTTCGAGTTTGTGATTTCTTACCGTCCGGGTAGCAAGAACACCAAGCCTGATGCCTTATCCCGTCTGTTTAGTTCTTCTGTGGCTTCTACTGATCCCGAGGGGATTCTTCCTTATGGGCGTGTTGTCGGGTTAACAGTCTGGGGAATTGAAAGACAGGTTAAGCAAGCACTCACGCACACTGCGTCGCCGCGCTTGTCCTAGTAACCTCCTTTTCGTTCCTGTTTCCACTCGTCTGGCTGTTCTTCAGTGGGCTCACTCTGCCAAGTTAGCTGGTCATCCCGGTGTTCGAGGCACTCTTGCGTCTATTCGCCAGCGCTTTTGGTGGCCGACTCAGGAGCGTGACACGCGCCGTTTCGTGGCTGCTTGTTCGGACTGCGCGCAGACTAAGTCGGGTAACTCTCCTCCTGCCGGTCGTCTCAGACCGCTCCCATTCCTTCTCGACCATGGTCTCACATCGCCCTAGACTTCATTACCGGTCTGCCTTTGTCTGCGGGGAAGACTGTGATTCTTACGGTTGTCGATAGGTTCTCTAAGGCGGCACATTTCATTCCCCTCGCTAAACTTCCTTCCGCTAAGGAGACGGCACAAATCATTATCGAGAATGTATTCAGAATTCATGGCCTCCCGTTAGACGCCGTTTCAGACAGAGGCCCGCAATTCACGTCACAGTTTTGGAGGGAGTTCTGTCGTTTGATTGGTGCGTCCGTCAGTCTCTCTTCCGGGTTTCATCCCCAGTCTAACGGTCAAGCAGAGAGGGCCAATCAGACGATTGGTCGCATACTACGCAGCCTTTCTTTCAGAAACCCTGCGTCTTGGGCAGAACAGCTCCCCTGGGCAGAATACGCTCACAATTCGCTTCCTTCGTCTGCTACCGGGTTATCTCCGTTTCAGAGTAGTCTGGGTTACCAGCCTCCTCTGTTCTCATCCCAGCTTGCCGAGTCCAGCGTTCCCTCCGCTCAAGCGTTTGTCCAACGTTGTGAGCGCACCTGGAGGAGGGTGAGGTCTGCACTTTGCCGTTACAGGGCACAGACTGTGAGAGCCGCCAATAAACGCAGGATTAAGAGTCCAAGGTATTGTTGCGGCCAGAGAGTGTGGCTTTCCACTCGCAACCTTCCTCTTACGACAGCTTCTCGTAAGTTGACTCCGCGGTTCATTGGTCCGTTCCGTGTCTCCCAGGTCGTCAATCCTGTCGCTGTGCGACTGCTTCTTCCGCGACATCTTCGTCGCGTCCATCCTGTCTTCCATGTCTCCTGTGTTAAGCCCTTTCTTCGCACCCCCGTTGTCTTCCCTCCCCCCCTCCCGTCCTTGTCGAGAGCGCACCTATTTACAAGGTACATAAGATCATGGACATGCGTTCTCGGGGACGGGGTCACCAATACTTAGTGGATTGGGAGGGTTACGGTCCTGAGGAGAGGAGTTGGGTTCCGTCTCGGGACGTGCTGGACCGTTCACTCATTGATGATTTCCTCCGTTGCCGCCAGGATTCCTCCTCGAGTGCGCCAGGAGGCGCTCGGTGAGTGGGGGGGTACTGTCATGTTTTGTCATTTATTATCTTGTCTTGTCCCTGTGCTTCCCATTCTATTCGTTTCCCTCTGCTGGTCTTACTAGGTTCTTTCCCTCTTTCTATCCCTCTCTCTCCCCCTCCATCTCTCACTCTCTCGCTCTCTCTTCTCTCTATCGTTCCGTTCCTGCTCCCAGCTGTTCCTATTCCCCTAATCATCATTTAGTCTTCCCACACCTGTTCCCGATCCTTTTCCCTGATTAGAGTCCCTATTTCTCTCCTTGTTATTCGTTTCTGCCCTGTCGGTTCCTTGTATAGAATTCACCGTGCTGTGTTTGTGTATCGCCCTGTCGTGTCGTGTTTTCCTCAGATGCTGCGTGGTGAGCAGGTGTCTGAGTCTGTTTGGTTCAAGTGCCTTCCCGAGGCAACCTGCTGTTCACCTGCTGTTCAAGATCGAGTCTCCAGTTTGTCCTCGTCATTTCGAGTGAAAGTTGTGTTTTTTGATTGTATTTACTTTACTGGATTAAAGACTCTGTTTTCGCCAAGTCGCTTTTGGGTCCTCTTTCACCTGCATGACACAACCAGTGAAACAGAGATAATAGATGTTAGACCAGTGAAACAGAGAGAATAGATGTTAGACCAGTGAAACAGAGAGAATAGATGTTAGACCAGTGAAACAGAGATAATAGATGTTAGACCAGTGAAACAGAGATGTTCCAGTGAAACAGTGAAACAGAAACAGAGAAATAGATGTTAGACCAGTGAAACAGAGATAATAGATGTTAGACCAGTGAAACAGAGATAATAGATGTTAGACCAGTGAAACAGAGAGAATAGATGTTCAACCAGTGAAACAGAGATAATAGATGTTCGACCAGTGAAACAGAGAGAATAGATGTTAGACCAGTGAAACAGAGAGAATAGATGTTAGACCAGTGAAACAGAGATAATAGATGTTCGACCAGTGAAACAGAGATGTTCGACCAGTGAAACAGAGAGAATAGATGTTAGACCAGTGAAACAGAGAGAATAGATGTTAGACCAGTGAAACAGAGATAATAGATGTTAGACCAGTGAAACAGAGAGAATAGATGTTAGACCAGTGAAACAGAGAGAATAGATGTTAGACCAGTGAAACAGAGAGAATAGATGTTAGACCAGTGAAACAGAGAGAATAGATGTTAGACCAGTGAAACAGAGAGAATAGATGTTAGACCAGTGAAACAGAGAGAATAGATGTTAGACCAGTGAAACAGAGATAATAGATGTTAGACCAGTGAAACAGAGATGTTCGACCAGTGAAACAGAGAGAATAGATGTTAGACCAGTGAAACAGAGATAATAGATGTTAGACCAGTGAAACAGAGATGTTCGACCAGTGAAACAGAGAGAATAGATGTTAGACCAGTGAAACAGAGATAATAGATGTTAGACCAGTGAAACAGAGAGAATAGATGTTCAACCAGTGAAACAGAGATAATAGATGTTAGACCAGTGAAACAGAGAGAATAGATGTTAGACCAGTGAAACAGAGAGAATAGATGTTAGACCAGTGAAACAGAGATAATAGATGTTAGACCAGTGAAACAGAGATGTTCGACCAGTGAAACAGAGAGAATAGATGTTAGACCAGTGAAACAGAGATAATAGATGTTAGACCAGTGAAACAGAGATAATAGATGTTAGACCAGTGAAACAGAGAGAATAGATGTTCAACCAGTGAAACAGAGATAATAGATGTTCGACCAGTGAAACAGAGAGAATAGATGTTAGACCAGTGAAACAGAGAGAATAGATGTTAGACCAGTGAAACAGAGAGAATAGATGTTAGACCAGTGAAACAGAGAGATGAGAATCTTCAGTGAGTATCGGCGAACCTCGTATTTAGAGGTTATCTGTAACCTGTAAAAATGTCTTGCTTTTCCATTTCGTATGTTCTATCCCAAGCCCTCACTTAGGCCTGCTATTTGGTTAAAGTGTAGGGGTGGCAGGTAGCATAATTTGCAAATAAATTCATTAAAATTCCTACAATGTGATTTTCTGGATTTTTTTTCTCACTTTGTCTGTCATAGTTGAAGTGTACCTATGATGGAAATTACAGGCCTCGCTCATCTTTTTAAGTGGGAGAACTTGCACAATTGGTGGCTGACTAAATACTTTTTTGCCCTACTGTATCCCAGTTTACCCTGATTAACTCTTTAGTCATATCCCAGTTTACCATGATTAACTCTTTAGTCATATCCCAGTTTACCATGATTAACTCTTTAGTCATATCCCAGTTTACCATGATTAACTCTTTAGTCATATCCCAGTTTACCATGATTAACTCTTTAGTCATATCCCAGTTTACCCTGATTAACTCTTTAGTCATATCCCAGTTTACCCTGATTAACTCTTTAGTCATATCCCGGTTTACCCTGATTAACTCTTTAGTCATATCCCAGTTTACCCTGATCAACTCTTTAATCATATCCCAGTTTACCTTGCCTACACCTAGCAACCTGTTTTTTGAATTATATGTGTCATGCCTTGACCGTAGATTGCTTTGTGTGTTTCTATTTTTAGTTTGGTCAGGGTGTGATGTGGGTGGGTATTCTATGTTTTGTTCTATGTTTGTATTTTTATGTGTTTGGCCTGTATGGTTCCCAATCAGAGGCAGCTGTCAATCGTTGTCTCTGATTGAGAACCATATTTACGCAGCCTGGTTTCGCCCTTGAGTTGTGGGTAGTTGTTTTCTGGTTTGTGTTTGTTGCACCTGTCAGAACTGTTCGTTTATCGGTTTGTTGTTTATGTTCGGTTATTCATTCTGGATTAACAGTATTATGGATACATACCACACTGCACTTTGGTCCTCCTCTCCTTCCACCAGCGAAAATCGTTAAAATATGAGCAAAAAAATCCATTTTATTTGGAATGGCAAGCCAGACGAAATTAAAAGGGCCTAATTATATAATGAATATGAATTCAGAGGGCATAAATGAAAAGACAGAACAAGTAATGCAACAAATATTGTGGTTAAACTCAAATACATATATATATATTTTTTTCAACACTTTTTTTTAAAAGGTATAATATTTGTAAATTATATCATAAATAGGACGGGTGGAGTTGTGTCACACATGCAGTTAACACAGACACATGGAAATGTCTGCTCTACCCAAAATTACAACCAACTAATTGCAGCATTACGGCAAAAATAGAAGAGGCAAGTAGAAAGGGGTAAAAGTAACAAGTTTGTCTGTAGGCCCTGTATTAAAGACTAAAAATGGTTAAATAAATGGTTAAATAAACATGTATACCAGTTTCATTTAACTTGACCAATAAATGTACAGCTGTGCCATGTAGGTTGCAAAATAGTTCCGATGTACTGATTCCATGGCACAAGGTTTCTGAATTGACACGCAGAACTTGACATTCTTCAATTTAAATTATCATACAAATGTCTTGCAACCAATAGAATGTTATGTATATGGGGGATACAACCTTCTCAGCGCTGCAGATTTTGCTGTGAGGAGATCATTTATTTTTGTATTGTCCATATGTAGCTCATTTTTGGTCACAGTTCCAGGAATGGCTGAAGAATTGCAACGTTTACCTGGAGTTAACCCTGCAGATAGCAATTCTGGGCGATTTGAAAAGTCACAGTCAGTAAATCAATAATATAATAATACTTTTAGCACAAATGTAAAATATACTGAGTCTGTAAAAGGTATATAGGTTCAGAACCTTAGTGAAATAGTACAGTTAAAAATATATATAAAAAATATATATATATATATGCCAAGTAGAAATCAAACTGGATGGACATCAGAAATAGAGGAAGGCCAGGACTAAAAACAAACCAAATATAGCTATTGTATGTATAGTATAAGATGGAAGTAAAAGCCCAAGTGTTATTGTTTATTAGTTTACTCCAAATAGGGAAGGGGTGGAGGGTTTACCGGAAATAGTAAAAATATATTTAAAAAATATATATATGTCTATATATATATATATATATTTTTTTTATATATATATTTTTTTCCCTTTATTATATATATATATGGATGTATATATGGATGTATATATATATATATGTATATATATGTATATGTATATATATATTTTTTATATACATGAATATACATACAGTTGAAGTCGGAAATGTATGCACAAAGTCGATGTCCCAACTATAGTTTGTTAAAAAGACAACTTGTGGAGTGGTTGAAAAAAGAAAAAAAACAAGTATGTAAACTTCCGACTTGAACTGTAAATATTTGGGTATATGTGTATGTACAGTATGTACATATATATATATATTTACCCCCCAAAATATATGGGGGATTGGAAATGACGCAGAAATTACGGAAGCTACATTCTATCAGGAAGCTGCATTCTATCAGCAATAATTAAAGCTGATCCACCCCCTAAAACAAAACAGAAAACAAACAAAAAAAGTTATTTCGTTTTGTTTAGAATTTGATTCAAATTATTTGTTCTCTTTTTAGACCTTATCTATAATGAAATTAATCTTTCTTGTTGACCATGTTTGGCATGTCCATGCTCAGTCATAATGCAATTTACAGTAGGCATAGCCCCTATATCACTGTGAATGCTATTTTTACCAACAATTTATAGTAGGCATAGCCCCTATATCACTGTGAATGATATTTTTACCAACAATTTACAGTAGGCATAGCCCCTATATCACTGTGAATGCTATTTTTACCAACACTTTACAGTAGGCATAGCGCCTACATCACTGTGAATGCTATTTTTACCAACAATTTACAGTAGGCATAGCCCTTATATCACTGTGAATGCTATTTTTACCAACACTTTACAGTAGGCATAGCCCCTATATCACTGTGAATGCTATTTTTACCAACAATTTACAGTAGGCATAGCCCCTATATCACTGTGAATGCTATTTTTACCAACAATTTACAGTAGGCATAGCCCCTATATCACTGTTTTTACCAACATTTTTTTATTTAACCATTGAAGCCATGCAATTACTTAGAACAATGTGGCCTGCTAATGTGTTCCAGATAACGTGTTTAAAAAAGACACGATACGTCTACATTTTGTTATTTTGTTTCTGTAAGCCATATAGCGAACAAATTATAACTGACTCAATTTGGATTTGGAGTTGAGGCCATGGCAATACATAAAATACCTTAAATACACAGCTTCTTCCTCTTCTCTGGAGTTGAGGCCATGGCAATACATAAAATACCTTAAATACACAGCTTCTTCCTCTTCTCTGGAGTTGAGGCCATGGCAATACATAAAATACCTTAAATACACAGCTTCTTCCTCTTCTCTGGAGTTGCCGTCTTGGAGAAGCTTTCCCCCGGGGAAGAATGGAATGGCCACTCCAATACCTTGACTTTGTTGTCCTCAAGCCATTTTGCCACAACTTTGGAAGTATGCTTGTCCATTTGGAAGACCCATTTGCGACCAAGCTTTAACTTCCTCACTGATGGGGCGGCAGCGTAGCCTAGTGGTTAGAGCGTTGGACTAGTAACCGGAAGGTTGCGAGTTCAAACCCCCGAGCTGACAAGGTACAAATCTGTCATTCTGCCTCTGAACAGGCAGTTAACCCACTGTTCCCAGGCCGTCATTGAAAATAAGAATATGTTCTTAACTGACTTGCCTGGTTAAATAAAGGTATTAAAAATTAAAAAATTGAGATGTTGCTTCAATATATCCACATAATTTTGCCAAGGCGAATTCAAACACAGGATCCAATTGAGGGAAGTCGAATTTCTGGTAGAAATTAGTGACCGACCGACCTAATATCCAAGTTATTTTCGGCTGAAGGTAATAATGCACGAAACATTCTAAACAAATAATGTAAGAAATAACACACCAAAACAATGTGTCTAGAACCTAGAAATAGGGCGGCCATCTTGTTATGTCAAGTGCTGTGGTTTTAGAGGACCTAGTGCCTTGGTAAATGTATAAAAACCAACAATCAGACAAAATGTTAGGTTCAGCATTATTTTTGATAGCTCAGCAAAATCACATTAACTTTTTTTTAGGCTGAGAGGCAGAATCTTGTTGATAGGAGTGTAATCCACTTCTTATTGAATAGGTGTTTCTGTTCATTATGGGATGTATGTATATATATATATATATAAAACCCTGTGATCTGCTGCCTCTTCAACCTTCAATCCATGTACGAAAATAACCTAACACACACACACACAAGCCCGCAAAAACACACACTGAATGACAAGACTGCTGCAGAGTGATCGTTTTCACTTTAGTTAACATCGGCCCTGTGGTTAAGGATTTCGAAAGCATCTCACCCAGCTCAGATTGATCGTCTACACACGCACACGCCCACACACACATGTACGCATGCACGGAAACAAACATGCATAAACACACACACACAAACACACACACACGCACGCACACACACACACACACACACACACACACACACACACACACACACACACACACACACACACACACACACACACACACACACACACACACACACACACACACACACACACACACAGACGGCACCTTAGCGAACTCAGATTGATAGTTGGCACCTTCAGTGTTACTGCGGTGACACAAACTGGCATTAGCAACGGATGAGCAGAGAAAGCAATCAGCACACTCACCGCACTGGCAGGCCAGACGAACCGATCACCAATTAGCACACTGTCACTACACTGGCAGGCCGACGAACCGATCACCAATTAGTACACTGTCACCACACTGCTCCAAATGGAGACTTTGGCTTTAAATGAAATGATTGGCTTGCCTGGAAAGCCATGGTGTCCAGGCATGACAAGCCAGTGGTGGTGCTCTGATTGATGTAGTGTCTAACTGGGACTATTTTTTTTAATGCAATGTTGTTTTTTTGTTGTTGTCTTTTCTTTAGTTGAGGAAAGGACTGTCAGCTCAGATCTTCATTTCAGAAGCCTAATGTTCTCTTCTTAATAATCTCTCTTGAGAATGCCCCCCCCCCCCTAATGTTCTCTTCTTAATAATTTCTCTTGAGAATGTCCCCCCTAATGTTCTCTTCTTAATAATTTCTCTTGAGAATGTCCCCCCTAATGTTCTCTTCTTAATTATTTCTCTTGAGAATGTCCCCCCCCTAATGTTCTCTTCTTAATTATTTCTCTTGAGAATGTCCCCCCCTAATGTTCTAATGTTCTCTTCTTAATAATTTCTCTTGAGAATGTCCCCCCTAATGTTCTAATGTTCTCTTCTTAATAATTTCTCTTGAGAATGTCCCCCCTAATGTTCTCTTCTTAATAATTTCTCTTGAGAATGTCCCCCCTAATGTTCTCTTCTTAATAATTTATCTTGAGAATGTCCCCCCTAATGTTCTCTTCTTAATTATTTCTCTTGAGAATGTCCCCCCCTAATGTTCTCTTCTTAATTATTTCTCTTGAGAATGTCCCCCCCTAATGTTCTCTTCTTAATTATTTCTCTTGAGAATGTCCCCCCTAATGTTCTCTTCTTAATAATTTCTCTTGAGAATGTCCTGTCCCCCCTAATGTTCTCTTCTTCATAATATATCTTGAGAATGTCCCCCCCTAATGTTCTCTTCTTAATTATTTCTCTTGAGAATGTCCTGTCCCCCCTAATGTTCTAATGTTCTCTTCTTCATAATATATCTTGAGAATGTCCCCCCCCTAATGTTCTCTTCTTAATTATTTCTCATGAGAATGTCCTGTCCCCCCTAATGTTCTCTTCTTAATAACTTCTCTTGAGGATGTCCTGTCCCCCCCCTAATGTTCTCTTCTTAATAACTTCTCTTGAGAATGTCACCCCCCTAATGTTCTCTTCTTAATAATTTCTCATGAGAATGTCCTGCCCCCCCCTCACTGAACTGTTTAACTGCAAATGTTTTTCTTTTTCTAAAAACAAATGACAGTTTGTTTGGCTCATCTAATGAACAACATTTTATGTTTGCTTCTTTCCTCAACTCAAAGGCCCTGGGCGATCATTGGGATGTTATTGCCAAGATGAAGTATCTATATTTTATTTGTGAAACAGAGCAAAGAACTTTAACCTGTCATAAACAGAGCATATTACATATTAATTACCATAGCAAACTGGAGCATCATCTTGATGTTTAAATCTCTTTCTTTGGGGACTAAATCAAAGGATTATCACTGTGACTTTATAATCAACCTGAGGCATTTTATTTCTCGTTGATTTTTTTCTCCCCAGAGTAGACAATTGTTAGCACACTAATGAAGAACTCTTTCTTGTGTTTATGTTTCTTTCTACAAACCCAAAAGCCTCCCAAGACTCCCATCACTGCAATGTTAATGTCAACATGAAGCATTTATATTGACAGAGGGAAGAAAACACACCACAACAACCATAGCACAACTAGTAAACACCATGAGCACTAAAGAAACGCACACACACACACACACACACACACACACACACACACACACACACACACACACACACACACACACACACACACACACACACACACACACACACACACACACACACACACACACACACACACACACACACACACACACACACACACACACACACACACACACACACACACACACACAAGTCTAATATATACTTGTCTCTCTGCAGGGATGATGAAACCTGAGGCCTCTATCACAGTGTTTTATTAATGATTTATTTAATACAGTCGGTTTAAACAGTGGACCACTGGGAATGTGATGTATTTAATACAGTCAGGTTAAACACTGAGGATGTGATTTATTTAATACAGTCGGTTTAAACAGTGGACCACTGAGGATGTGATTTATTTAATACAGTCGGTTTAAACAGTGGACCACTGAGGATGTGATTTATTTAATACAGTCAGGTTAAACACTGGGGATGTGATGTATTTAATACAGTCAGGTTAAACACTGGGGATGTGATGTATTTAATATACAGTCGGTTTAAACAGTGGACCACTGAGGATGTGATTTATTTAATACAGTCAGGTTAAACACTGGGGATGTGATTTATTTAATACAGTCAGGTTAAACACTGAGGATGTGATGTATTTAATACAGTCGGTTTAACCAGTGGACCACTGAGGATGTGATTTATTTAATACAGTCGGTTTAAACAGTGGACCACTGAGGATGTTATGTATTTAATACAGTCGGTTTAAACAGTGGACCACTGAGGATGTGATTTATTTAATACAGTCGGTTTAAACAGTGGACCACTGAGGATGTTATGTATTTAATACAGTCGGTTTAAACAGTGGACCACTGAGGATGTGATTTATTTAATACAGTCGGTTTAAACAGTGGACCACTGAGGATGTTATGTATTTAATACAGTCGGTTTAAACCTTCCTGCTTTATCAAAGGCGTGATCGTAAACAATGTTTAAGAATGCTAATAATTGCACTGACTCACCCTTCATCCTTTACGCATAGTAGATCTGAGAGACCCTAGATATCTCTATTTCCTGTTTCATTAAAGCACCTAGCAATGCCTAGCAACGCTAATTAGAGAGGAGAAATATATATCTGGAACATTGAAAATCACACGTATTCTCTCTCACTGTCTCTGTCTCTCGCTGTCTCTCTCTGTATCTCTGTCTCCCTCTCTCTCTCTGTCTCTCACTGTGTCTCACTGTGTCTCTCTCTCTCTGTATGTCTCTCTCCCTCTCTCTCTCTCTCTCTCTCTGACATTCTATAACGGTTGTTATTCATAGGGGCTTCAAACTAAAAACTGGAGCACATTTTCACCAACGGAGATAGAAATCACAAAACTCTTCAAATATCACCTTGTTTATTTGTCAAGACGCAGGAGATGAAGTCTGCAGCCTCCACGTTACGTGTTGCATTCTAATAGCCCCAAATGACTTCCAATTACCGACATATTGTCACGTATTAGTCTGTGCTTAATGTGTTCATTAGCTGGTATCACCCATTCAGGATACTGGAAAAATACATTCATTTTAACAGCCTGGCTCCTGTGGGCACAAATACTTGCTTGCAGAAGGAAAGACGTTGCTTTCCAACAAGATAAGGAACACATTCCTACAGACACCATCATAGATAAGTAACACATTCCTACAGACACCATCGTAGATAAGTAACACATTCCGATAGACACCATCATAGATAAGTAACACATTCCTACAGACACCATCATAGATAAGTAACAAATTCCTATAGACACCATCATAGATAAGTAACACATTCCTACAGACACCATCATAGATAAGTAACAAATTCCTACAGACACCATCATAGATAAGTAACACATTCCTACAGACACCATCATAGATAAGTAACACATTCCGATAGACACCATCGTAGATAAGTAACACATTCCTACAGACACCATCATAGATAAGTAACACATTCCTACAGACACCATCATAGATAAGTAACACATTCCTACAGACACCATCATAGATAAGTAACACATTCCTACGGACACCATCATAGATAAGTAACACATTCCGATAGACACCATCATAGATAAGTAACACATTCCTACAGACACCATCATAGATACGTTTGGGATTGTAACGGCTTTCCTCTTCCTCTTCTTCTGAGGAGTAGCAAGGATCGGACCAATACGCAGTGAGGTAAGTGTTCATCTTGGTTTTTTAATAAGAATAATGAACACTGAACAAAACAGTAAACGACAACGTGAAATAACAAAACCGAAACAGTTCCGTGTGGAACAAAACACTGACCAAACAAACCAGGCTACCTAAGTATGGTTCTCAATCAGAGACAACCAGGCTACCGAAGTATGGTTCTCAATCAGAGACAACCAGGCTACCTAAGTATGGTTCTCAATCAGAGACAACCAGGCTACCTAAGTATGGTTCTCAATCAGGGACAACCAGGCTACCTAAGTATGGTTCTCAATCAGAGACAACCAGGCTACCTAAGTATGGTTCTCAATCAGAGACAACCAGGCTACCTAAGTATGGTTCTCAATCAGAGACAACCAGGCTACCTAAGTATGGTTCTCAATCAGGGACAACCAGGCTACCTAAGTATGGTTCTCAAATCAGAGACAACCAGGCTACCTAAGTATGGTTCTCAAATCAGAGACAACCAGGCTACCTAAGTATGGTTCTCAAATCAGAGACAACCAGGCTACCTAAGTATGGTTCTCAATCAGAGACAACCAGGCTACCTAAGTATGGTTCTCAAATCAGAGACAACCAGGCTACCTAAGTATGGTTCTCAAATCAGAGACAACGATTGACAGCTGCCTCTGATTGAGAACCATACCAGGCCAAACACAGAAATCCCAAAACTTAGAGAAAGGAACATAGACAACCCACCCAACTCACGCCCTGACCATACTAAAACAAAAACATAACAAAGAACTAAGGTCAGAACGTGACAGGGATATTAAGTCTTACTTTTGAATATATTAGAATATATATTAGGTATTACTTTTGGAGATATTAGGTATTACTGTTGAATATATTAGGTACTACTTTGAATATATTAGGTATTACTTTTGGAGATATTAGGTACTACTGTTGAATATATTACGTATTACTTTTGGAAATATTAGGTACTACTGTTGAATATATTAGGTATTACTTTTGGAAATATTAGGTACTACTGTTGAATATATTAGGTATTACTTTTGGAAATATTAGGTACTACTGTTGAATATATTAGGTATTACTTTTGGAGATATTTGGTAATACTGTTGGATGTGTTAGGTATTACTGCACTGTTGGAGCTATCAGGTTTTACTGTTGGAGATATCAGGTATTAAACTTAGAGATGTTGTCAAAGACTGTAAGACTAGTGGTTGGACTAGAGAGGGAGGGTTACTGACTGTAAGACTAGTGGTTGGACTAGAGAGGGAGGGTTACTGACTGTAAGACTAGTGGTTGGACTAGAGAGGGAGGGTTACTGACTATAAAACTAGTGGTTGGACTAGAGAGGGAGGGTTACTGACTATAAAACTAGTGGTTGGACTAGAGAGGGAGGGTTACTGAATGTTAGACTAGTGGTTGGACTAGAGAGGGAGGGTTACTGACTGTTAGACTAGTGGTTGGACTAGGGAGGGAGGGTTACTGACTATAACACTAGTGGTTGGACTAGAGAGGGAGGGTTACTGACTGTTAGACTAGTGGTTGGACTAGGGAGGGAGGGTTACTGACTGTAAGACTAGTGGTTGGACTAGAGAGGGAGGGTTACTGACTGTAAGACTAGTGGTTGGACTAGAGAGGGAGGGTTACTGACTATAACACTAGTGGTTGGACTAGAGAGGGAGGGTTACTGACTGTTAGACTAGTGGTTGGACTAGGGAGGGAGGGTTACTGACTATAAGACTAGTGGTTGGACTAGGGAGGGTTACTGACTATAAAACTAGTGGTTGGACTAGAGAGGGAGGGTTACTGAATGTTAGACTAGTGGTTGGACTAGAGAGGGAGGGTTACTGACTATAAAACTAGTGGTTGGACTAGAGAGGGAGGGTTACTGACTGTTAGACTAGTGGTTGGACTAGGGAGGGAGGGTTACTGACTATAAGACTAGTGGTTGGACTAGGGAGGGTTACTGACTATAAGACTAGTGGTTGGACTAGAGAGGGTTACTGACTATAAGACTAGTGGTTGGACTAGGGAGGGTTACTGACTATAAAACTAGTGGTTGGACTAGAGAGGGAGGGTTACTGACTATAAGACTAGTGGTTGGACTAGAGAGGGAGGGTTACTGACTATAAGACTAGTGGTTGGACTAGAGAGGGAGGGTTACTGAATGTTAGACTAGTGGTTGGACTAGGGAGGGTTACTGACTATAAGACTAGTGGTTGGACTAGAGAGGGAGGGTTACTGAATGTTAGACTAGTGGTTGGACTAGGGAGGGAGGGTTACTGACTATAAGACTAGTGGTTGGACTAGAGAGGGAGGGTTACTGACTATAACACTAGTGGTTGGACTAGAGAGGGAGGGTTACTGACTGTTAGACTAG
Organism: Oncorhynchus gorbuscha; assembly: GCF_021184085.1. Classification (NCBI taxonomy): domain Eukaryota; kingdom Metazoa; phylum Chordata; class Actinopteri; order Salmoniformes; family Salmonidae; genus Oncorhynchus; species Oncorhynchus gorbuscha. The sequence continues at coordinate 59,833,528 of NC_060196.1, read as the reverse complement.
TGGTTGGACTAGGGAGGGAGGGTTACTGACTATAACACTAGTGGTTGGACTAGGGAGGGTTACTGACTATAAAACTAGTGGTTGGACTAGGGAGGGTTACTGACTATAAGACTAGTGGTTGGACTAGAGAGGGTTACTGACTATAAGACTAGTGGTTGGACTAGAGAGGGTTACTGACTATAACACTAGTGGTTGGACTAGAGAGGGTTACTGACTATAAAACTAGTGGTTGGACTAGGGAGGGTTACTGACTATAAGACTAGTGGTTGGACTAGAGAGGGTTACTGACTATAAGACTAGTGGTTGGACTAGAGAGGGTTACTGACTATAAGACTAGTGGTTGGACTAGGGAGGGTTACTGACTATAAGACTAGTGGTTGGACTAGAGAGGGAGGGTTACTGACTGTTAGACTAGTGGTTGGACTAGAGAGGGAGGGTTACTGACTATAACACTAGTGGTTGGACTAGGGAGGGTTACTGACTATAAGACTAGTGGTTGGACTAGGGAGGGTTACTGACTATAAGACTAGTGGTTGGACTAGGGAGGGTTACTGACTATAAGACTAGTGGTTGGACTAGGGAGGGTTACTGACTATATGACTAGTGGTTGGACTAGGGAGGGTTACTGACTGTTAGACTAGTGGTTGGACTAGAGAGGGAGGGTTACTGACTATAACACTAGTGGTTGGACTAGGGAGGGTTACTGACTATAAGACTAGTGGTTGGACTAGGGAGGGTTACTGACTATAAGACTAGTGGTTGGACTAGGGAGGGTTACTGACTATAAGACTAGTGGTTGGACTAGGGAGGGTTACTGACTATAAGACTTGTGGTTGGACTAGAGAGGGAGGGTTACTGAATGTTAGACTAGTGGTTGGACTAGGGAGGGTTACTGACTATAAGTCTAGTGGTTGGACTAGGGAGGGTTACTGACTGTTAGACTAGTGGTTGGACTAGAGAAGGAGGGTTACTGACTGTTAGACTAGTGGTTGGACTAGAGAGTGTTACTGACTATAAGACTAGTGGTTGGACTAGGGAGGGTTACTGACTATAACACTAGTGGTTGAACTAGGGAGGGTTACTGACTATAAAACTAGTGGTTGGACTAGAGAGGGAGGGTTACTGACTATAACACTAGTGGTTGGACTAGAGAGGGAGGGTTACTGACTATAAAACTAGTGGTTGGACTAGAGAGGGAGGGTTACTGACTATAACACTAGTGGTTGGACTAGAGAGGGAGGGTTACTGACTATAAAACTAGTGGTTGGACTAGAGAGGGTTATTGACTATAAAACTAGTGGTTGGACTAGAGAGGGAGGGTTACTGAATGTTAGACTAGTGGTTGGACTAGAGAGGGAGGGTTACTGACTATAAGACTAGTGGTTGGACTAGAGAGGGAGGGTTACTGAATGTTAGACTAGTGGTTGGACTAGAGAGGGTTACTGAATGTTAGACTAGTGGTTGGACTAGAGAGGGAGGGTTACTGACTATAAGACTAGTGGTTGGACTAGAGAGGGAGGGTTACTGAATGTTAGACTAGTGGTTGGACTAGAGAGGGTTACTGAATGTTAGACTAGTGGTTGGACTAGAGAGGGAGGGTTACTGAATGTTAGACTAGTGGTTGGACTAGAGAGGGAGGGTTACTGACAGTAATTCTCGTATGTAATTTCATAATAAGGCTACTTTTCCGCAACAATGCCTGCTAATACCATAGCGTCACAAATGGCAGCCTATTCCCTATTTAGTGCACTTGTTGTTGTTGTTTTTTACCTTGCCCTATATGGGTCTGTCCAAATGTAGTGAACTATAATGGGACTAGGGAGCCGTTTGGGACATGCACACAGTCTGAGTGGCTAACAATGACTAATTAAGTTCTCATCTTGTCCTCTTCACAATCCTCTCCTCGTTAACTTTGCGGAGGACCTTAAAATGATACACACACACACGACACACACTCGCACAGACTCGCACACACACCCACTCATGCTAATCGTCAACAATGAATTATGCATAGCAATGTTTAATGAGGCAGGCTGGCTACATGGTGTGTGTGTGTGTGTGTGTGTGTGTGTGTGTGTGTGTGTGTGTGTGTGTGTGTGTGTGTGTGTGTGTGTGTGTGTGTGTGTGTGTGTGTGTGTGTGTGTGTGTGTGTGTGTGTGTGTGTGTGTGTGTGTGTGTGTGTGTGTGTGTCTTTTGTGTTATGTTGTTATTTCCGCTGCAGTGCCTGATGGACCCAGATAATACCCAGTGTGCACTGACATCCATTGTCAGACAGAATCGTTAGCTCCCGCTGGAGAGGCTTTTGAAAAGTAAAGTTTTCCACGAGACAGTATAAACACAGGCCTGGAATACAACCTGGAAGAGTTTATCAAACAACGACATGAATAACTGTTTGTCTCTTTGACAGGAGTTTGATGACATGTTTGGGAAAAAAGGAAACTTCCATCGTTGGTTGGGCTCTGGTCAAAAGCAATGCAATATATCGAGAATTGGGCTCAATTTGGGACGTAACAATTGACTTCATACTAACCAGACTCCGTAACACTTCAGAGTCTGTTACAAGGCTGATGATCGCAGTGTCACAGGCTATACAAATGAAAGGATTATACTGTGTGTGAATATGAATACAGTATGTTTACAGTCTCATACCACTGTATCTTCTTGATATTTATAATAATCAAATCCAATCAAATCAAATGTTTTTATATAGCCCTTCGTACATCAGCTGATATCTCAAAGTGCTGTACAGAAACCCAGCCTAAAACCCCAAACAGCAAGCAATACAGGTGTAGAAGCACGGTGGCTAGGAAAAACTCCCTAGAAAGCCCAAAACCTAGGAAGAAACCTAGAGAGGAACCAGGCTATGTGGGGTGGCCAGTCCTCTTCTGGCTGTGCCGGGTGGAGATTATAACAGAACATGGCCAAGATGTTCAAATGTTCATAAATGACCAGCATGGTCGAATAATAATAAGGCAGAACAGTTGAAACTGGAGCAGCAGCACGGTCAGGTGGACTGGGGACAGCAAGGAGTCATCATGTCAGGTAGTCCTGGGGCATGGTCCTAGGGCTCAGGTCCTCCGAGAGAGAGAAAGAAAGAGAGAAGGAGAGAATTAGAGAACGCACACTTAGATTCACACAGGACACCGAATAGGACAGGAGAAGTACTCCAGATATAACAAACTGACCCTAGCCCCCCGACACATAAACTACTGCAGCATAAATACTGGAGGCTGAGACAGGAGGGGTCAGGAGACACTGTGGCCCCATCCGAGGACAACCCCGGACAGGGCCAAACAGGAAGGATAAACAGTTCTAAGCTACTTGGTCCTCAATTAACACACTAAAATCCCAGAGCGGTACCTGAACATCTAATTGTAATGAGTTCTGCAAATTGTTTCAGCAGTGAAGCACATTAAAATAAAAACCGGATTCTCCGAATTAAGTTGGAGACCTGAGGACCCACAAAAGTTAACCAACCTTGAGAACGGGTTTGGTATCTTGTGTTTTTTTCTACTTCAACAACGAGGTTAGGTAAGTTGGAAGCTTGTGTTTTAGAGCTTTGTAAGCAAAAAGGGAATAGGGAAGTGATCATATGGGACTTTAATGAGGACCAGCTGACCTTTTGACACAAGATGCAGTGATGAGTATTAAAACTGTCACCTGTGATGAAGTGAAGGACGCTATGGTAAATGGCATTCAAAGATTTAAGAGTAGTGGCTGCTGCATTTTGGTAAATTGTGTCACCAAGGTCAAGAACTCGCTGGGAAGTTGACTGTTCAATCTGCTTCCTGCTGTTTAGGGAGAGGAAAGATATATATTTTTAAACAACGCCCACATGAATTATTAGCTTTTTTAACGTTAAATCATTGTCAATCCAAAAGCTATTATTATATTATAGATATTTATAGGCAGCAACCCAATCGATGGGAGTTACATCCAATGAATAAATATGTAGTCAATCTGAAACATTCTTGTGAGAATTAGAGAACAACATATATTTAGTCTTACCCACATGATGTACAAGTTTTAAACCAACCAGTGCTTTCTGTAAGGCAACATGGTCCAATTACAGCTCTAACAACTCTTTATATAAATAGTCAAGACAACAGGTCCCAATACCAACCCCTGTGGTACACATTTCGTAATATCCAAGATCCTAGACTTGACATCATCAGAAATCACACATTGTGTCCTGTCTGACAGATAATTCTCAAATCACTTTCAAGAATCCTGATACAGGCTTATTTCAGTCAAGAAGCCTGATCGAGGCCTATTTCAGTCAACCTTTGAATGATGGCTTCATGGTCAGCCGTGTCAAAGGCCTTGGAAAGGTCTAGAAATACGGCAGCACAAAGATTTTTTTTTATGATCTGAGCAATCGTCTAGAACAAACATAGCAGCTGAAATGATGTTGTGTCCAGATCTAATACCAGATTGGTAAACATTAAGAATAGAGTGAGAAGTTTTTTTAAAGTGGCCTTTCTTTCTGGAAGAGATGCACGTGTAGTTCCGAGTACCATCTTAAAAGTTCAAAGTCCATAATACATTCCTGACAACTGACCTCTGAACCTTCAAAAATGCTTAATAACATGGACTGTAATGACCGAGGACACTCAACTAAGACACAGGGAAGCCTAAAAGCATCCCAAACAAAGAAAGAGACCCAGCCAACTAATACCTTCGAGGATATATCCAACTCCTCCATATTGAAGGCTCTGAATCAACTTCACATGTCGATGCAGGCAATGGTCATATCAGCAGTTAAGGAATCCCTGGAGGAACTGCTTTCGGGAGAAATTACATCACTTAAAGATATGGTGGAAGCCTCCAACACGTCTATCTTAAAACTCTCAAACTCTCTGGGGCGGCACTGTGGTGAGATGCAGGTTAGCAACAGGGCTGCTACAGATGACATAGCAACCTGCCAAGATGCGTGGAAAAATGACTTTGCTTGAAGACAGAGAGAGGAGACTGAACATAGATCTGGTAGGCCTGAAAGAACCCACAGAGGGTTCTGACCCAAAAGGTTTTCTTCAGGAGAATGTACCAAAATGGATACCTTTGCTACAAGGGAGGAAGGCACACCGAATCTACAGTGGCAATAATAACCGTAGCCATCCCCACACCCTCATTTCCTGCCTGATAAGATATGAGGACAGAGTGAATATTCCAAGGGGAACCAGAGCCCTCGAGAACCCACCGACATACGGGAGATCCAATCTGGCATTCTACCCAGACTACAGCAACGAAACCACACTGAAGAGGAAAACCTTCGACCACGTCAAATGAGGGATGACAGCAAGATGACATTGCCCATTTCTGATATACCGAGCCATCCTGAAGATCAGGAAAAATTGAACACTCCAAGAATTCCACACTGTGGAAGAAGCAGAGGCATGCCTTGCAGCTGAGAACAAGTACAAGTGAAGGAGACCAGTCATCGTCCCCCATTCCTCCAGATTCTCCCCACTGCAGACGGAATAAACAGACAACACCGGGCCCAGTCCTTCGTTGGATAAAGGTCCATGAAGGCCCATCTTAACTAGTAAGATATACACAACTAATGCTAAGCTAACTAGCTAACTCACCAATGTTTATTTGTTATTCAGGAACATAATTTAGTTAATTTGGTATGAGGGGCATGGTGGATTTGTTAGCTTGGCTGTTAGGAGTCTGGTTATACTGCTAAAATGCTGCTGGCTGGCACGTTGCTCGTTAGCTGAGTTGGTTGGTTGGTTGGCTGGCTAGGTTATCTGGCTGGATAATTATTTGGTTCAGGCTGAAAATGTTACCTGGCAAAAATATTTAGCCATCAGTAAAGCAGTCCTGGGGTAGGGTAAACTTTATGTGGATTAACATACAGAACGTTCAGCTTGGTATGAGCGTGTTCTGTGAAAGGTAATTTTGCCATGTATTCGTGTCATGTTGGATAAAAACAAGTGGCTGACATAATGTCACTGGGGATTAACATACAGAGCATACAGCTTGGTATGAAGGTGTTCTGTGAAAAGTAATTTTGCCAAGTATTCATGTCATGTTGGATAAAAACAAGTGTGACTGGACTTGGAACGTGCGTCACACTTCTTATCATCATTGGACCTTCCCAAACTCGACAGAGAGCAATCTGGATTCCTTGACTCCCCTCTTACTCTTGAAGAACATCTATGAAAAGAGTTAAATCACCAGGACTTGATGGTTTCCCTCCTGAGCTGTTTCTTGAAATATGGGATATTGTCGTGCCATTAATTCTTGGTTCTAACAATCATATATTAAAACATGAAGAATTCCATAGAGACCAAAACACCTCACTCATTATAGTTTTGTTAAAATTGGGCGAATCTTCCCTAGACTGTAAAAGTTTTAGGCCCTTAATGTCACATCTGCTCCTGCCACACCCCCTAGTGGACATTCGGTGTCTCCTTGACCTGCAACCATTCCCCCAGTACTCTCTCCCTCTCCCTCTCTGTGTGGGATTGTGGGGTTGGAGACAGGCATGCTGGAATCAGAGCAGTTCCCTACCAGCTGCAACCCATTCCATAATCAAGACCTCTACAAATACTCAGTCCTGCCACTTCCATTCTGCCAGATCGTAATCTCTGCTCAGTCAGTATTATGCTTCTAGCTTTTTATGATTATTCAAGATCCAGTTACCCTGCTGTGCCTGTTTCCCTGCATGACGCTGTTATCCTCTCACTGCAGTTTTGCTGCTCTGACTCTGGTACCTTTCTCCCGTTCCACATCTCACCACCCTGCTGCCCTGTTCTGGATTCAGGCTCACCATCAATCCCTTGAATTTCCCTCTGGACCTGTTTACCCAGATCACTCCAACCTCAGCCTCCACATCTGGTTTACTACAACCCACCCAAGCTTAGTCTGACCTGAACTCCTCTCTCCCTGTGTTGCATATATCTATCTTGGTTCATTCATCCCTGTTTCCTGGTCTGAGTCTGCTCTTGGGTTTCCCTGTGCTGCTCCTCCTAACACTTAAGCCTTATTACAACAGAGCTCAAGCTGTTTGCAAAGGTACTTGCCATCAGATTGGAACAGCTTGTAGGAAATCTAATTAGTGATGATCAAACTGGGTTTAAAAAGGGTCATTTAGCCTCAGACAATATTAGACGTCTATTCCATATCATAAATGAGTCTGAAAACGTCCCAGTTCCTTTTTTAGTTTGGATGCAGAAAAAGCCTTTGATAGGCTAGAATGGAACTATTTATGGTGTGTTTTGGAGGCCTTTGGTTTGGGTAAAGGATTTATCTCTCAAGCAAGATTTATCTCTCAAGATTTTACTCTCAAGCACCATTTTCGACACCTCAAATGGGTCTCCCACATACGCACCCTTACTCAACAAAAGCATCCCAACTAGAAGCGATTCCTTATCATTCACACACGTATCCTCCACTCCAATTTTAGAGTCCATTCAGAACATTCGTCTTCACCAACTTTATATGATTAAATATGAAACTATTTGTGAAAAGATTAAATGTGATTTTGTGTAGACAGGTAACATTCTATCCAAGACTTTCTGTTTACAACATTCCACAAAACAAGGATGTCCATTGTCACCAACATTCTTTTCCACTGTCCATTGGCATGAGGCAGACTTGATTTATTTGGGCATTTACATACCCACCAAATTTTCCCAAGTTCCCAAACTTAAAGAGGAGATCACCTCTGATTCGCAGAGATGGTACTCTCTTAAAATCTCATTACAAGGTAGGATTGCAATTGTAAAAATAAACATAATCGGTCGACTACATTTTATTTTCTCCATACTGCGTATACCTCCTCCACCAAAATACTTTTAGTTATTAAAGTCAACGACCTCAAAGTTAATTTGGAATAATAAAAATCCACGCTTTCAATATGATACTCTTACACAGTTAAAGGGAACAGGAGGTTTTGTCTTTTCCAGATTACAAATTATATTACTGGTCGTCCAAATAAATTCCTTGAGAATCATTGGTGATTCATTGTAGCTTCTTAGAGAGGCATAGACAAAGCACGTGTTGCACCGCATAAACTTACAGGTAAAAACAGTATTCAAAAAGTTTGGTTCAATTATTTCCAACTCACTACAAGTATGGTACTACTCTGAGAGACAGAGGCAACACTAAGATGTTCTGTGAATCTTCTCCTATATGATGTTGTGTCTTTGGATTAAGTGATATGACATGCTATTTTATAAAATAACTTCTCTGCAATTAAATATTACCTGGTTAAACTAATCATGTAAATGCATTTAACTAGGAAGTCGGGGCACCCTGAAATAATGTTTATAGAGCTGTTGTCTTCCGAAAAAAACTCTTAAAGACCTTTTAATCTTTTATATCAACAGCATTCAATTATTAATCGTCACCTTATTTCAGTCTCATCTGAACGTCTTAACCAATACTTTTATCTGTATCACCCTGGCAACCAAGTTGAATTAGCAATACAAAATGTGGTTTAATTATTTTTTTTACTTAATACCTAAATAATAATACATTGATTACTAACGTCCCTGGTGGACGGAACTGATATGACGGCTGGTTACACAAAGAAAGGGGTTTGGGTTTGAACGAAAGAGCGGGAAGACTGAGGAACAGAAGGATTAGGTCTCTGTCAGACCTCACGAAGTTATGCTATCGTAAATACAGAATCTTATGCATTCTAAATAACCACCCATTTGGAAAAGGAAAATGCAGTAAATATTTACTCAGAGCTGCACTTCGATAGGTTGGTCGTAGATGGAAGACTGGGTTGCCCAGCAGAAATCTCCCTTGTCCTTTGAAGAATATGTATTGTGGTCGAACAGATACGTTGAAGTCTTTCTGAAGAGATTGTCTATCCTTTCCTAGCACATGTTTACAGCTGCTGCTGCTAACTTGATGTCTAGGATGCATCACTTCTTTAGTGAATAAGAGTTCAAAGTTCATTCCAAGTTGCCATACCATAAGCTTATGCTATATTCTGGCTGCTATAGTCAAAATGCATCCTTCAGCGTGTCGATCGTCACCTCCACGTTGAAATTCACCATTCTAAATGTATGGACATCAGTCCTCATGTCACCAGGAACACTGCTAATTTCGTTAGGTTGTAGTCGCTCACGCTGATGTTGGCTTAGTTCTGTAGTTGATAGTAGCCATTTTAAAGGTTGACTTTCGTCAATGGGCTTTTGTAGTGGTGGAGAGATGGGCGTGTTTCATAGTTGTCATGCCCTGGCCTTAGTATTCTGTGTTTTCTTTATTATGTTGGTTAGGCCAGGGTGTGACATGGGTGATTTATGTGTTTTTCTTGTCTATGGATTTTGTAGTCTATGGGGTTGTGTTCAGTTGAGTGTTCTAGGTAAGTCTATGGTTGCCTGGAGTGGTTCTCAATCAGAGGCAGGTGTTTATCGTTGTCTCTGATTGGGAACCATATTTAGGCAGCCATATTCTTAGAGTTTCTTGTGGGTGATTGTTCCTGTCTCTGTGTTTTGCACCAGTTAGGATTGTTTCGGTTTTCCACGTTTTCTTAGTTTGTATAGTGTTCACATTTTCATCTTTCATTAAAGATGTTTATAAATAACCACACTGCATTTTGGTCCTCCTCTCCTTCTCAGGAAGAAAACCGTTACAATAGTTCACAACCAAACTCTGTTCACTTGGGAAAACAATTCTCTCATTTAGAAGCCAAAATTACATTTTATCTTTTCACAAATAGTTCATATTTAAACATTTAAATTCCACAACAATTCCATGTGAATCTGAGAACTAGAACGTGGAGCCTTTCCTAGATACAGTTTATATAATCAGTAATAATAATGACAACTGATCTGACATCATATTCTTTAAATACCAAGGGATATTTTCAACTGGTTGGAATCCCAAAATATGGTTCTGTTCCCCAACCTTTTGATGGTACCAGACTCTCTGTTATGTTAACAAAGGGCTTTCTAAGAGTCCATTGTGTAGAGAGAGAAAAGGGGGAAAGGTATTTACAGGGGTCATAAACCTCACCAACAGGTCAACATCATGACAACGGCATAACCATAACCTGCTGACAAACAATAAGCCATTGTGACTGGCTTTGGATAAAAGCTTACAAGACATAACCTGTGATAAACAATAAGATAAGGGACCTTAATAAGACATGTATAATGATAAGGGGCTAATACCTTTCCAGGACCTCAAACAAATGTATTCACTTCCAGGCTTTTCATGATTTCTTTACCAAAAGTTAAGATCTTCTTTAAAAAGCTTATGGTGTACCATGGGATGCCCCGTTAACATTCCACATAATGCTTACCTGGATAGACCCATCATTCACTTCTAAAATGGTCTCTGCCACTTGTGATTGCCTGCTGTCTGTTAGATACTCTACATTGGGTGTCACTCTGGTATGGAACTGTGAAATGCAAGGATTAGGGCACTATCTACCATTTGGGAAAATGTATTTGTTACCTCTAAAAAAACAGCACAGCAGCTTATACATTATAAGCTGATACATACAGTAGAGGTTATGCAACCCCATTTAGACATTTTAAGATTAAGCTGATTCCTACTCCAATATCAAATCAAATCAAATTGTATTAGTCACATGCGCCGAATACAACAGGTGTACACCGTACAGTGAATTGCTTACTTACAAGCCCTTAACCAACAATGCAGTTTACAAAATACAAATAAGAATAAGAAATAACAATAACAAGTAGTTAAAGAGCAGCAGTAAAATAACAATAGCGAGACTATATACAAGGGTTACCGATACAGAGTCAATGTGGAGGCTATATACAAGGGTTACCGATACAGAGTCAATGTGGAGGCTATATACAGGGGTTACCGATACAGAGTCAATGTGGAAACTATATACAGGGGTTACCGATACAGAGTCAATGTGGAGGCTATATACAGGGGTTACCGATACAGAGTCAATGTGGAGACTATATACAGGGGGTACCGATACAGAGTCAATGTGGAGACTATATACTCAAAGATTCTCAAAGATTTTAGAGAAGGCTGTTGCGCAGCAACTCACTGCCTTCCTGAAGACAAACAATGTATACGAAATGCTTCAGTCTGGTTTTAGACCCCATCATAGCACTGAGACGGCACTTGTGAAGGTGGTAAATGACATTTTGATGGCATCGGACAGGCATCTGTCCTCGTTCCTAGACCTTAGTGCTGCTTTTGATACCATCGATCACCATTCTTTTGGAGAGATTGGAAACCCAAATTGGTCTACACGGACATGTTCTGGCCTGGTTTAGGTCTTATCTGTCGGAAAGATATCAGGTCTCTGTGAATGGTTTGTCCTCTGACAAATCAGAGTCATTGTGTTCCTCAAGGTTCTGTTTTAGGACCACTATTGTTTTCACTATATATTTTACCTCTTGGGGATGTTATTCGAAAACATAATGTAAACTCACTGCTGGAGACACACAGCTGTACATTTCAATGAAACACGGGTTGCCCTCGATACAGTGTTTCAACATAAGTGGATGGCTGCAAACTATATTAAACTCGGACAAAACAGAGATGCTTGTTCTAGGTCCCAAGAAACAAAGAGATCTTCTGTTGAATCTGACAATTAATCTTAATGGAGGCTAAATAAAACTGTGAAGGACCTCGGGTTACTCTGGACCCTGATCTCTCTTTTGAAGAACATATCAAGACCATTTCGAGGCTTTTTTCCATCTATAACATTGCAAAAATCAGAAACTTTCTGTCCAAAAATGATGCAGAAAAATTAATCCATGCTTTTGTCACTTCTAGGTTAGACTACTGCAATGCTCTATTTTCCGGCTACCGGATAAAGCACTCAATAAACTTCAGTTAGTGCTATATACAGGGAATCCTGACTAGAACCAAAAAATTTGATCATATTACAGAGTCAATGGCTGGAAAGACTATTTCACAGGTTTTACTGGGTAACCTACAAAGCATTACATGGGTCACCTACCTCTCTGATTTGGTCCTGACATATATACAGGGGTCACAAGATACAGAGTCCCTAATTTCTAAGTGGAGGCACTTTCTCCTATAGAGCTCCATTTTTATGGAACGGTCTGCCTACCCATGTCAGAGACAAACTCGTCTCAACCTTTAAGGAAGACTCATCTCTTCAGTGGGTCATATGATTGAGTGTAGTCTGGCCCAGGAGTGGGAAGGTGAACAATGTGGAGACTATATGTCTCTGCCTGGGGTTCCCCTTTTTCAGAGTCAACCCTGTGGAGTCACTGGCTATGGGGCTCTCTCGGGGGGGGGGTGCGTCACCTGGGTGGGTTGATTCAGAGTCAATGTGGAGATCTTTGTGGGCTATACAGGCCTTGTCTCAGGATGGTAAGTTGGTGGTTGTAGATTTCCCTCTAGTGTGTGGGGGCTGTGCTTTGGCAATGGGTGGAGACCTATATTTGGCCCTGTCCGGGGTGTCCTCGGATGGGGCAGAGTCAATCCTGTCTCAGCCTCCAGATTTATGCTGCAGTAGTTTATGAGTCAATGGGGGGCTAGGGTCAGTTTGTTTATCTGGAGTACTTCTCCTGTCCTATTCGGTGTCCTGTGTAAATCTAAGTGTGCGTTCTCTAATTCTCTCCTTCTCTCCTTCTTTCTCTCTCTCGGAGGACCTGAGCCCTAGAACCATGAGGACAATGTGGAGACTATTGCTGTCCCCAGTCCACCTGGCCATGCTGCTGCTCCAGTTTCAATGGGAGACTAGGACTACCTGACATGAGGACTCCTTGCTGTCCCCAGTCCACCTGGCCATGAGTCAATGACCTGGCCCTAGGACCGACTATATACATGATGGCTCCTTGCTGTCCCCATCCACCTGAGAGTTTCAACTGTTCTGCCTTATTATATTTGACCATGGGGGTCATTTTCTGTTATAATCAGAGTCAATGGACTGGCCAGACTATTCCTCTCTAGGTTTCTTCCTAGGTTTTGGCCTTTCTAGGGAGTTTTTCCTAGCCACCGTGCTTTTACACCTGCATTGTTTGCTGTTTGGGGTTTTAGGCCGATACAGAGTCAATGTGGAGACTATATAAATAAATTTGATTTGATTTGATTTGGTTTGGGTACCGATGCAGAGTCAATGTGGAGACTATATACAGGGGGTACCGATACAGAGTCAATGTGGAGACTATATACAGGGGTTACCGATACAGTCAATGTGGAGACTATATACAGGGGTAACCGATACAGAGTCAATGTGGAGACTATATACAGGGGGTACCGATACAGAGTCAATGTGGAGACTATATACAAGGGTTACCGATACAGAGTCAATGTGGAGACTATATACAGGGGTTACCGATACAGAGTCAATGTGGAGACTATATACAGGGGGTACCGATACAGAGTCAATGTGGAGACTATATACAGGGGGTACCGATACAGTCAATGTGGAGGCTATATACAGGGGTTACCGATACAGAGTCAATGTGGAGGCTATATACAGGGGGTACCGATACAGAGTCAATGTGGAGACTATATACAGGGGGTACCGATACAGAGTCAATGTGGAGACTATATACAGGGGTAACCGATACAGAGTCAATGTGGAGACTATATACAGGGGGTACAGATACAGAGTCAATGTGGAGACTATATACAGGGGTAACCGATACAGAGTCAATGTGGAGACTATATACAGGGGTAACCGATACAGAGTCAATGTGGAGACTATATACAGGGGGTACCGATACAGAGTCAATGTGGAGACTATATACAGGGGGTACCGATACAGAGTCAATGTGGAGACTATATACAGGGGGTACCGATACAGAGTCAATGTGGAGACTATATACAGGGGGTACCGATACAGAGTCAATGTGGAGACTATATACAGGGGGTACCGATACAGAGTCAATGTGGAGACTATATACAGGGGTACCGATACAGAGTCAATGTGGAGACTATATACAGGGGGTACAGATACAGAGTCAATGTGGAGACTATATACAGGGGGTACCGATACAGAGTCAATGTGGAGACTATATACAGGGGGTACCGATACAGAGTCAATGTGGAGACTATATACAGGGGGTACCGATACAGAGTCAATGTGGAGACTATATACAGGGGTAACCGATACAGAGTCAATGTGGAGACTATATACAGGGGGTACCGATACAGAGTCAATGTGGAGACTATATACAGGGGGTACCGATACAGAGTCAATGTGGAGACTATATACAGGGGGTACCGATACAGAGTCAATGTGGAGACTATATACAGGGGTAACCGATACAGAGTCAATGTGGAGACTATATACAGGGGGTACAGATACAGAGTCAATGGGGAGACTATATACAGGGGTTACCGATACAGAGTCAATGTGGAGACTATATACAGGGGGTACCGGTACAGAGTCAATGTGGAGACTATATACAGGGGGTACCGATACAGAGTCAATGTGGAGACTATATACAGGGGGTACCGATACAGAGTCAATGTGGAGACTATATACAGGGGGTACCGATACAGAGTCAATGTGGAGACTATATACAGGGGGTACCGATACAGAGTCAATGTGGAGACTATATACAGGGGGTACCGATACAGAGTCAATGTGGAGACTATATACAGGGGGTACCGGTACAGAGTCAATGTAACGCGGGCATCGGTTAGTCGAGGTATTTGAGGTGTGTGATAGATGTGATATGTGATAGATGCCGTATGAATGCTGCTGGAACACTAATGCACATGTTTTGGGAATGTCCTGTGGTGTCCCAGGTCTGGTCACATGTTTTGGGAATGTCCTGTTGTGTCCCAGGTCTGGTCACATGTTTTGGGAATGTCCTGTTGTGTCCCAGGTCTGGTCACATGGTTTGGGAATGTCCCGTGGCGTCCGATTCTAGTGAAATGTTTCAGATTTCCTTACAACAAGTATGGGTTTCCCTGTGAAAGACCCACTTTTATTTTTGTTGAATGGTGACTCTTCATTTGTGTTGCAACTGGTTCCTAAAATAATAAGTTATGCAGGGTTAACATCAGCAAAAAGGTTATCCTTCATGTTCTGATTACCTATACAATCCTCTCGCCTTCAAACATGCTTATCATGTTTTCCAGTTGAGGCATGGAATATATATAATGTATATAATATATATCATGTAAAACTCTATCAGATATCAACAACTCTTAACCAAGCTATGGACCGACATGGTTAGGGGAGTGAGGGGATGCCATTTTCTTTTCTGAGAATAGTATAGAATACGTTTTATTGTAAACCCTACTTCCTTTCTGTAAATGTTATATTGTGCACTCAAATAATTGACTCCTGAGAGTATGTAAATAGTTGTATTGTATGTTAGTGTTGTCATGTCGGCTAGTATTTGTAATGTAATCCTACCTTGTGTGTTGTATATTGTAAAATAAAAATAAAGTGTTGATTACAACAACAACAACAAGTTGTAAGCTAACAGTTCGTCCAGGGATTCTAAAAGATCATTTGGAGATTGGACGATGGTTATCTAAGTCAGAAGGATATCCTTCTTTATGTAAGGGGAGGAAATGTGACTCTTTCCAGATCCTAAGGAGAACACCAGAAACTCTTGTCCAATTAAAGATGTAGGTCAACAGTTCTGCAATTAGAGGGTCAGAGAACTGCAGTAAGGAGGAATTCATTGAATCAGCCCCTATGGATTTTTTAAAACGTAATTATTTAGCAAAGACAACAAACAGTTCAAATGAAAATAAAGTCTGTGACTCTATTAGTGCAACATTCTCTACACTCTGTTCGGAGGAGACTAGAGGACTACCTCTAGTGGTATGTTCTGAGGAGACTAGAGGGCTACCTCTAGTGGTATGTTCTGAGGAGACTAGAGGGCTACCTCTAGTGGTATGTTCTGAGGAGACTAGAGGGCTACCTCTAGTGGTATGTTCTGAGGAGACTAGAGGGCTACCTCTAGTGGTATGTTCTGAGGAGACTAGAGGGCTACCTCTAGTGGTATGTTCTGAGGAGACTAGAGGGCTACCTCTAGTGGTATGTTCTGAGGAGACTAGAGGACTACCTCTAGTGGTATGTTCTGAGGAGAATAGAGGACTACCTCTAGTGGTATGTTCTGAGGAGACTAGAGGGCTACCTCTAGTGGTATGTTCTAAGGAGACTAGAGGGCTACCTCTAGTGGTATGGTCTGAGGAGACTAGAGGACTACCTCTAGTGGTATGTTCTGAGGAGACTAGAGGGCTACCTCTAGTGGTATGTTCTGAGGAGACTAGAGGGCTACCTCTAGTGGTATGTTCTGAGGAGACTAGAGGGCTACCTCTAGTGGTATGTTCTGAGGAGACTAGAGGACTACCTCTAGTGGTATGTTCTGAGGAGACTAGAGGGCTACCTCTAGTGGTATGTTCTGAGGAGACTAGAGGACTACCTCTAGTTGGCTGGATTACCACCAATCTCAGATACACAATTCAAGAAATGTCGCTTTTGTTTTTCTAACCAGAGAATAGACATTTATTTCTCAAATATCTGAAGGACTGCCAAACAGAAGTAGAAGTAGTCAGTCCAGCCTTTGTCCAAGCTAAATGTCTTTCCTGTCATTTCAAAGCCAACTCGTGCGTGAACCTGTTACGCGGAGTGGAACAGGGAAACCCAAGAGCAGACTCAGACGAGGTGACTGGGATGAACTAACCAAGCTATTATTGAAACGCAGGGGGAAGATGGAGCGCAGGCCAGGGGAAGCTTGTGCAGGTTGCTGGAAACCAGGTGTGGAGGCTGAGGCTTGAGGGAGAGGGGTTGAGACAGGGTAAGCAGGTCCGGAGGGGAATCCAAGTGAGCAGTAGAGTGGGGAATCCAGGACAGAGTAGCAGGATGAGGAGACGTGGGACTGGAGACAGGGACCAGAGTCAGAGCAGACAGAACTGTAGCGGAGAGGAAAACATTGTCAGGCAAGGAAAACAGGCACAACAGGATAACCGGCTCTAAATAGTAACAAACGGCTAGAAACGTAGGCTGACTGAGCAGAGATTACAATCTGACAATGTGGAAGTGTCAGGACTGAGTATTTGTAGAGGTCTTGATTATGGAACAGGTTGCAGCTGGTGAGGATCTGCTCTGACTGCAGCACACCTGTCTCTGCCCACACAATCACACACACAAAGAGAGAGAGGGAGGGGAAGAGAGAGAAAGCATTGGGTGAGTGGCGGCAGGTTACGGAGACACAGGATGAGCAGTAGAGGGCGTGGCGGGAGCAGATGTAACAGAAACCAAGGATTAGATACTGTATGTCTTTCACCCTTAGAATGTTGTATGTCACATGTTTATCTGCAACGGTTAAACAGGGAAATAAAGATCTGAATCAGCGATAGTTAACACAACGCACCAGTCACTCATCCTCAGCTCAGACAAAAAATGGTGGTCATTAAAACCCCGGAAGAACATACAGTATATGGAGATAGTTTAGTGCCAAAAAATAAGGGGTTAAATACATGTTTAGAAAAATTACAAATGTTTTCCTGATCTTTCAGATATAAGACACTTCAGAACAAACCTCCTTTTTTATCTGTTGTTCCATGTAGTAAATCTGTTATTCACTGCACTTGTATGGGCCAGTTGCAGTAAGAGGCCAAATTCATTGTTTCATCAACAACAAAAACATGTACTTTTTGACACTTCAAAATCAAAGAACTAAATGATCCTTGGATTGACCTTAGAACAATTTGATACGTTTTCTTAGTAGAACCACCCCCCCCACACACACACACACACACACAGACACACTTATGCAGGCAACAGGACAATGGTCACTGAACTCACTGGCAAATATCCCATTAGCTGTGAACTACTTTATGAGGGGTATTTGTTAGAATAATATCTAAGAGAGTAGATTTTTCAGGCTGTTTAAAGTTTTGGGGGCAAATTGGATTAGTTATCAGCTGCGTTAGAATTGGCTCAGTACAAATATAATTCAGCCTATCAGATACTGGCATCAACCAATCTACATTAAGATCCCACCCCAATATTAATACTTCGTATTTAGCATAGTTAGACAGCAGAGCACATGTGAAGGACAATGGTGAGAGGTATGAATTCACACTAGTGTCAGACGGGCATTATTACAAAGGCCCACATTTAGGACGAGACATTCAAATTGCTTAGTAGACAGCGGTGGTAATGGATACCGAAACATTTAAGTTGCTCTTTGTGTTTATGGCGACAACCCTCTCCAAGTCTGTCAGATCTAAAAAATATTATAACCAGTGAGTGAGTGAGTGAGTGTTCTATTGAAAAGTGTATGAATTGGACCATTGTTCTGTCCATTCAAAGCTACTTTTGCATGTCAGGAAAAATGTACGGAGTACAAAAAGTACATTATTTTCTTTAGGAATGTGGTGAAATAAAAGTAAAAGTTTTTACAAAATATAAATAGTAAAGTAAAGTTCGGACACCGCAAAAATCGACAAAAGCAGTACATAAAAATATTCTTTCTTCATGTCTTTACAACCACTGTACTGTACATGGTGTGTGTGAATGAGTTGGAGCACATTTGGCACATCTCTCCAGAGACTTGTAGACACACTTGGTGACATGAATGTGTGACGGCATTTACCTGAAATGAATGAGAGCATATTGCAACACCGACATTTACACCTGGTCACCTGATCCTCTCTATCACCCCCCTCTTCACATCATCAAGCCAGTCATCTCTCTACCACCAGTCATCACATCATCAAGCCAGTCATCTCTCTACCACCAGTCATCACATCATCAAGCCAGTCATCTCTCTACCACCAGTCATCACATCATCAAGCCAGTCATCTCTCTACCTCCAGTCATCACATCATCAAGCCAGTCATCTCTCTACCACCAGTCATCACATCATCAAGCCAGTCATCTCTCTACCTCCAGTCATCACATCATCAAGCCAGTCATCTCTCTACCACCAGTCATCACATCATCAAGCCAGTCATCTCTCTACCACCAGTCATCACATCATCAAGCCAGTCATCTCTCTACCACCAGTCATCACATCATCAAGCTAGTCATCTCTCTACCACCAGTCATCACATCATCAAGCCAGTTATCTCTCTACCACCAGTCATCACATCATCAAGCCAGTTATCTCTCTACCACCGCCTCACATCATCAAGCCAGTTATCTCTCTAAAACCTCCTCACATCATCAAGCCAGTCATCTCTCTAAAACCGCCTCACATCATCAAGCCAGTCATCTTTCTATCCATGTACATGTAAAGCTAAGTAGAGGTGTAAATTCCTCAAAGTTGGAGTGAAAGGAACAATAGTGTCAATGTTTTTCAGCCAGCATATCAAAGGCAAGACAGAGCTCTCTCTCTCTCTCTCTCTCTCTCTCTCTCTCCCTGTCACTCTCTCTCTCTCTCTCTCTCTCTCTCCCTGTCACTCTCTCTCTCTCTCTCTCTCTCCCTGTCACTCTCTCTCTCTTACTCTCTCTCTCTCCCTCTCTCCCTGTCACTCTCTCTCTCTCTCTCTCCCTCTCTCCCTGTCACTCTCTCTCTCTCTCTCTCTCTCTCTCTCTCTCTCTCTCTCTCTCTCTCTCTCTCTCTCTCTCTCTCTCCCCCCCCCTCCCTCTCTCTCTCTCTCTCTCCCTGTCACTCTCTCTCTCTCTCTCTCTCTCTCTCCCCGGTCACTCTCTCTCTCTCCCTCTCTCCCTGTCACTCTCTCTCTCTCTCTCTCTCTCCCTCTCACTCTCTCTCTCTCTCTCTCTCTCTCTAGAGCAGGGAAGTACCCCATCTGTTGTACTGAATGTGCAGCCAATTTAAAGAATAAATATAGCATGTGTCAAGGGAATGTTCTGCTGTCAAAGCAGCGCCTCTCTTCACTTCATTCTGTCCTCTATTCTCTCATCCATTTTTTTCTCTGCGTCCCAAATTGCACCCTTTTCCCTATGTCACGCCCTACTTTTGACCAGGGCCTATAGGATAGTGCACTACAAAGGGAATAGGGTGCCATGTGGCAGTGAGAGCAGTGTTGGACTGAACAGTTTGACTGATGAGAGGGGTAAGTGGTGGAGATGCCCGGGTACAAGGGACTTAGTGCTAGTGGGGTGTGTGTGTTACCTAACCCCCTAACGAGGGCTAGGTAGGTGCTAAGTGGAGGAGAGAGGTCAAGGCCCACGAGAAGGAAGTCGTGGAACAACAGGAGAACAGGAGAGGAAAGAAGTGGAACAACAGGAGAACAGGAGAGGAAAGAAGTAGAACAACAGAAGAACAGGAGAGGGAAGAAGTGGAACAACAGGAGAACAGGAGAGGGAAGAAGTGGAACAACAGGAGAACAGGAGAGGGAAGAAGTGGAACAACAGGAGAACAGGAGAACAGGAGAACAGGAGAGGGAAGAAGTGGAACAACAGGAGAACAGGAGAGGGAAGAAGTGGAACAACAGGAGAACAGGAGAGGAAAGAAGTGGAACAACAGGAGAACAGGAGAGGGAAGAAGTGGAACAACAGGAGAACAGGAGAGGAAAGAAGTGGAACAAC
>NC_060196.1:59803118-59808118 GCF_021184085.1 Oncorhynchus gorbuscha | reverse complement strand
CACACACACACACACACACACACACACACACACACACACACACACACACACACACACACACACACACACACACACACACACACACACACACACACACACACAGCACATCTTCAGTGATGCCACCTTAGAGCTGGTGGACACAAGCCGTAGCGGAACTATAGAACACTCGGAACACCACAACATTCTACACTACCTGACAATTCCAAATGCTCCTCTCAATACCAATTCAGCCTTGCTTTGAATAAGAGTCGACATCACTACTTCCGAAGGCACGTTGAACTCAAACTTCACCATTGTGTCGTTGATTCACTGACTCATTGTATAACCGTTGAAAATAGAGGGAAATATGTGTGCCGGAATTTCATTTTCAAGATGAGCTTTTCAAGGCAACGTAGTAGCAAGTGTATCTACAACGTTGGAACAAAACAAGAAGTGAGTCACTCTCCGTTAGTGTCTCCATGCTTGTTATCATCGACTTCAGGTTTGATGCTTTATCTAGCGAGAAACAGCTGGGATTCTACACCCTCAAGACTAGTTGATAACTTGATTAAAAAAATGGTTTATTTAATTTGGAGAACACGGCATGAGTCACCTGGCTGCGTGTGTCTCATTGTTATGAAGCTTCCAGTCAAACTAGGGAAATGTCACAAATGGCACCCTGTTCCCTATATAGTGCACTACTTTAGACCAGAGCCCTATGGCACCCTATTCCCTATATAGTGCACTACTTTAGACCAGAGCCCTATAGAACCCTATTCCCTATATAGTGCACTACTTTAGACCAGAGCCCTATATAACCCTATTCCCTATATATAGTGCACTACTTTAGACCAGAGCCCTATCGTAGGTCCTTTTATAGCTCATTTGGTAGAGCATGGCGCTTGTAACGCCAGGGTAGTGGGTTCGATTCTCGGGACCACCCATACGTAGAATGTATGCACACATGACTGTAAGTCGCTTTGGATAAAAGTGTCTGCTAAATGGCATATATTATTATATTATATATTATCCCCTATATAGTACACTACTTTAGACCAGAGCCCTATTCCCTATATATTGCACTACTTTAGACCAGAGCCCTATTCCCTATATAGTGCCTACTTTAGACCAGAGCCCTATAGAACCCTATTCCCTATATAGTGCACTACTTTAGACCAGAGCCCTATGGAACCCTATTCCCTATATAGTACACTACTTTAGACCAGAACCCTATTCCCTATATAGTGCACTACTTTAGACCAGAGCCCTATTCCCTATATAGTGCACTACTTTAGACCAGAGCCCTATTCCCTATATAGTGCACTACTTTAGACCAGAGCCCAATAGAACCCTATTCCCTATATAGTGCACTACTTTAGACCAGAGCCCTATGCAACCCTATTCCCTATATAGTGCACTACTTTAGACCAGAGCCCTATAGAACCCTATTCCCTATATAGTGCACTACTTTAGACCAGAGCCCTATGCAACCCTATTCCCTATATAGTGCACTACTTTAGACCAGAGCCCTATAGAACCCTATTCCCTATATAGTGCACTACTTTAGACCAGAGCCCTATAGAACCCTATTCCCTATATAGTGCACTACTTTAGACCAGAGCCCTATATAACCCTATTCCCTATATAGTGCACTACTTTAGACCAGAGCCCTACAGAACCCTATTCCCTATATAGTGCACTACTTTAGACCAGAGCCCTATACAACCCTATTCCCTATATAGTGCACTACTTTAGACCAGAGCCCTATAGAACCCTATTCCCTATATAGTGCACTACTTTAGACCAGAGCCCTATATAACCCTATTCCCTATATATAGTGCACTACTTTAGACCAGAGCCCTATCCCCTATATAGTGCACTACTTTAGACCAGAGCACTATTCCCTATATAGTGCACTACTTTAGACCAGAGCCCTATGGAACCCTATTCCCTATATAGTACACTACTTTAGACCAGAACCCTATTCCCTATATAGTGCACTACTTTAGACCAGAGCCCTATTCCCTATATAGTGCACTACTTTAGACCAGAGCCCTATTCCCTATATAGTGCACTACTTTAGACCAGAGCCCTATTCCCTATATAGTGCACTACTTTAGACCAGAGCCCTATAGAACCCTATTCCCTATATAGTGCACTACTTTAGACCAGAGCCCTATGCAACCCTATTCCCTATATAGTGCACTACTTTAGACCAGAGCCCTATAGAACCCTATTCCCTATATAGTGCACTACTTTAGACCAGAGCCCTATGCAACCCTATTCCCTATATAGTGCACTACTTTAGCCCAGAGCCCTATATAACCCTATTCCCTATATAGTGCACTACTTTAGACCAGAGCCCTATAGAACCCTATTCCCTATATAGTGCACTACTTTAGACCAGAGCCCTATAGAACCCTATTCCCTATATAGTGCACTACTTTAGACCAGAGCCCTATAGAACCCTATTCCCTATATAGTGCACTACTTTAGACCAGAGCCCTATACAACCCTATTCCCTATATAGTGCACTACTTTAGACCAGAGCCCTATAGAACCCTATCCCCTATATAGTGCACTACTTTAGACCAGAGCCCTATATAACCCTATTCCCTATATATAGTGCACTACTTTAGACCAGAGCCCTATCCCCTATATAGTGCACTACTTTAGACCAGAGCCCTATTCCCTATATAGTGCACTACTTTAGACCAGAGCCCTATAGAACCCTATTCCCTATATAGTGCACTACTTTAGACCAGAGCCCTATGGAACCCTATTCCCTATATAGTACACTACTTTAGACCAGAACCCTATTCCCTATATAGTGCACTACTTTAGACCAGAGCCCTATTCCCTATATAGTGCACTACTTTAGACCAGAGCCCTATTCCCTATAAAGTGCACTACTTTAGACCAGAGCCCTATTCCCTATATAGTGCACTACTTTAGACCAGAGCCCTATAGAACCCTATTCCCTATATAGTGCACTACTTTAGACCAGAGCCCTATGCAACCCTATTCCCTATATAGTGCACTACTTTAGACCAGAGCCCTATAGAACCCTATTCCCTATATAGTGCACTACTTTAGACCAGAGCCCTATGCAACCCTATTCCCTATATAGTGCACTACTTTAGCCCAGAGCCCTATATAACCCTATTCCCTATATAGTGCACTACTTTAGACCAGAGCCCTATAGAACCCTATTCCCTATATAGTGCACTACTTTAGACCAGAGCCCTATAGAACCCTATTCCCTATATAGTGCACTACTTTAGACCAGAGCCCTATAGAACCCTATTCCCTATATAGTGCACTACTTTAGACCAGAGCCCTATAGAACCCTATTCCCTATATAGTGCACTACTTTAGACCAGAGCCCTATAGAACCCTATTCCCTATATAGTGCACTACTTTAGACCAGAGCCCTATATAACCCTATTCCCTATATAGTGCACTACTTTAGACCAGAGCCCTATAGAACCCTATTCCCTATATAGTGCACTAATTTAGACCAGGGCCCTATAACATCCTATTCCCTATATAGTGCACTACTTTAGACCAGAGCCCTATGCAACCCTATTCCCTATATAGTGCACTACTTTAGACCAGAGCCCTAAATAACCCAATTCCCTATATATAGTGCACTACTTTAGACCAGGGCCCTATAACATCCTATTCCCTATATAGTGCACTACTTTAGACCAGAGCCCTATAGAACACTATTCCCTATATAGTACACTACTTTTGACCAGGGCCCATAGGCAGGCCCTTCCAGTCTCCAAAGTTTTGGTGGGAGTATAATTTCCCCGAAAAAATAAAATGATTTTCTTTAAAATACTTGTTTTTTTTTGTCATTGTTGTTCGGAACACACTGCCCGCAAGTCATCTTCAAGTTCACCACTCCCCACCACACCGTGTCTGTTGATATGCTCTTTTTTCCAGAGCTAGCGCCCGTTTGTGCCTTTTTCCCAGTCTTCCCTGTACAGAGTTTGAGCTCGCCTGGTATCCATCCTGGAGAGATGCAGTCAACGGTGGTGTGTGTGTAGCTAGCTAGTTTACGTACAGTGTCAACAATACTGTACAGAGTTTGAGCTCGCCTGGTATCCATCCTGGAGAGATGCAGTCAACGTTGGTGTGTGTGTAGCTAGCTAGTTTACATACAGTGTCAACAATACTGTACAGAGTTTGAGCTCGCCTGGTATCCATCCTGGAGAGATGCAGTCAATGGTGGTGTGTGTGTAGCTAGCTGGTTTACATACAGTGTCAACAATACTGCACAGAGTTTGACCTGATAACACTTTTTTTTAGCCTACGTCATGATCAATACGGGGTCTGATTGGCTGATACACAGTAGAGAAGAGGAAGATTTTTAAAAATTATGTAACTTTTATTTAACTAGGCAAGTCAGTTAAGAATCCCTATCCGTAACAGGTTAATTAAGAACTAATTCTTAATTGCTATAACAGCCTACCAGGGAGGACTGGGTTAACTGCCTTGTCAACTCCGGGACTCAATACAGCAACCTTCCAGTTACTATAGAGAGAAAGAAAGAGCGAAGAAGCAAGAAAGAGAGAGAATTAGAGAGAGCATGCATAAATAGACACAGGACACCTGATAAGACAGGAGATATACTCCAGATATAACAGACTGACCCCAGCCCCCCGACACACAAACTACTGCAGCACAAATACTGGAGGCTGAGACAGGAGGGGTCGGGTGACACTTTGGCCCCGTCCGACGATACCCCCGGACAGGGCTAAACAGACAGGATATAACCCCACACACTTTGCCAAAGCACAGCCCCCACACCAAAAAAGCATTCATTACACTCAACTCACTTTTTCACTATCCCCAAATGCAACTACTGGCATTCTAAGGGGATGTCGCTCAGCGCAAGAGTGAATACTTTGCATGTATGAGGACCTGGGATCAATCCCCGGCATCTCCATGAAACCACCACAATAAGCAGATAATAGATCATATATTAAGAAGGAACATATGCATCAGCTGAA
>NC_060196.1:59786524-59803018 GCF_021184085.1 Oncorhynchus gorbuscha | reverse complement strand
ACAACTCGAACAGGTTAGTTATATACTTTATGTCAACTCCGAGACACAACTCAAACAGGTTAGTTATATAGTGTATGTCAACTCCGAGACACAACTCAAACAGGTTAGTTATATAGTGTATGTCAACTGCCAGATACAACTCAAACAGGTAAGTTATATAGTGTATGTCAACTCCGAGACACAACTCGAACAGGTTAGTTATATAGTGTATGTCAACTCCGAGACACAACTCGAACAGGTTAGTTATATAGTGTATGTCAACTCCGAGACACAACTCAAACAGGTTAGTTATATAGTGTATGTCAACTCCGAGACACAACTCAAACAGGTAAGTTATATAGTGTATGTCAACTCCGAGACACAACTCGAACAGGTTAGTTATATAGTGTATGTCAACTCCGAGACACAACTCAAACAGGTTAGTTATATAGTGTATGTCAACTCCGAGACACAACTCAAACAGGTTAGTTATATAGTGTATGTCAACTCCGAGACACAACTCAAACAGGTAAGTATAGTGTATGTCAACTCCAGGTTAGTTATATAATGTCAACTCGAGAACAGGTCAAACAGGTAAGTTATATAGTGTATGTCAACTCCGAGGACACAACTCGAACAGGTTAGTTATATAGTGTATGTCAACTCCGAGGACACAACTCAAACAGGTTGGTTATGTAGTGTATGTCAACTCCGAGACACAACTCAAACAGGTTAGTTATATAGTGTATAGCAACTGCGGACACAACTGAAACAGGAGAGTGAAATACAGGTTAAGTTTAACAGCATACAAGAAACACAAGGCCAATCATCTCTCTTTCTCTCTCTCTCAAGTTCAAGCTCTTCATTGTGAAAAACATTGTGTCAATAGTACCAAGCAACAATGTATACAATATGCTTCTCTCTCTCTCTCTCTCTCTGCTCTCTCTCTCTCTCTCTCTCTCTCTCTCTCTCTCCTATATACTCTCTCTCTCTCTCTCTCTCTCTCTCTCTCTCTCTCTCTCTCTCAATGGGTTTTTTTTTATTGACATAGAACGTATTTTTACATGACAAGTGAAATAGATAATAAACAAAAAGTGAAATAAACAGTCAAAAGTTATTTATTTATCCTTTATTTAACTCACGCAAGTCAGTTAAGAACAAATTCTTATTTACAAAGATGGCCTACACCCGACCAAACTCGGACGATGCTGGGCCAATTGTGCCTCCGCCCTAGGACTCCCAATCACGGTCGGTTGTGATGCAGTCTGGTTTGAACCAGGTTGTCTGTAGTGACGCCTCCAGTGCTGGGATGCAGTGTCTTTAGACCGCTGCACCACTTGAGAGCCCACTTGGGGCAACACCACAACACTTGGAGCCCACTTGGGGCGGCACGTGCCACTTGGGAGCCCCGCCCAGGGCAACACCTCACACTTGGGAGCCCACTTGGGAGCAGCACCTCACCACTTAGGAGCCCACTTAGAGGGCAGCACCTCACCACTTGGGAGCCCACTTGGGAGCAGCACCTCACCATGGGAGCCCACTTGGGAGCTGTGTGGCGCCCTTAGGAGCCCATTTGGGAGCAGCACCGCACCATAGGAGCCCACTTGGGAACAGCACCGGCACTTAGGAGCCCATTTGGGAGCAGCACCGCACCATGGGAGCCACTTGGGAGCAGCACCGTGCCTCTTGGGAGCCCATTAAAAGTAAACATTACACTCACAAAATTTCTAAGAAATAGAGACATTTCAAATGTCATACTATGGCTATATACAGTGTTAAAGTTAAAGTACGTAAGGGAAAATAAATGTACTTTTATTGTGGCAACAGGTCACAAATGTTTACGTTGTGATGGCACACTAGTGTACAAATGGGAGTTTTTACAAAATTGGTTTTGTTTTCAAATTCTTTGTGGATCTGTGTAATCTGATGGAAATATGTGTCTCTATTATGGTCATACATTTGCCAGGAGGTTAGGAAGTGCAGCTCAGTTTCCACCTCATTTTGTGGGCAGTGTGCACATAGCCGGTCTTCTCTTGAGAGCCAGGTCTGCCTACGGCGGCCTTTCTCAATAGCAGGCTATGCTCACGAGAGTCTGTACATAGTCAAAGCTTTCCTTAAGTTTGGGTCTCTCTCTGTGTCTGTCTCTGTCTCCCCCATCTCCTCAGCACATCAAAAGTAGAAGACATACCGGTAGCAGGGAAGCCAGCCAAGCCAAGTTCAGCCGATATGGTCACCACCCCAACGCAACCAGTCTGTGAAGTACCTCATTATTGTATTATGAAATCATATCAAATTGTATTGTATTTGTCACATGCGAATACAGCAATTGCCTTACTGTAAGTCATACTTACTGGCCGTAATAACAATGCGGTTCAAGAAATAGAGTTAGAAAATATTGACTAAATAAAGAAAAGTTTTAAAATCAGATCAAATTAAAAAGTAACACAAAAAAGTTACATAACAATAACGGGGCTATATACAGGGGTACCGGTATCGAGTCAATGCAGGGTAGAGGTTAGATGAGGTCATTTGTAAGTGACTATGCATAGATATCAGCAAGAGATTACTAGCAGCAATGTAAAAACTATGGGGAGGGGGGTTAATGTAAATAGTCCGGGTGGCCATTTGATTAATTGTTCAGCAGTCTTATGGCTTGGGGTAGAAGCTCATTAAGAGTCTTTTGGACATAGACTTGGCGCTCCGGTACCGCTTGCCGTCTTGATAGCAGAACAGTCTGACTTGGGTGACTGGAGTCTTTGACAATTTTTTGGTTTTGGGCCTTCCTCTGACACCACAGTAAACAGGTCTTGGATGTCAGGAAGCTTGCCCCCAGTGATGTACTGGGCTGTACACTACCCTCTGAATCGCCTTATGGTCCAGATGCCGAGCAGTTGCCATACCAGGTGGTGACCACCAGTCAGGATGCTCTCGATGGTGCAGCTGTAGAACTTTTGAAGATCTGTGGACCCATGCGAAATCTCCTGTGGGAAAGGTGTTGTCGTGCCCTCTTCACAACTGTCTTGTGTGTTTGGACCATGATAGTTTGTTGGTGATGTGGACACCAAGGAACTTTAAACTCTCGTCCCGTTCCACTTCAGCCCCATTGATGTTAATGAGGGCGTTCAACCCTCCTTTTTCCTATGATACGATGGAGCTCCTTTTGTCTTGCTCACATTGAGGAAGAGGTTGTTGTCTGTACCACACTGACAGGTCTCGGCCTCCTCCTATAGGCTGTCTCATCGTTGTCGGTGATCCGCAGGCCTACCACTGTTGTGTTGTCTGGAAACGTAATGATGGTGTTAGAGTCGTTGCCTGGCGTGCAGTCATTGTATTGCCTGGAGGTTTTGTTGTGGACTGATTGTGGAACGTGTGATAGCTGTATGGTGGTGATCACATTGTAGAACAGTTGTAGAAAGATTTTGATCATGTTGTTTTTGGTTTCCAGGTTGGGATCACTCTGAGGAAGGAGCAGGACGTGGCGAAGCCTCTCGCCTCGTGCCTCTTACAGCGCCATCTCTCCTTGCTGCTGCTGCTGCCATGGCAACCCTGTCCCCGTTTCATTTACGCCCTGCCCCTATACCTGGCCCTGCCATCTTTCAGATTCAGGCCCTCCCCAGACCTTGTTACATCCTGCCCCAGGACCTTTCCGTACGGCACATACATCAGTTCTGTTCTCACCGTACTGACCCAGACCTGCACCAGACTTGGCCTATACCTGACCCTGACCCAGACCCGTATCAGATGGACCAAAACCCAACAGAACCTGTGGGACCAGTGCAGACAAATTGTGGTCTGGAAAGTGTGTATGTGTGTGTTTGTGTAAGTGTGTGTGCATTTGTCATGTGTGTGTGTTTGTCAAGAAATATGAGTATTGTTTTTCAATAAAGAATATGTTGCTGGCTGTGATGTTGTGGAGGTCTATTTTTTAAGAAAAATCCCATCCATCCTTGTTTACGGAATCCCATCCATCCTTGTTTACGGAATCCCATCCATCCTTGTTTACGGAATCCCATCCATCCTTGTTTACGGAATCCCATCCATCCTTGTTTATGGAATCCCATCCGTCCTTGTTTACGGAATCCCATCCGTCCTTGTTTATGGAATCCCATCCGTCCTTGTTTACGGAATCCCATCCGTCCTTGTTTATGGAATCCCATCCGTCCTTGTTTATGGAATCCCATCCGTCCTTGTTTACGGAATCCCATCCGTCCTTGTTTACAAACACTGGAAAGTGAGATGTAATCTACATCTCGATTAGGCTGATAGAAATATTTATTATTTAGTTGAATGATTTTTGATTTGAACGTCATTATTTCTATATAGCCTACACTTTCTCATTGTGAACTTCTAACCCGAGTGGGACGGGTGTGGCTTTGTGACAATGATCAAAAGAACGGATTTGACAGCTCCAACGCAGTTCCACCTCCGACATAACAAAAACATCAGCTATGCGGGTGTCGGCTATCGCCAGTTAATTAACACTTCATCTGATTGAATCTAGGCCAAAGTCAGCAACAAATAGAGCCAGAGGCAGACAACCAGAGACACAGACAGAAGTACATCCCTCAACCCATACCTCAGTGAGTAGAGAAGCCATCTGAACCCTTCTGCTACTAAAGCTACCTTACAGTCTGACGCTAATCCCTTTTTGGATCCCATTCAAGAATTTCTCAAAAACTGAAATAAATTAAGAGATCCTTCATTTGGCTTCAAACGAGGGGCCTTCATCAATGATTTATTACTTAGAGTACAGATAATCCCCCTGCCTTAACTCCTTCAGATAAATCACAACAGGAATGTGCTCCTTGACCGTGACTTTATTGTCTGGGAAATGTTTCTGTGCACAGGAGGACTCCATGCCCCAAGCATCTCTGTAGAGTTACATTTTATCAGACATATGCTGTTAAATCTAATGTTTTGGTGGGAGATAGTCTTTAAGAAGGGGTCAACCTCCATCAAATACAACTATTCGATGATGACAACCTTAAATGGGGGGGGGGGCTGGAAGTTGTGTGCATTGTGACTAATACATGGCTAGGGTTGCAAAGCTAACAGAAAATCTATCTCAATCTATCAGAACATTTATCATTTATACTTCAATAACTTACTTTAAAAAAATTGATATGCGGTATTGATATCTGTTTCCATATTTTCTAGTAGATAGACCATATGATTCAAGAGAAAATAGCCTAATTAATGAAAAAGACACACACAACCCCACACACACACACAACCCCACACACACACACCACACCACACCACAGACACCACAGACACCACAAACACACACACACACTACACCACACCACACACACACCACGCACCACACATCACACATGCACCACACACACCACACCACCCATACACACACACCACACATCACACATGCCACACACACCACACCACACATACACACACCACCACCCATACACACACACATTACACCACACCACACACACACACACACACACACCACGTTACACAACACCACACACACACACACACATGCGCCACACACACACACACACCACACATTACACCACACCACACACACACACACACACACACACCACACCCACAACACACCACACACACACACCACACACACACACCACACACACACCACACACACACAGTCAACACTTCTGTTCTATTTCTATACTATTTGTCCAACTGATCTACTGAGACACAATTCACTTTAAATTGTAAATACACTCATACTTGACATAGCACATTCATTATTGATACTGTATATCCTATTGTGTACATACCCATTTTATTACAATGCATACTACCTTCTTACTTTTGATTATTATTGATATTTGCTTTGCCTTGTTGAGGGAGCTTGCAAGTATGCAATTCATGGCACCGTTTATACCTGATGTAATCTGTGTACGTTATGAATAAACTTTTATTTGATTTGCCATATTGCTCTCATTAATTCTCTGGAGCCGTAATTGTGAACATCTGTGTGTGAGTTAGTCAGGGTAATATTTAATATTCCATCAGAGCCCCTTCAAGCCCTCTGGCCAAGCCGAGCTGGTCTGTTCCTTACCTCATTCTGCCTGTTTCTCTGTCTCTGTGTGTCTGTCTCTTTCTCTCCCTCTCTCTCTCCCTCTCTGTCTCTCTGTGTCTGTATCTGTCTCTCTCTCTACCTCTCTCTCTCCCTCTCTGTCTCTATGTGTCTGTCTCTATCTCTACCTCTCTCTCCCTCTCTGTCTCTCTGTGTCTGTCTCTCTCCACCTCTTCTCTCTACCTCTCTATCCCTCTGTCTCTCTGTGTCTGTCTCTCTCTCTACCTCTCTCTCCATCTCTGTCTCTCTGTGTCTGTCTCTCTCTACCTCTCTCTACCTCTCTCCATCTCTGTCTCTCTGTGTCTGTCTCTCTCTCCCTCTCTGTCTCTCTGTGTCTGTCTCTCTCTCGACCTCTCTCTATCCCTCTCTGTCTCTGTGTCTGTCTCTCTCTCGACCTCTCTCTCTCCCTCTCTGTCTCTCTGTGTCTGTGCCTCCCTCTTTCTCTCTCTGTGGCTGTCTCCCTCCCTCTCTCTCGCTCGCTCTCTCTGTCTCTGTGTCTCACACACACACACACACACACACACACACACACACACACACACACACACACACACACACACACACACACACACACACACACACACACACACACACACACACACACACACACACACACACACACACACACACACACACACACACACACACACGCAAGCGAAGTACCTGACTTGGCACCCTGGGATGTGTCTCCAACCACCCCACCTATCTTCCTGCCTGGAGAGAGTAAAGAGGTAATATAAGTAGGTAGGTAGGACCCCCACCTAACCCTCACCTAGTCCAATCACTCCTCTAGACACCTGCTGTTTCTCCCACTAACCTCACCTAGTTCCAATCACTCCTCCAGGCACCTGCTGTTTCTACCACCTAACCTCACCTAGTCCCAATCACTCCTCTAGACACCTGCTGTTTCTCCCACCTAACCTCACCTAGTCCCAATCACTCCTCTAGACACCTGCTGTTTCTCCCACCTAACCTCACCTCGTCCCAATCACTCCTCTAGACACATGCTGTTTCTCCCACCTAACCTCACCTAGTCCCAATCACTCCTCTAGACACCTGCTGTTTCTCCCACCTAACCTCACCTAGTCCCAATCACTCCTCTAGACACCTGCTGTTTCTCCCACCTAATCTCACCTTTTCCCAATCACTCCTCCAGACACCTGCTGTTTCTCCCATCTAATGTCACCAAGTCCCAGTCACTCCTCTAGACACCTGCTGTTTCTCCCACCTAACCTCACCTAGTCCCAATCACTCCTCCAGACACCTGCTATTTCTCCCACCTAATCTCACCTTTTCCCAATCACTCCTCTAGACACCTGCTGTTTCTCCCACCTAATCTCACCTTTTCCCAATCACTCCTCTAGACACCTGCTATTTCTCCCACCTAATCTCACCTTTTCCCAATCACTCCTCCAGACACCTGCTATTTCTCCCACCTAATCTCACCTTTTCCCAATCACTCCTCCAGACACCTGCTGTTTCTCCCATCTAATGTCACCAAGTCCCAGTCACTCCTCTAGACACCTGCTGTTTCTCCCACCTAACCTCACCTAGTCCCAATCACTCCTCTAGACACCTGCTGTTTCTCCCACCTAACCTCACCTAGTCCCAATCACTCATCTAGACACCTGCTGTTTCTCCCACCTAACCTCACCTAGTCCCAATCACTCCTCTAGACACCTGCTGTTTCTCCCACCTAACCTCACCTAGTCCCAATCACTCCTCTAGACACATGCTGTTTCTCCCACCTAACCTCACCTAGTCCCAGTCACTCCTCTAGACACCTGCTGTTTCTCCACTAACCTCACCTAGTCCCAATCACTCCTCCAGACACCTGCTGTTTCTCCCTAATCTCACCTAGTCCCAATCACTCCTCTAGACACATGCTGTTTCTCCCACCCTAACCTCACCTAGTCCCAATCACTCCTCCTAGACACCTGCTGTTCCTCCCCACCTAACCTCACCTAGTCCCAATCACTCCTCTAGACACCTGCTGTTTCTCCCACCCTAACCTCACCTAGTCCTAATCACTCCTCTAGACACCTGCTGTTCTCCCACCCTAACCTCACCTAGTCCCAATCACTCCTCTAGACACCTGCTGTTTCTCCCACCTAACCTCACCTAGTCCCAATCCTCCTCTAGACACCTGCTGTTTCTCCACCTAACCTCACCTAGTCCCAATCACTCCTCTAGACACATGCTGTTTCTCACACCTAACCTCACCTAGTCCCAATCACTCCTCTAGACACCTGCTGTTTCTCCCACCTAACCTCACCTCGTCCCAATCCTCCCTCTAGACACCTGCTGTTTCTCACCCTAACCTCACCTCGTCCCAATCACTCCTCTAGACACCTGCTGTTTCTCCCACCCTAACCTCACCTCGTCCCAATCACTCCTCTAGACACATGCTGTTTCTCCCACCTAACCTCACCTCGTCCCAATCACTCCTCTAGACACATGCTGTTTCTCCCACCTAACCTCCCACCTCGTCCCAATCACTCCTCTAGACACCTGCTGTTCTCCTAACCTCACCTCGTCCCAATCACTCCTCTAGACACATGCTGTTTCTCACCTAACCCTCACCTAGTCCCTAATCACTCCCTCTAGACACCTGCTGTTTCTCCCACCTAACCTCACCTCGTCCCAATCCTCCTCTAGACATGCTGTTTCTCCCACCTAACCTCACCTAGTCCCAATCACTCCCTCTAGATGTCAAGCAGTTGAATGAGGACCCAAAAGCGACTTAGCGAAAACAGAGTCTTTAATCCAGTAAAGTAATTCTACAAACATAAGACATAATTCCACTCGTAATGACGAGAAACAGACTGAGACTCGATCAAGAACTGCAGGTTGCCTCGGGAAGGCACTTGAACCTAGCAGACTCAGACACCTGCTCTCCACGCAGCATCTGAGGGAAACACGACACGACAGGGCGATACACAGACACAGCACGGTGAACAATAGACAAGGATCCGACAGGACAGGAACGGAAAACAAGGAAGAAATAGGGACTCTAATCAGGGAAAAGATAAGGAACAGGTGTGGGAAGACTAAATGATTGATTAGGGGAATAGGAACAGCTGGGAGCAGGAACGGAACGATAGAGAGAAGAGAGAGAGGAAGGGAGAGAGAAAAGGGGAACGAACCTAAAAAGACCAGCAGGGGGAAAATGAACAGAGGAAAAGCAAAATGACAAGACAATCTAAGACAAAACATGACAGTACCCCCACTCACCGAGCGCCTCCTGGCGCACTCGAGGAGGAATCCTGGCGGCAACGGAGGAAATCATCAATGAGTGAACGGTCCAGCACGTCCCGAGACGGAACCCAACTCCCTATCCTCAGGACCGTAACCCTCCCAATCACTAAGTATTGGTGACCCCGTCCCCGAACGCATGTCCATGATCCTACGTACCTTGTAAATAGGTGCGCTCGACAAGGACGGGAGGGGGAGGGAAGACGAACGGGGGTGCGAAGAAAGGGCTTGACACAGGAGACATGGAAGACAGGATGGACGCGACGAAGATGTCGCGGAAGAAGCAGTCGCACAGCGTGCAGGATTGACGACCTGGGAGACACGGAACGGACCAATGAACCGCGGAGTCAACTTACGAGAAGCTGTCGTAAGAGGAAGGTTGCGAGTGGAAAGCCACACTCTCTGGCCGCAACAATGCCTAGGACTCTTAATCCTGCGTTTATTGGCGGCTCTCACAGTCTGTGCCCTGTAACGGCAAAGTGCACCCTCACCCCTCCTCCAGGTGCGCTCACAACATTGGACAAACGCTTGAGGCGGAGGGAACGCTGGACTCGGCAAGCTGGGAAGAGAACAGAGGAGGCTGGTAACCCAGACTACTCTAGAAACGGAGATAACCCGGTAGCAGACGAAGGAAGCGAGTTGTGAGCGTATTCTGCCCCAGGGAGCTGTTCTACCCAAGACGCAGGTTTCTGAAAGAAAGGCTGCGTAGTATGCGACAATCGTCTGATTGGCCCTCTGCTTGACCGTTAGACCGGGATGAAACCGGAAGAGAGACTGACGGACGCGCAATCAAACGACAGAACTCCCTCCAAAACTGTGACGTGAATTGCGGGCCTCTGTCTGAAACGGCGTCTAACGGGAAGGCCATAAATTCTGAACACATTCTCGATGATGATTTGTTACGTCTCCTTAGCGGAAGGAAGTTTAGCGAGGGGAATGAAATGTGCCGCCTTAGAGAACCTATCGACAACCGTAAGAATCACAGTCTTCCCGCAGACAAAGGCAGACCGGTAATGAAGTCTAGGGCGATGTGAGACCATGGTCGAGAAGGAATGGGAGCGGGTCTGAGACGACCGGCAGGAGGAGAGTTACCCGACTTTAGTCTGCGCGCAGTCCGAACAAACAGCCCCACGAAACGCCGGCGCGTGTCACGCTCCTGAGTCGGCCACCAAAAGCGCTGGCGAATAGACGCAAGAGTGCCTCGAACACCGGGATGACCAGCTAACTTGGCAGAGTGAGCCCACTGAAGAACAGCCAGGCAGTGGAAACAGGGAACGAAAAGGAGGTTACTAGGACAACGCGGCGACGCAGTGTGCGTGGTGCTTGCTTAACCTGTCTTTCAATTCCCCAGACTGTCAACCCGACCATGCCCATAAGGAAGAATCCCCTCGGGATCAGTAGAAGCCACAGAAAGAACTAAACAGGCAGGATAAGGCATCAGGCTTGAGGTGTTTTTGCTACCCGGACGGTAAGAAATCACAAACTCGAAACGAGCTAAAAACAACGCCCAACGAGCTTGACGGGCATTAAGTCGTTTGGCAGAACGGATGTACTCAAGGTTCTTATGGTCTGTCCAAACGACAAAGGAACGGTCGCCCCTCCAACCACTGTCGCCATTCGCCTAGGGCTAAGCGGATGGCGAGCAGTTCGCGGTTACCCACATCATAGTTGCGTTCAGATGGCGACAGGCAATGAGAAAAATAAGCGCAAGGATGAACCTTATCGTCAGACTGGAAGCGCTGGGATAGAATGGCTCCCACGCCTACCTCTGAAGCGTCAACCTCGACAATGAATTGTCTAGTGACGTCAGGAGTAACGAGGATAGGAGCGGACGTAAAACGTTCTTTAGAAGATCAAAAGCTCCCTGGGCGGAACCGGACCACTTAAAACACGTCTTGATAGAAGTAAGAGCTGTGAGAGGGGCAGCAACTTGACCGAAATTACGAATGAAACGCCGATAGAAATTAGCGAAACCTAAAAAGCGCTGCAACTCGACACGTGACCTTGGAACGGGCCAATCACTGACAGCTTGGACCTTAGCGGAATCCATCTGAATGCCTTCAGCGGAAATAACGGAACCGAGAAAAGTAACGGAGGAGACATGAAAAGAGCACTTCTCAGCCTTCACGTAGAGACAATTCTCTAAAAGGCGCTGTAGAACACGTCGAACGTGCTGAACATGACTCTCGAGTGACGGTGAAAAAATCAGGATATCGTCAAGATAGACAAAAACAAAGACGTTCAGCATGTCTCTCAGAACATCATTAACTAATGCCTGAAAAACAGCTGGCGCATTGGCGAGACCAAACAGCAGAACCCGGTACTCAAAATGCCCTAACGGAGTGTTAAACGCCGTTTTCCACTCGTCCCCCTCTCTGATGCGCACGAGATGGTAAGCGTTACGAAGGTCCAACTTAGTAAAGCACCTGGCTCCCTGCAGAATCTCGAAGGCTGATGACATAAGGGGAAGCGGATAACGATTCTTAACCGTTATGTCATTCAGCCCTCGATAATCACGCAGGGCGCAGAGTACGTCCTTCTTCTTAACAAAAAGAACCCGCCCCGGCCGAGAGAGGGAAGAAGGCACTATGGTACCGGCGTCAGAGACACAGATAAGCCATCCCGAGCCTTGCGTTCGGGAGCCGACAGAGAGTATAGTCTACCCCGAGGAGGAGTGGTCCCCGGAAGGAGATCAATACTACAATCATACTGACCGGTGAGGAGGAAGGGAGTTGGCTCGGGACGACTAGAGAGCCGTCGCGAGATCATGATATTCCTCCGGCACTCCTGTCAAATCGCCAGGTTCCTCCTGAGAAGTGGGGACAGAAGAAATGGGAGGGATGGCAGACATTAAACACTTCACATGACAAGAAACGTTCAGGATAGGATAGAATTACTAGACCAATTAATAGAGAAGGATTATGACATACTAGCCAGGGATGACCCAAAACAACAGGTGTAAAAGGTGAACGAAAAATCAAAAAAGAAATAGTCTCACTGTGGTTACCAGATACTGTTAGAGTTAAAGGTAGTGTCTCAAATCTGATACTGGGAAGATGACTACCATCTAAGGCAAACATGGGCGTAGGCTTGTCTAACTGTCTGAAAGGAATGTCATGTTTCCGAGCCCATGCTTCGTCCATGAAACAACCCTCAGCCCCCAGAGTCAATCAAGGCACTGCATGTAGCACCGAACCGGTCCAGCGTAGATGGACCGACATATAGTACAGGATCTAGATGAAGAGACCTGAGTAGTAGCGCTCACCAGTAGCCCTCCGCTTACTGATGAGCTCTGGCCTTTACTGGACATGAATTGACAAAATGTCCATCAAATCCATAATAGAGGCACAGGCGGTTGGTGATCCTCGTTCCCTCTCCTTAGTCGAGATGCGGAATACCTCCCAGCTGCATGGGCTCAGTCTCTGAGCCAGAGGAGAGGAGATGGTTGCGATGCGGAACAGGGAAACACCGTTGACACGAGCTCTCTTCCACGAGCTTGGTGACGAAGATCTACCCGTCGTTCTATGCGGATGGCGAGAGCAATCAAAGAGTCCACTGGAAGGAACCTCCCGAGAGGAATCTCATCTTTGACCACTGCGTGGAGTCCCTCCAGAAAACGGCGAGCAGCGCCATTTCGTTCCAGTCTAGAGGCAGCAAAGTCGCGAGAAACTCTATAGAGTAATCCGTTATGGATCGATCACCTTGGCATAGGGAAGCCAGGGCCCTAAACCTCCCTACCAAAAACTGAACGGTCAAAAACCCGAATCATCTCCTCTTTAAAGTTCTGGTAATTGTTTGAACAATCAGCCCTTGCCTCCCAGATAGCTGTGCCCCACTCTCGAGCCGGCCAGTAAGGAGTGAAATGACGTAAGCAACCGAACTCTCTCGCTAGAGTATGTGTTGGGTTGGAGAGAGAACACAATATCACACTGGGTGAAAGGCGGCACTCAGTAAGGCTGCCCGGAGTAGCAAGGTGGGTTATTAACCCTAGGTTCCGGAGGCTCGGCAGGCCAGGAAGTAACAGGTGGCACGAGACGAAGACTCTGGAACTGTCCAGAGAGGTCGGAAACCTGAGCGGACAGGTTCTCCACGGCATGGCGAGCAGCAGACAATTCCTGCTCGTGTCTGCCGAGCATGGCTCCTTGGATCTCGACGGCAGTGTTACGAACGTCTGTAGTCGCTGGGTCCATTCTTTGGTCGGATCCTTCTGTCAAGCAGTTGAATGAGGACCCAAAAGCGACTTGGCGAAAACAGAGTCTTTAATCCAGTAAAATAATTCTACAAACATAAGACATAATTCCACTCGTAATGACGAGAACAGACTGGAGACTCGATCAAGAACTGCAGGTTGCCTCGGGAAGGCACTTGAACCTAGCAGACTCAGACACCTGCTCTCCACGCAGCATCTGAGGGAAACACGACACGACAGGGCGATACACAGACACAGCACGGTGAACAATAGACAAGGATCCGACAGGACAGGAACGGAAAACAAGGGAAGAAATAGGGACTCTAATCAGGGGAAAAGATAAGGAACAGGTGTGGGAAGACTAAATGATTGATTAGGGGAATAGGAACAGCTGGGAGCAGGAACGGAACGATAGAGAGAAGAGAGAGAGGAAGGGAGAGAGAAAAAGGGGAACGAACCTAAAAAGACCAGCAGGGGGAAAATGAACAGAGGGAAACGCAAAATGACAAGACAATCTAAGACAAAACATGACACTAGACACCTGCTGTTTCTCCCACCTAACCTCACCTCGTCCCAATCACTCCTCTAGACACATGCTGTTTCTCCCACCTAACCTCACCTAGTCCCAATCACTCCTCTAGACACCTGCTGTTTCTCCCACCTAACCTCACCTAGTCCCAATCACTCCTCTAGACACCTGCTGTTTCTCCCACCTAACCTCACCTAGTCCCAATCACTCCTCTAGACACCTGCTGTTTCTCCCACCTAACCTCACCTAGTCCTAATCACTCCTCCAGACACATGCCTGAAAACAACGGTCAGTTTGAGCAGCTAACTTTTGATAATCATCTGTCAGAACTATGTACAGTTGTAAGTTTACATACAATTAGGTTGGCATCATTAAAACTCGTTTTTCAACCACTCCACAAATGTATTTTTAAAAACTATAGTTTTGGCAAATTGGTTAGGACATCTACTTTGTGCATGAAACAAGTAATTTTTCCAACAATTGTTTACAGACAGATTATTTCACTTATAATTCACAGTATCAAAAGTCAGAAGTTTACACACTCTAAGTTGACTATGCTTTTAAACAGCTTGGAAAATTCCAGAAAATGATGTCATGGCTTTAGAAGCTTCTGACAGACGAATTGTCCTAATTTGAGTCAATTGGAGGTGTACCTGTGGATGTATTTCAAGGCCTACCTTCAAACTCAGTGCCTCTTTGCTTGACATTATGGGAAAATCAAAAGAAATCAGCCAAGACCTCAGAAAAAAAGTTGTCGACCTCCAAAAGTCTGGTTCATCCTTGGGAGCAATTTTCAAACGCCTGAAGGTAACATGTTCATCTGTACAAACAATAGTATGCATGTATAAACACCATGGGACCACGCAGCCATCATACCACTCAGGAAGGAGATGCGTTCTGTCTCCTAGAGATGAGCGTACTTTGGTGCGAAAAGTGCAAATCAATCACAGAACAACAGTAAAGGACCTTGTGAAGATGCTGGAGGAAACAGGTACAAACGTGTTTATATCCACAGTAAAACGAGTCCTATATCTACATAACCTGAAAGGCCGCTCAGCAAGGAAGAAGCCAAAACCGGCAAAAAAAGCCAGACTACAGTTTGCAACTGCACATGGGGACAAAGATCGTACTTTTTGGAGAAATGTCCTCTGGTCTGATGAAACGAAAATAGAACTGTTTGGCCATAATGACCATCGTTATGTTTGGAGGGAAAAGGGGGACGCTTGTAAGCCGAAGAACACCATCCCAACCATGAAGCACGGGGGTGGCAGTATCATGTTGTGTGGTGCTTTGCTGTAGGAGGAACTGGTGCACTTCACAAAATAGATGGCATCATGAGGTAGGAAAATAATGTAGATATATTGAAGCAACATCTCAAGACATCAGTCAGGAAGTTAAAGCTTGGTTGCAAATTGGTCTTCCAAATGGACAATGACCCCAAGCATGCTTCCAAAGTTGTGGCAAAATGGATTAAGGACAGCAGAGTCAAGGTGTTGGAGTGGCTATCACAAAGCCCTGACCTCAATCCTATATAAAAGTTGAGGGCAGAACTGAATAAGCGTGTGAGAGCAAGGAGGCCTACAAACCTGACTCAGTTACACCAGCCCTGTCAGGAGGAATGGGCCAAAATTGCCCCAACTTATTGTAGGAAGCTTGTGGAAGGCTACCCAAAACATTTGATCCAAGTTAAACAATTTAACTGCGATGCTACCAAATACGAATTGATGGTATGTAAACTTCTGACCCACTGGGAATGTGATGAAAGAAATTAAATCTGAAATAAATCATTCTCTCTACTATTATTCTGACATTTCACATTCTTAAAATAATCTGGTGGTCCTACCTGACCCAAGACAGGGAATTTTACTAGGATTAAATGTCAGGAATTGTGAAATACACCCTACTTCTACTGTAAATACCGCAGCAAACTCAATTCCACACAGATTCCATACTGGGTCAGACAGTTACCGTAGCACCGTCATAGGTCATAGCCTAGACCGTGTCAATGAAAGTTAAGGGATATTTCTTATAAATAACACACACATGGTGTGGGTGGCAATAAGAAGGTCTCCTCACGGAGAAACCTTCATACATGTTCTCCCTGGAGCACAGGAGACCTGAACCCTCACACCATAGCACTCCACTATACACAATGAGTGGACAAAACATTAGTAACTTTTTCCATGACATAGACTGACCAGGTGAATCCAGGATGAAAGCTATGATCCCTTATTGATGTTACTTGTTAAATCCAATTCAAATCAAATCAAATCAAATGTATTTATATAGCCCTTCGTACATCAGCTGATATCTCAAAGTGCTGTACAGAAACCCAGCCTAAAACCCCAAACAGCAAGCAATGCAGGTGTAGAAGCACGGTGGCTAGGAAAAACTCCCTAGAAAGGCCAAAACCTAGGAAGAAACCTAGAGAGGAACCAGGCTATGTGGGGTGGCCAGTCCTCTTCTGGC
>NC_060196.1:59769934-59786424 GCF_021184085.1 Oncorhynchus gorbuscha | reverse complement strand
CCTCTCCTCTCTAATCACTTATCCAGAGAGCCTCTACCTCTCCCTCTCTAATCACTTCCCCAGAGAGTCTATACCTCTCCCTCTCTAATCACTTACCCAGAGAGTCTCTACCTCTCCCTTACTCAAATCACTTACCCAGAGAGTCTCACTTACCTCTCTAATCCCTTCCCAGAGAGTCTCTCCCCTCCTCCCCTCAAATCACTGCAGAGAGTCTCTACCTCTACCTCTCTAATCACTTCCCCAGAGTCTCTACCTCTCCCTCTCTAATCACTTACCCAGAGTCTCTACCTCTACCTCTCTAATCACTTCCCCAGAGTCTCTACCTCTCCCTCTCTAATCACTTCCCCAGAGAGTCTCTACCTCACTCTCTCTAATCACTTCCCAGAGAGTCTCTACCTCTCCTCTCTAATCACTTACCCAGAGAGTCTCTGCCTCTCCTCTCAATCACACCCAGAGAGTCTCTGCCTCTCCCTCCTCAAATCACTTACCCAGAGAGTCTACCTCTCCTCTCCCTTGCAGTCTAATCACCTCTCCAATCCCAGAGAGTCTCTACCTCTCCTCTCTAATCACTTCCCCAGAGAGTCTCTACCTCTCCCTCTCTAATCCACTCATCCAGAGTTCCTACCTCTCCTCTCTAATCACTCTCCCTCAGAGTCCCTACCTCTCCCTCTCTAATCACTTACCCAGAGTTCCTACCTCTCCCTCTCTAATCACTTACCCAGAGTCTCTACCTCTCCTCTCTAATAACTTACCCAGAGTTCCTACCTCTCCCTCTCTAATCACTTCCCCAGAGAAAGTCTCTACCTCTCCTCTCTAATCACTTACCCAGAGTTCCTACCTCTCTCTCTAATCACTTACCCAGAGAGTCTCTACCTCTCCCTCTCTAAATCACTTACCCAGAGAGTCTCTACATCTCTAATCACTTACCCAGAGAGTCCCTACCTCTCCCTCTCTAATCACTTACCCAGAGGCCTCTCCCTCTCTAATCACTTACCCAGAGAGTCCTACCTCACCCTCTCTAATCACTTACCCAGAGAGTCTCTACCTCTCCCTCTCTAATCACTTACCCAGAGAGTCTCCCCTCTCTAATCACTTACCTAGAGAGTCTCTACCTCTCCCTCTCTAATCACTTACCCAGAGAGTCTCTACCTCTCCCCTCTAATCACTTACCCAGAGAGTCTCTACCTCTCCTCTCTAATCTCTTACCCAGAAGTCTCTACCTCTCCTCTCTAATCACTTCCCTAGAGAGTCTCTACCTCTCCTCTCTAATCCTTCCAGAGAGTCTCTCCTCTCCTCTCGAATCACTTACCCAGAGAGTCTCTACCTCTCCCCTCTCGAATCACTTACCCAGAGAGTCTCTACCTCTCCCTCTCAAATCACTTACCCAGAGAGTCTCTACCTCTCCCTCTCTAATCACTTACCCAGAGAGTCTCTACCT
Source organism: Oncorhynchus gorbuscha (assembly GCF_021184085.1). NCBI lineage: Eukaryota > Metazoa > Chordata > Actinopteri > Salmoniformes > Salmonidae > Oncorhynchus > Oncorhynchus gorbuscha. The sequence goes on along the minus strand of NC_060196.1, from coordinate 59,784,986 downwards.
CTCCCTCTCGAATCCCACTTACCCAGAGAGTCTCTACCTCTCCCTCTCGAATCCCTTACCCAGAGTCTCTACCTCTACCTCTCTAATCACTTCCCAGAGAGTCTCTACCTCTACCTCCCTCTAATCACTTCCCCAGAGAGTCTCTACCTCTCCCTCTCTAATCACTTACCCAGAGTTCCTACCTCTCCTCTCTAATCACTCTCCCTCAGAGAGTCCCTACCTCTCCTCTCTAATCACTTACCCAGAGTTCCTACCTCTCCCTATCTAATCACTTACCCAGAGTCTCTACCTCTCCTCTCTAATAACTTACCCAGAGTTCCTACCTCTCCCTCTCTAATCACTTCCCCAGAGAGTCTCTACTCCTCTCCTCTCTAATCACTTACCCAGAGTTCCTACCTCTCCTCTCTAATCACTTACCCAGAGAGTCTCTACCTCTCCCTCTCTAATCACTTACCCAGAGAGTCTCTACATCTCTAATCACTTACCCAGAGAGTCCCTACCTCTCCCTCTCTAATCACTTACCCAGAGAGCCTCTCCCTCTCTAATCACTTACCCAGAGAGTCCCTACCTCACCCTCTCTAATCACTTACCCAGAGAGTCTCTACCTCTCCCTCTCTAATCACTTACCCAGAGTCTCCCCTCTCTAATCACTTACCTACAGAGTCTCTACCTCTCCCTCTCTAATCACTTACCCAGAGAGTCTCTACCTCTCCCTCTCTAATCACTTACCCAGAGAGTCTCTTCCTCTCTAATCACTTACCCAGAGAGTCTCTACCTCCCTCTCTAATCACTTACCCAGAGAGTCTCTCCCTCTCTAATCACTTACCCAGAGAGTCTCTACCTCTCCCTCTCTAATCACTTACCCAGAGAGTCTCTACCTCTCCCTCTCTAATCACTTACCCAGAGAGTCTCTCCCTCTCTAATCACTTACCCAGAGTTCCTACCTCTCCTTCTCTAATCACTTACCCAGAGAGTCTCTACCTCTCCCTTTCTAATCACTTACCCAGAGAGTCTCTCCCTCTCCCTCTCTAATCACTTACCCAGAGAGTCTCTCCCTCTCTAATCACTTACCCAGAGAGTCTCTCCCTCTCCCTCTCTAATCACTTACCCAGAGAGTCTCTCCCTCTCTAATCACTTACCCAGAGTTCCTACCTCTCCTTCTCTAATCACTTACCCAGAGTTCCTACCTCTCCCTCTCTAATCACTTACCCATAGTCTCTACCTCTCCCTTTCTAATCACTTACCCAGAGAGTCTCTCCCTCTCTAATCACTTACCCAGAGAGTCTCTCCCTCTCTAATCACTTACCCAGAGAGTCTCTACCTCTCTAATCACTTACCCAGAGTTCCTACCTCTCCTTCTCTAATCACTTACCCAGAGTTCCTACCTCTCCCTCTCTAATCACTTACCCAGAGTCTCTACCTCTCCCTTTCTAATCACTTACCCAGAGAGTCTCTCCCTCTCTAATCACTTACCCAGAGAGTCTCTCCCTCTCTAATCACTTACCCAGAGAGTCTCTACCTCTCTAATCACTTACCCAGAGAGTCTCTACCTCTCTAATCACTTACCCAGAGAGTCTCTACCTCTCTAATCACTTACCCATAGAGTCAATTCAATTCAATTCAATTCAATGGCTTTATTGGCATGGGAAACATGTGTTAACATTGCCAAAGCAAGTGAGGTAGACAACATACAAAGTGAATATATAAAGTGAAAAACAACAAAAATGAATAGTAAACATTACACATACAGAAGTTTCAAAACAGTAAAGACATTACAAATGTCATATTATATATATATATATATATATATATATATATATATATATATATATATATATATATATATATATATATATATATATATATATATATATATATATATATATATAATGTACAAATAGTTAAAGGACACAAGATAAAATAAATAAGCATAAATATGGGTTGTATTTACAATGGTGTTTGTTCTTCACTGGTTGCCCTTTTCTCGTGGCAACGGGTCACAAATCTTGCTGCTGTGATGGCACACTGTGGAATTTCACCCAGTAGATATGGGAGTTTTTCAAAATTGGATTTGTTTTCGAATTCTTTGTGGATCTGTGTGATCTGGGGGAAATATGTATCTCTAATATGGTCATACATTGGGCAGGAGGTTAGGAAGTGCAGGGAGGGAGAGGTAGAGTCTCTACCTCTCTAATCACTTACCCAGAGAGTCTCTCCCTCTCTAATCACTTACCCAGAGAGTCTCTACCTCTCCCTCTCTAATCACTTACCCAGAGAGTCTCTCCCTCTCTAATCACTTAGCCAGAGAGTCTCTACCTCTCCCTCTCTAATCACTTACCCAGAGAGTCTCTCCCTCTCTAATCACTTACCCAGAGAGTCTCTCCCTCTCTAATCACTTACCCAGAGAGTCTCTACCTCTCCCTCTCTAATCACTTACCCAGAGTTCCTACCTCTCCCTCTCTAATCACTTACCCAGAGAGTCTCTACCTCTCCCTCTCTAATCACTTACCCAGAGAGTCTCTACCTCTCCCTCTCTAATCACTTACCCAGAGAGTCTCTACCTCTCCCTCTCTAATCACTTACCCAGAGTCTCTACCTCTCCCTCTCTAATCACACATCCACAGAGAGTCCCTACCTCTCCCTCTCTAATCACGATTCCCCAGAGTCTCTACCTCTACCTCTCTAATCACGATTCCCCAGAGTCTCTACCTCTACCTCTCTAATCACGATTCCCCAGAGTCTCTACCTCTACCTCTCTAATCTAGATTCCCCAGTCTTTACCTCTCTAATCGCACTTCCCCAGAGAGTCTCTACCTTCAGGAAAATCAGGAACCAATACACGCAGTCAGTCAGGAAAGCAAAGGCCAGCTTCTTCAGGCAGAAATTTGCATCATGTAGCTCCAACTCCAAAAAGTTCTGGGACACTGTGAAGTCCATGGAGAACAAGAGCATCTCCTCCCAGCTGCCCACTGCACTGAGGCTAGGTAACACGGTCACCACCGATAAATCCATGATTATCGAAAACATCAACAAGCATTTCTCAGCGGCTGGCCATGCCTTCCTCCTGGCTACTCCAACCTCGGCCAACAGCCCCCCACGCAGCTACTCGCCCAAGCCTCTCCAGGTTCTCCTTTACCCAAATCCAGATTGCAGATGTTCTGAAAGAGCTGCAAAACCTGGACCCGTACAAATCAGCTGGGCTTGACAATCTGGACCCTCTATTTCTGAAACTCTCCGCCGCCATTGTCGCAACCCCTATTACCAGCCTGTTCAACCTCTCTTTCGTATCGTCCGAGATCCCCAAGGATTGGAAAGCTTCCGCAGTCATCCCCCTCTTCAAAGGGGGGAACACCCTGGACCCAAACTGTTACAGACCTATATCCATCCTGCCCTGCCTATCTAAGGTCTTCGAAAGCCAAGACAACAAACAGGTCACTGACCATCTCGAATCCCACCGTACCTTCTCCGCTGTGCAATCTGGTTTCCGAGCCGGTCACGGGTGCACCTCAGCCACGCTCAAGGTACTAAACGATATCATAACCGCCATCGATAAAAGAAAGTACTGTGCAGCCGTCTTCATCGACCTCGGTTTTTCTGATGACTGCCTTGCCAGGTTCACCAACTACTTTGCAGATAGAGTTCAGTGTGTCAAATCGGAGGACATGCTGTCTGGTCCTCTGGCAGTCTCTATGGGGGTGCCACAGGGTTCAATTCTCGGGCCGACTCTTTCCTCTGTATATATCAATGATGTTGCTCTTGCTGCGGACGATTCCCTGATCCACCTCTACGCAGACGACACTATTCTGTATACTTCCGGCCCGTCCTTGGACACTGTGCTATCTAACCTCCAAATGAGCTTCAATGCCATACAACACTCCTTCCGTGGCCTCCAACTGCTCTTAAACGCTAGTAAAACCAAATGCATGCTTTTCAACCGTTCGCTGCATGCACCCGCACGCCCGACTAGCATCACCACCCTGGATGGTTCCTACCTAGAATATGTGGACATCTATAAGTACCTAGGTGTCTGGCTAGACTGTAAACTCTCCTTCCAGACTCATATCAAACATCTCCAATCTTAAATCAAATCTAAAGTCGGCTTTCTATTCCGCAACAAAGCCTACTTCACTCACGCCGCCAAACTTAGCCTAGTAAAACTGACTATCCTACCGATCCTCGTCTTCGGCGATGTCATCTACAAAATAGCTTCCAACACTCTACTCAGCAAACTGGATGCAGTTTATCACAGTGCCATCCGTTTTGTTACTAAAGCATCTTATACCACCCACCACTGCGACCTGTATGCTCTAACCGGCTGGCCCTCGCTACATATTCGTTGCCAGACCCACTGGCTCCAGGTGATCAACAAGTCCATGCTAGGTAAAGCTCTGCCTTATCTCAGTTCACTGGTCACGATGGCAACACCCACTCGTAGCACGCGCTCCAGCAGGTGTATCTCACTGATCATCCCTAAAGCCAACACCCAATTTTACCTACCTCTTCCCCATACGGTTTATATTTATTTACTTTTCTGCTCTTTTCCACACCAATATCTCTACCTGTACATGACCATCTGATCATTTATCACTCCAGTGTTAATCTGCAAAATTGTAATTATTCGCCTACCTCCTCATGCCTTTTGCACACAATGTATATAGACTCTCTTTTTTTTCTACTGTGTTATTGACTTGTTAATTGTTTACTCCATGTGTAACTCTGTGTTGTCTGTTCACACTGCTATCCTTTATCTTGGCCAGGTCGCAGTTGCAAATGAGAACTTGTTCTCAACAAGCCTTCCTGGTTAAATAAAGGTGAAATAAAAAAATAAAAAAATACCTCTCCCTCTCTAATCACACTTCCTCATAGTCTCTATCATTCTAATCACAATTATCCTGAGTCTCTACCTCTCCCTCTCTAATCACACCTCCCCAGAGAGTCTTTACCTCTCTATTCAAACTTCCCAAGATTCTCTACCTCTCCATCTCTAACCACACTTCCCCAGAGAGTCTACCTTTCCCTCTCTAATCACACGTCCCCAGAGTTTCTACCTCTCTATTCAAACTTCCCAAGATTCTCTACCTCTCCATCTCTAACCACACTTCCCCAGAGAGTCTACCTTTCCCTCTCTAATCACACGTCCCCAGAGTTTCTACCTCTCTATTCACACTTCCCCATAGTCTCTACCTCTCCTCTCTAATCACACTTCCCCATAGTCTCTACCTCTCCTCTCTAATCACACGTCCCCATAGTCTCTACCTCTCCTCTCTATTCACACTTCCCCATAGTCTCTACCTCTCCTCTCTAATCACACTTCCCCATAGTCTCTACCTCTCCTCTCTAATTACACGTCCCCAGAGTTTCTACCTCTCTATTCACACTTCCCCATAGTCTCTACCTCTCCTCTCTAATCACACTTCCCCATAGTCTCTACCTCTCCTCTCTAATCACACGTCCCCATAGTCTCTACCTCTCCTCTCTATTCACACTTCCCCATAGTCTCTACCTCTCCTCTCTAATCACACTTCCCCATAGTCTCTACCTCTCCTCTCTAATCACACGTCCCCATAGTCTCTACCTCTCCTCTCTAATCACACTTCCCATAGTCTCTACCTCTCATTCACTTCCCCATAGTCTCTACCTCTCCTCTCTATTCACACTTCCCCATAGTCTCTACCTCTCCTCTCTAATCACACTTCTCTACCTCTCTCTCTATTCACACTTCCCCATAGTCTCTACCTCTCCTCTCTATTCACACTTCCCCATAGTCTCTACCTCTCCTCTCTATTCACACTTCCCCATAGTTCTACCTCTCCTCTCTATTCACACTTCCCCATAGTCTCTACCTCTCCTCTCTAATCACACTTCCCCATAGTCTCTACCTCTCCTCTCTAATTACACGTCCCCAGAGTTTCTACCTCTCTATTCACACTTCCCCATAGTCTCTACCTCTCCTCTCTAATCACACTTCCCCATAGTCTCTACCTCTCCTCTCTAATCACACGTCCCCATAGTCTCTACCTCTCCTCTCTATTCACACTTCCCCATAGTCTCTACCTCTCCTCTCTAATCACACTTCCCCATAGTCTCTACCTCTCCTCTCTAATCACACGTCCCCATAGTCTCTACCTCTCCTCTCTAATCACACTTCCCCATAGTCTCTACCTCTCCTCTCTATTCACACTTCCCCATAGTCTCTACCTCTCCTCTCTAATCACACGTCCCCATAGTCTCTACCTCTCCTCTCTAATCACACTTCCCCATAGTCTCTACCTCTCCTCTCTAATCACACGTCCCCATAGTCTCTACCTCTCCTCTCTATTCACACTTCCCCATAGTCTCTACCTCTCCTCTCTATTCACACTTCCCCATAGTCTCTACCTCTCCTCTCTATTCACACTTCCCCATAGTCTCTACCTCTCCTCTCTATTCACACTTCCCCATAGTCTCTACCTCTCCTCTCTAATCACACGTCCCCATAGTCTCTACCTCTCCTCTCTATTCACACTTCCCCATAGTCTCTACCTCTCCTCTCTAATCACACGTCCCCATAGTCTCTACCTCTCCTCTCTAATCACACTTCTCCATAGTCTCTACCTCTCCTCTCTAATCACACGTCCCCATAGTCTCTACCTCTCCTCTCTAATCACACTTCACCATAGTCTCTACCTCTCCTCTCTAATCATACTTCCACAGTCTCTCCCTCTCCCTCTGTTTCTCTCCATCCCTCCATTATGCTTTCTCATCTCTCTATCACTCTCTGTCCATCTCTCTACATCTACCTCTCTCTATATCTTCTTTTCTCTGTCCATCACTTACTATCTTCCTTTCGTTTTATATTTCCTATATGAATTTCCACCCTTTATCTGTATCCAACTTCATGACATCTCCATTTGACAGGTCTATCCCTTGTTTTTCTCATTTCATTTAAATCTTTCTCCTTTCCCCATTTCATCCCTCCCTCCCTCCCTCTCTGTCTATCCTGTCTATCCTGTCTGCTCCTGCAGTTAGAAGGCACTCACATTAATGGCTTCGAGAGAGACCTAGCCCACTGTTACTATTACCGTCATTATCACCAGCATCATCATGGGTGTCATTATAATGATCAAAGGCCGCAATTATAGCCACCTGCCCCGCATTTCTCTGTCGCTGTGACAACTGGGCTCTGCGAACAGGTAGAAGGGAGTGGGGCAGAGGAAGGAATGTCTAACCTGGGCAAGGTGCCAAGGAGTAGAGTGGATGGGGCTTGGAGTGTAAAGACCTTATTAGAGTGTGAAGGCTTAATAGCTAGGGTGTGTGTGTGTGAGGAGTGAGGGGGTCTACATTAGAGGGGTATAGTCCTAACAAAATGACATATATTTTGGGTGGGAGGGAGGGCAGAGCAACCCCCTATTAGAGTCCCATTGTATGGAAGAGTGAGTGACTGCTGTACGAGCAGGAGCTGACAGATAACAACTTAATAAGAGACTAATCCGTTTATTAGCAGTGCTTTAGAAGGTGTCTGGAGTTGGTCATCTGCTATGTTGACTCCAGCACTGTAAAGGGAAAAACACTCCCTGTGAGGACGTGTGCTGTCTGGGTGGGTGTGAGTCTCTATGTTCAGAGGTTATCCTAGTCTAGACTAATGGACTTCAGACAGTTTTAGTATGAAACTTGCAGGTTGACGTTTATTCGCTTTTTTAATGTTAGAGTTAGACATTAGGGTTAGCAGTGTGATTAATGTTAGAGTTAAGGTTAGGGTTAGCAGTGTGATTAATGTTAGAGTTAGACATTAGGGTTAGCAGTGTGATTAATGTTAGAGTTAGACATTAGGGTTAGCAGTGTGATTAATGTTAGAGTTAAGGTTAGGGTTAGCAGTGTGATTAATGTTAGAGTTAAGGTTAGGCTTAGCAGTGTGATTAATGTTAGAGTTAAGGTTAGGGTTAGCAGTGTGATTAATGTTAGAGTTAAGGTTAGGGTTAGCAGTGTGATTAATGTTAGAGTTAAGGTTAGGGTTAGCAGTGTGATTAATGTTAGAGTTAAGGTTAGGGTTAGCAGTGTGATTAATGTTAGAGTTAAGGTTAGGGTTAGCAGTGTGATTAATGTTAGAGTTAAGGTTAGGGTTAGCAGTGTGATTAATGTTAGAGTTAAGGTTAGGGTTAGCAGTGTGATTAATGTTAGAGTTAAGGTTAGGGTTAGCAGTGTGATTCATGTTAGAGTTAAGGTTAGGGTTAGCAGTGTGATTAATGTTAGAGTTAAGGTTAGGGTTAGCAGTGTGATTAATGTTAGAGTTAAGGTTAGGGTTAGCAGTGTGATTAATGTTAGAGTTAAGGTTAGGGTTAGCAGTGTGATTAATGTTAGAGTTAGACATTAGGGTTAACAGTGTGATTAATGTTAGAGTTAAGGTTAGGGTTAGCAGTGTGATTAATGTTAGAGTTAAGGTTAGGGTTAGCAGTGTGATTAATGTTAGAGTTAAGGTTAGGGTTAGCAGTGTGATTAATGTTAGAGTTAAGGTTAGGGTTAGCAGTGTGATTAATGTTAGAGTTAAGGTTAGGGTTAGCAGTGTGATTAATGTTAGAGTTAAGGTTAGGGTTAGCAGTGTGATTAATGTTAGAGTTAAGGTTAGGGTTAGCAGTGTGATTAATGTTAGAGTTAAGGTTAGGGTTAGCAGTGTGATTAATGTTAGAGTTAAGGTTAGGGTTAGCAGTGTGATTAATGTTAGAGTTAAGGTTAGGGTTAGCAGTGTGATTAATGTTAGAGTTAAGGTTAGGGTTAGCAGTGTGATTAATGTTAGAGTTAAGGATAGGGTTAGCAGTGTGATTAATGTTAGAGTTAAGGTTAGGGTTAGCAGTGTGATTAATGTTAGAGTTAAGGTTAGGGTTAGCAGTGTGATTAATGTTAGAGTTAAGGATAGGGTTAGCAGTGTGATTAATGTTAGAGTTAAGGATAGGGTTAGCAGTGTGATTAATGTTAGAGTTAAGGTTAGGGTTAACAGTGTGATTAATGTTAGAGTTAGACATTAGGGTTAACAGTGTGATTAATGTTAGAGTTAAGGTTAGGGTTAGCAGTGTGATTAATGTTAGAGTTAAGGTTAGGGTTAGCAGTGTGATTAATGTTAGAGTTAAGGTTAGGGTTAGCAGTGTGATTAATGTTAGAGTTAAGGTTAGGGTTAGCAGTGTGATTAATGTTAGAGTTAAGGTTAGGGTTAGCAGTGTGATTAATGTTAGAGTTAAGGTTAGGGTTAGCAGTGTGATTAATGTTAGAGTTAAGGTTAGGGTTAGCAGTGTGATTAATGTTAGAGTTAGACATTAGGGTTAGCAGTGTGATTAATGTTAGAGTTAAGGTTAGGGTTAGCAGTGTGATTAATGTTAGAGTTAAGGTTAGGGTTAGCAGTGTGATTAATGTTAGAGTTAAGGTTAGGGTTAGCAGTGTGATTAATGTTAGAGTTAAGGTTAGGGTTAGCAGTGTGATTAATGTTAGAGTTAAGGTTAGGGTTAGCAGTGTGATTAATGTTAGAGTTAAGGTTAGGGTTAGCAGTGTGATTAATGTTAGAGTTAAGGTTAGGGTTAGCAGTGTGATTAATGTTAGAGTTAAGGTTAGGGTTAGCAGTGTGATTAATGTTAGAGTTAAGGTTAAGGTTAGCAGTGTGATTAATGTTAGAGTTAAGGTTAGGGTTAGCAGTGTGATTAATGTTAGAGTTAAGGTTAGGGTTAGCAGTGTGATTAATGTTAGAGTTAAGGTTAGGGTTAGCAGTGTGATTAATGTTACGAGTTAAGGTTAGGGTTAGCAGTGTGATTAATGTTAGAGTTAAGGATAGGGTTAGCAGTGTGATTAATGTTAGAGTTAAGGTTAGGGTTAGCAGTGTGATTAATGTTAGAGTTAAGGGTAGGGTTAGCAGTGTGATTAATGTTAGAGTTAAGGTTAGGCTTAGCAGTGTGATTAATGTCAGAGTTAAGGTTAGGGTTAGCAGTGTGATTAATGTTAGAGTTAAGGTTAGGGTTAGCAGTGTGATTAATGTTAGAGTTAAGGTTAGGGTTAGCAGTGTGATTAATGTTAGAGTTAAGGTTAGGGTTAGCAGTGTGATTAATGTTAGAGTTAAGGATAGGGTTAGCAGTGTGATTAATGTTAGAGTTAAGGTTAGTGTTAGCAGTGTGATTAATGTTAGAGTTAAGGTTAGGGTTAGCAGTGTGATTAATGTTAGAGTTAAGGTTAGGCTTAGCAGTGTGATTAATGTTAGAGTTAAGGTTAGGGTTAGCAGTGTGATTAATGTTAGAGTTAAGGTTAGGGTTAGCAGTGTGATTAATGTTAGAGTTACGGTTAGGGTTAGCAGTGTGATTAATGTTAGAGTTAAGGTTAGGGTTAGCAGTGTGATTAATGTTAGAGTTAAGGATAGGGTTAGCAGTGTGATTAATGTTAGAGTTAAGGTTAGGGTTAGCAGTGTGATTAATGTTAGAGTTAAGGTTAGGCTTAGCAGTGTGATTAATGTTAGAGTTAAGGTTAGGGTTAGCAGTGTGATTAATGTTAGAGTTAAGTTTACGGCTAGCAGTGTGATTAATGTTAGAGTTAAGGTTAGGGTTAGCAGTGTGATTAATGTTAGAGTTAGACATTAGGGTTAGCAGTGTGATTAATGTTAGAGTTAAGGTTAGGGTTAGCAGTGTGATTAATGTTAGAGTTAAGGTTAGGGTTAGCAGTGTGATTAATGTTAGAGTTAAGGTTAGGGTTAGCAGTGTGATTAATGTTAGAGTTAGACATTAGGGTTAGCAGTGTGATTAATGTTAGAGTTAAGGTTAGGGTTAGCAGTGTGATTAATGTTAGAGTTAAGGTTAGGGTTAGCAGTGTGATTAATGTTAGAGTTAGACATTAGGGTTAGCAGTGTGATTAATGTTAGAGTTAAGGTTAGGGTTAGCAGTGTGATTAATGTTAGAGTTAAGGTTAGGGTTAGCAGTGTGATTAATGTTAGAGTTAAGGTTAGGGTTAGCAGTGTGATTAATGTTAGAGTTAAGGTTAGGGTTAGCAGTGTGATTAATGTTAGAGTTAAGGTTAGGGTTAGCAGTGTGATTAATGTTAGAGTTAAGGTTAGGGTTAGCAGTGTGATTAATGTTAGAGTTAAGGTTAGGGTTAGCAGTGTGATTAATGTTAGAGTTAAGGTTAGGGTTAGCAGTGTGATTAATGTTAGAGTTAAGGTTAGGGTTAGCAGTGTGATTAATGTTAGAGTTAAGGTTAGGGTTAGCAGTGTGATTAATGTTAGAGTTAAGGTTAGGGTTAGCAGTGTGATTAATGTTAGAGTTAGACATTAGGGTTAGCAGTGTGATTAATGTTAGAGTTAAGGTTAGGGTTAGCAGTGTGATTAATGTTAGAGTTAAGGTTAGGGTTAGCAGTGTGATTAATGTTAGAGTTAAGGTTAGGGTTAGCAGTGTGATTAATGTTAGAGTTAAGGTTAGGGTTAGCAGTGTGATTAATGTTAGAGTTAAGGTTAGGGTTAGCAGTGTGATTAATGTTAGAGTTAAGGTTAGGCTTAGCAGTGTGATTAATGTTAGAGTTAAGGTTAGGGTTAGCAGTGTGATTAATGTTAGAGTTAGACATTAGGGTTAGCAGTGTGATTAATGTTAGAGTTAAGGTTAGGGTTAGCAGTGTGATTAATGTTAGAGTTAAGGTTAGGGTTAGCAGTGTGATTAATGTTAGAGTTAAGGTTAGGGTTAGCGGTGTGATTAATGTTAGAGTTAAGGTTAGGGTTAGCAGTGTGATTAATGTTAGAGTTAAGGTTAGGGTTAGCAGTGTGATTAATGTTAGAGTTAAGGTTAGGGTTAGCAGTGTGATTAATGTTAGAGTTAAGGTTAGGGTTAGCAGTGTGATTAATGTTAGAGTTAAGGTTAGGGTTAGCAGTGTGATTAATGTTAGAGTTAAGGATAGGGTTAGCAGTGTGATTAATGTTAGAGTTAAGGTTAGTGTTAGCAGTGTGATTAATGTTAGAGTTAAGGTTAGGGTTAGCAGTGTGATTAATGTTAGAGTTAAGGTTAGGCTTAGCAGTGTGATTAATGTTAGAGTTAAGGTTAGGGTTAGCAGTGTGATTAATGTTAGAGTTAAGGTTAGGGTTAGCAGTGTGATTAATGTTAGAGTTAAGGTTAGGGTTAGCAGTGTGATTAATGTTAGAGTTAAGGTTAGGGTTAGCAGTGTGATTAATGTTAGAGTTAAGGTTAGGGTTAGCAGTGTGATTAATGTTAGAGTTAAGGTTAGGGTTAGCAGTGTGATTAATGTTAGAGTTAAGGTTAGGGTTAGCAGTGTGATTAATGTTAGAGTTAAGGTTAGGGTTAGCAGTGTGATTAATGTTAGAGTTAAGGTTAGGGTTAGCAGTGTGATTAATGTTAGAGTTAAGGATAGGGTTAGCAGTGTGATTAATGTTAGAGTTAAGGTTAGTGTTAGCAGTGTGATTAATGTTAGAGTTAAGGTTAGGGTTAGCAGTGTGATTAATGTTAGAGTTAAGGTTAGGCTTAGCAGTGTGATTAATGTTAGAGTTAAGGTTAGGGTTAGCAGTGTGATTAATGTTAGAGTTAAGGTTAGGGTTAGCAGTGTGATTAATGTTAGAGTTAAGGTTAGGGTTAGCAGTGTGATTAATGTTAGAGTTAAGGTTAGGGTTAGCAGTGTGATTAATGTTAGAGTTAAGGATAGGGTTAGCAGTGTGATTAATGTTAGAGTTAAGGTTAGGGTTAGCAGTGTGATTAATGTTAGAGTTAAGGTTAGGCTTAGCAGTGTGATTAATGTTAGAGTTAAGGTTAGGGTTAGCAGTGTGATTAATGTTAGAGTTAAGTTTACGGCTAGCAGTGTGATTAATGTTAGAGTTAAGGTTAGGGTTAGCAGTGTGATTAATGTTAGAGTTAGACATTAGGGTTCAAATCAAATCAAATCAAATTTTATTTGTCACATACACATGGTTAGCAGATGTTAATGCGAGTGTAGCGAAATGCTTGTGCTTCTAGTTCCGACAATGCAGTGATAACCAACAAGTAATCTAACTAACAATTCCAAAACTACTGTCTTATACACAGTGTAAGGGGATAAGGAACATGTACATAAGGATATATGAATGAGTGATGGTACAGAGCAGCATACAGTAGATGGTATCGAGTACAGTATATACATATGAGATGAGTATGTAGACAAAGTAAACAAAGTGGCATAGTTAAAGTGGCTAGTGATACATGTGTTACATAAGGATGCAGTCGATGTTGTAGAGTACAGTATATACATATGTATATGAGATGAATAATGTAGGGTAAGTAACATTATATAAGGTAGCATTGTTTAAAGTGGCTAGTGATATATTTACATCATTTCCCATCAATTCCCATTATTAAATGGCTGGAGTTGGGTCAGTGTCAATGACAGTGTGTTGGCAGCAGCCACTCAATGTTAGTGGTGGCTATTTAACAGTCTGATGGCCTTGAGATAGAAGCTGTTTTTCAGTCTCTCGGTCCCAGCTTTGATGCACCTGTACTGACCTCGCCTTCTGGATGATAGCGGGGTGAACAGGCAGTGGTTCGGTGGTTGATGTCCTTGATGATCTTTATGGCCTTCCTGTAACAACGGGTGGTGTAGGTGTCCTGGAGGGCAGGTAGTTTGCCCCGGTGATGCGTTGTGCAGTCCTCACTACCCTCTGGAGAGCCTTACGGTTGAGGGCGGAGCAGTTGCCGTACCAGGCGGTGATACAGCCCGCCAGGATGCTCTCGATTGTGCATCTGTAGAAGTTTGTGAGTGCTTTTGGTGACAAGCCGAATTTCTTCAGCCTCCTGAGGTTGAATAGGCGCTGCTGCGCCTTCTTCACGACGCTGTCAGTGTGAGTGGACCAATTCAGTTTGTCTGTGATGTGTATGCCGAGGAACTTAAAACTAGCTACCCTCTCCACTACTGTTCCATCGATGTGGATAGGGGGTGTTCCCTCTGCTGTTTCCTGAAGTCCACAATCATCTCCTTAGTTTTGTTGACGTTGAGTGTGAGGTTATTTTCCTGACACCACACTCCAAGGGCCCTCACCTCCCCCTGTAGGCCGTCTCGTCGTTGTTGGTAATCAAGCCTACCACTGTTGTGTCGTCCGCAAACTTGATGATTGAGTTGGAGGCGTGCGTGGCCACGCAGTCGTGGGTGAACAGGGAGTACAGGAGAGGGCTCAGAACGCACCCTTGTGGGGCCCCCGTGTTGAGGATCAGCGGGGAGGAGATGTTGTTGCCTACCCTCACCACCTGGGGGCGGCCCGTCAGGAAGTCCAGTACCCAGTTGCACAGGGCGGGTCGAGACCCAGGGTCTCGAGCTTGATGACGAGCTTGGAGGGTACTATGGTGTTGAATGCCGAGCTGTAGTCGATGAACAGCATTCTCACATAGGTATTCCTCTTGTCCAGGTGGGTTAGGGCAGTGTGCAGTGTGGTTGAGATTGCATCGTCTGTGGACCTATTTGGGCGGTAAGCAAATTGGAGTGGGTCTAGGGTGTCAGGTAGGGTGGAGGTGATATGGTCCTTGACTAGTCTCTCAAAGCACTTCATGATGACGGAAGTGAGTGCTACGGGCGGTAGTCGTTTAGCTCAGTTACCTTAGCTTTCTTGGGAACAGGAACAATGGTGGCCCTCTTGAAGCATGTGGGAACAGCAGACTGGTATAGGGATTGATTGAATATGTCCGTAAACACACCGGCCAGCTGGTCTGCGCATGCTCGGAGGGCGCGGCTGGGGATGCCGTCTGGGCCTGCAGCCTTGCGAGGGTTAACACGTTTAAATGTCTTAATCACCTCGGCTGCAGTGAAGGAGAGACTGCATGTTTCCGTTGCAGGCCGTGTCAGTGGCACTGTATTGTCCTCAAAGCGGGCAAAAAGTTATTTAGTCTGCCTGGGAGCAAGACATCCTGGTCCGTGACTGGGCTGGATTTCATCTTGTAGTCCGTGATTGACTGTAGACCCTGCCACATGCCTCTTGTGTCTGAGCCATTGAATTGAGATTCCACTTTGTCTCTGTACTGACGCTTAGCTTGTTTGATAGCCTTACGGAGGGAATAGCTGCACTGTTTGTATTCAGTCATGTTACCAGACACCT
>NC_060196.1:59760239-59765239 GCF_021184085.1 Oncorhynchus gorbuscha | reverse complement strand
CATCTACTGTATGCTGCTCTGTACCATCACTCATTCATATATCCTTATGTACATGTTCCTTATCCCCTTACACTGTGTATAAGACAGTAGTTTTGGAATTGTTAGTTAGATTACTTGTTGGTTATCACTGCATTGTCGGAACTAGAAGCACAAGCATTTCGCTACACTCGCATTAACATCTGCTAACCATGTGTATGTGACAAATAAAATTTGATTTGATTTGATTTGACACACACACACAAACACACACACATACAGGCACACACACATACAGGCGCACACACACACACAAACACACACATACAGGCACACACACAAACACACACACATACAGGCACACACACATACAGGCAAACACACACACACAAACATATGCGCGCACCCCCCCACAGGCAAACACACACACACTCACACACATACAGGCAAACACGCACACACACACACATCCCCCCCACAGGCAAACACGCACACACACACATACAGGCACACACACACACACACACACACACACACACACACACACACACACACACACACACACACACACACACACACACACACACACACACACACACACACACACACACATACAGGCAAACACACACACATACAGGCAAACACACACATATACAGGCAAACACACACACACTCTGAATAAAATAAAGCTTTTTCCCTTTGGCGACAGACAACTTGTCTGTTGACATGCTGAATATCACAGTTTATCTAAGAAAATGGCCCCTGGTGTACATCACACTAGTGACGGGCAAGGTCAATTACATTTTGTCAGTGTAGAGCAGACACAAAGTCATATTATTCCAGACAACAGAACAGTCTTCTGTTTATTATGGCTCAATAGCTGTGTTACAGAGCAGGAGAGGATATTGTACGTGTCATATGTGTGAGGGATCTGAGGGTCTACCTGAGGAAGCACCTTTCAGACAAACACGCAGATGTCCTCCTGTCTACACACACACACACACACACACACACACACACACACACTTGAGTGTCATCCGTCATCTGCCTGGTCTGTCACACAGAGGAGAGCCTGCCCACAATCAATCTCCTTCCCTCTCCTCCACTCATCTCTTCTCCCCCTCTCTTCTCTTCTCTTCTCCGCAACACCATAACAAAAGACACCCACATCCTCTCCTCCACTCTGATCTGCATACATTACCATACACATTATGGTCTGACAAGACAAATCACCAGCCAACCCCAGTCACACCGATGCACCGCCACCGAGAATAAAGAACGTTCTGGGTTAACCTTAAATCAGCTCCAGAGTGTGTGCAAATGTGTACGTGTCCATACGATTCCATCCGTGCGTGTGTAATATAGAGGTTGTAAAAATAAAATTGGGGGTAGAGACACGTAGAGGAGAATTAATGATGACTTCAAATTCCAACACGGGGAGATGCAATAGGAACATGCTTTGGGGGTGCAGGTGGCCCAGCACAGCCCTGCGGTTGGTTCAATATTTCATCATATAGCAGGGAGCCAGAGGGTCAAGCTGGGATAGGCGTCACCTGCTGTCCAATAATACACATGTATTACTGATTAGCTAATTGGCTGGAGCTTCAGAGACAAAAGAAGGTTGCTAGGAGAAAAGCCACAAAGGAGGGCTAGACAGACAAGGCTGTGTGCGTGTGTGTGTGTGGGGGGGAGTGTAATTTGTGTATCTGTGTACGTGTGTGGGGGGTTGTAGTTTGTGTGTATGTGTCTGTGTACGTGTGCACGTGTACGTGTGTGTGTGTGTGCGTGTGTGGGTGTAGTTTGTGTATCTGTGTGCGTGTGTGGGAGGTAGTTTGTGTATCTGTGTACGTGTGTGTGTGCGTGGGGGGGTTGTAGTTTGTGTATCTGTGTATGTGTGTGTGTGGGGGGGGTTTGTAGTTTGTGTATCTGTGTACGTGTGTGTGTGTGGGGGGTTGTAGTTTGTGTATCTATGTATGTGTGTGTGTGTGGGGGGGTTGTAGTTTGTGTATCTGTGTACATGTACGTGTGTGTGTGTGTGTGTGGGGGGGGGGGGGGTTGTAGTTTGTGTATCTGTGTACATGTACGTGTGTGTGTGTGGGGGGGGGGTTGTTGTTTGTGTATCTGTGTACATGTACGTGTGTGTGTGTGTGTGTGTGTGTGTGGGGGGTTGTTGTTTGTGTATCTGTGTACGTGTGTGTGTGTGTGGGGGGGGGGTTGTAGTTTGTGTATCTGTGTACATGTACGTGTGTATGTGTGTGTGTGTGTGTGTGTGGGGGGGGTTGTAGTTTGTGTATCTGTGTACATGTACGTGTGTGTGTGTGGGGGGGGGTTGTAGTTTGTGTATCTGTGTACATGTACGTGTGTATGTGTGTGTGTGTGTGTGTGTGTGTGTGGGGGGGGGGGGGTTGTAGTTTGTGTATCTGTGTACATGTACGTGTGTGTGTGTGTGGGGGGGGTTGTAGTTTGTGTATCTGTGTACATGTACGTGTGTGTGTGTGTGTGTGGGGGGGGGGTTGTAGTTTGTGTATCTGTGTACATGTACGTGTGTGTGTGTGTGTGGGGGGGTTGTAGTTTGTGTATCTGTGTACATGTACGTGTGTGTGTGTGTGTGTGGGGGGGTTGTAGTTTGTGTATCTGTGTACATGTACGTGTGTGTGTGTGTGTGTGTGTGTGTGTGTGGGGGGGGGGGGGGTTGTAGTTTGCGTATCTGTGTACATGTACATGTGTGTGCACTTGGTTTTATTATGGGTGACAGGTTCAGTACACATCACTGCATTCTTTACCAGGTAGGTTGGCCCACTTTGAAGTCTCGTAGGTTGATTCATCGCTGTCTGTTTATTTATAAAGCTCTCACTAAAACTCCCGGCGTACCTAACTTCATTAATAACCTTTAGATCTCTCTCATCGGGTGCAGGAAGTTTCAAATATTCTAATTGAGTGGAAGAGGGAGTCTCCTTTGCCAGGGCAAAGGATGCAAATCACTATCTAGTGAATCAATGCATATAGTGAGGAATACTTAGCGCTGTCGTCCTACTGTCCGTTTACTCAATTTCTCACTTACACACATAGGCGTACACAAACACAGACACAAACACAGACACAAACACAGACACAAACACAGACACCAACACAGACACAAACACAGACACAAACACAGACACCAACACAGACACAAACACAGACACAGACACAAACACAGACACAAACACAGACACAACCACAACCACAGACACAGACACAAACACAGACACAAACACAGACACCAACACAGACACAGACACAAACACAGACACAAACACAGACACCAACACAGACACAAACACAGACACAGACACCAACACAGACACCAACACAGACACAAACACAGACACAAACACAGACACCAACACAGACACCAACACAGACACAGACACAAACACAAACACAAACACAGACACAAACACAGACACAAACACAGACACCAACACAGACACCAATACAGACACAAACACAGACACCAACACAGACACCAACACAGACACAAACACAGACACAAACACAGACACAAACACAAACACAGACACAAACACAGACACAGACACAAACACAGACACAAACACAGACACAGACAAAAACACAGACACAAACACAAACACAGACACAAACACAGACACAAACACAGACACAGACACAAACACAGACACCAACACAGACACCAACACAGACACAGACACAGACACAAACACAGACACAAACACAGACACAAACACAAACACAAACACAGACACAAACACAAACACAGACACAAACACAGACACAAACAC
The DNA here is from genome assembly GCF_021184085.1 of Oncorhynchus gorbuscha. Classification (NCBI taxonomy): domain Eukaryota; kingdom Metazoa; phylum Chordata; class Actinopteri; order Salmoniformes; family Salmonidae; genus Oncorhynchus; species Oncorhynchus gorbuscha. Next base: position 59,761,460 of record NC_060196.1, on the reverse strand, counting down.
AGACACAAACACAAACACAGACACAAACACAGACACAGACACAGACACAGACACAGACACAAACACAGACACATACACAAACACAGACACAAACACAGACAACCCTCCTCACCTCTCCGTTGTGAAGTGCTGCCCCCATTACCACCACCCCTCCTGCGTCCATCGTGGTAGGCTGGTTGTCATTCTCATCCAGCACCTTGTCAGGTACAGGCGGGGGTCTGTCCTCCTCCTCGGGCTCCTCTGTGGGGCTCACAGCAGCAGTGATGGTGGCTGAGCGCCTGGCCTCCAGGTCTGCACTGTAACGGCTCTTCTTGTTCAGATCCACCGAGGCGTACTCCACTCCCGCGCACAGGGGCCCCCGCTCCGGGGTGCTGCAGGGGCTGAGGTGGTCATTGTGGAGGGCTGGACGGTGGTGGGAAGGGGGTAGGGGGTTGTGGAGGTGGTGAGGGTCGTCATCGGGGCTGAAGGGGGACGTAGTACCGTGTCCGTTGGGTATACCTACAGCCAGGCTCCCTGGATGGTCCTTCAGCTCTTTGACCGTCTCGTAGAGGGAGTCTTCAACGCTCACGTCACGGGACGCCGTTAAGATGCCGCCTCTCTCCTTCACCACCTAGTTAGTTGATTGAGACAGCTGTCAGTACATTAGGACTAGTCTTCCTGGGTGTATACTCCAACATAAAATAGACAACACAATCCAGTACTGCTATACAGTAAAATCACGAGGACTCATTCCAATAAGTAGCTGTATAAGTACACAGGAACAACAACAATATGAATCCCTAATACCTCGTAGGTGCCGTCTCCGGAGACGGGTAGAGGGGGTTCGCTGGAGGATCCCATCCCCTCCAGGGCGCTGTTGGGTGGGATGCTGGGAAGCTCGCGGTCCTGGGGACACTTGGAGCTCCGCAGCTCTGACTGGCTGGACAGCATCTCCTCAGAGGGCTGGGGACTGCTGTCCTGGGTGTCTGTCAACACTGGGAGAGGATGGATCAATACAATTCAATCCAATGTTTTTTTTTAAACATGAGTTGGGTCGAGTTTAATTGAATTGGACACAACAAAGGGGATAGTGGGTGGGTGGTTATGCCGGGTTAACAGAGAGAGTTTGAGAACCAGGTACTGCAGTAATGCCTCTTGTCTTAGACCACTGCGCCCCTCGGGAGCCCCACGTCACTGCAGTACCTGGTTGGAATCCAGGCTGCATCACATCCGGCCGTGGAT
>NC_060196.1:59752739-59755239 GCF_021184085.1 Oncorhynchus gorbuscha | reverse complement strand
ACAGCTGTTCACCTCTCCAAGAGTCTAACCCAGAAGACACCACCTTCTCTCCTCTCCAAGAGTCTAACCCAGGAAGACACCACCTCACAGCTGTTCTCTCCTCTCCAAGAGTCTAACCATCTCACACAGCTGTTCTCTCCTCTCCAAGAGTCTAACCCAGGAAGACACCACCACAGCTGTTCACAGGAAGACACCATCTCACAGTTCTCTCCTCTCCAAGAGTCTAACCCAGGAAGACACCACCTCACAGCTGTTCTCTCCTCTCCAAGAGTCTAACCAGGAAGAGCTGTTCTCTCCCTCTCCAAGAGTCTAACCCAGGAAGACACCACCACAGCTGTTCTCTCCTCTCCAAGAGTCTAACCCAGGAAGACACCACCTCACAGCTGTTCTCTCTCCAAGAGTCTAACCCAAAGACACCACCACAGCTGTTCTCTCCTCTCCAAGAGTCTAACCCAGGAAGACACCACCTCACAGCTGTTCTCTCCTCTCCAAGAGTCTAACCCAGGAAGACACCATCTCACAGCTGTTCTCTCCTCTCCAAGAGTCTAACCCAGCAAGAGAGTCTAACCCAGGAAGACACCACCTCACAGCTGTTCTCTCCTCTCCAAGAGTCTAATCCAGCAGGACACCACCACAGCTGTTCTTCCTCTCCAAGAGTCTAACCACCCATCACAGCTGTTCTCTCCTCTCCAAGAGTCTAACCCAGGAAGACACCACCTCACAGCTGTTCTCTCCTCTCCAAGAGTCTAACCCAGGAAGACACCACCTCACAGCTGTTCTTCCTCTCCAAGAGTCTAACCCAGGAAGACACCACCTCACAGCTGTTCTCTCCTCTCCAAGAGTCTAACCCAGGAAGACACCACCTCACAGCTGTTCTCTCTCCTCTCAAGAGTCTAACCCAGGAAGACACCACCACAGCTGTTCTCTCCTCTCCAAGAGTCTAACCCAGGAAGACACCACCTCACAGCTGTTCTCTCCTCTCCAAGAGTCTAACCCAGCAGACACCACCTCACAGCTGTTCTCCTCTCCAAGAGTCTAACCCAGAAGACACCCACTCACAGCTGTTCTCTCCTCTCCAAGAGTCTAACCCAGCAGGACACCACCTCACAGCTGTTCTCTCCTCTCCAAGAGTCTAACCCAGGAAGACACCACCTCACAGCTGTTCTCTCCTCTCCAAGAGTCTAACCCAGGAAGACACCACCTCACAGCTGTTCTCTCCTCTCCAAGAGTCTAACCCAGGAAGACACCACCTCACAGCTGTTCTCTCCTCTCCAAGAGTCTAACCCAGGAAGACACCACCTCACAGCTGTTCTCAGGAAGGAAGACACCACCTCACAGCTGTTCTCTCCCTCTCCAAGAGTCTAACCCAGGAAGACACCACCTCACAGCTGTTCTCTCCCTTCCAAGAGTCTAACCCAGGAAGACACCACCTCACAGCTGTTCTCTCCTCTCCAAGAGTCTAACCCAGGAAGACACCACCTCACAGCTGTTCTCTCCTCTCCAAGAGTCTAACCCAGGAAGACACCCACCTCACAGCTGTTCTCTCCTCTCCAAGAGTCTAACCCAGGAAGACACCACCTCACAGCTGTTCTCCCTCTCCAAGAGTCTAACCCAGCAAGACACCACCTCACAGCTGTTCTCTCCTCTCCAAGAGTCTAACCCAGCAGACACCACCTCACAGCTGTTCTCTCCTCTCCAAGAGTCTAACCCAGGAAGACACCACCTCACAGCTGAAGAGTCTAACCCAGCAAGACACCACCTCACAGCTGTTCTCTCTCCTCTCCAAGAGTCTAACCCAGGAAGACACCACCTCACAGCTGTTCTCTCCTCTCCAAGAGTCTAACCCAGGAAGACACCACCTCACAGCTGTTCTCTCCCTCTCCAAGAGTCTAACCCAGGAAGACACCACCTCACAGCTGTTCTTCCTCTCCAAGAGTCTAACCCAGGAAGACACCACCTCACAGCTGTTCTCTCCTCTCCAAGAGTCTAACCCAGCAGGACACCACCTCACAGCTGTTCTCTCCTCCAAGAGTCTAACCCAGGAAGACACCAGCAGGACTCCACCTCACAGCTGTTCTCTCCTCTCCAAGAGTCTAACCCAGGAAGACACCACCTCACAGCTGTTCTCTCCTCTCCAAGAGTCTAACCCAGGAAGACACCACCTCACAGCTGTTCTCTCCTCTCCAAGAGTCTAACCCAGGAAGACACCACCTCACAGCTGTTCTCTCCTCTCCAAGAGTCTAACCCAGGAAGACACCACCTCACAGCTGTTCTCTCCTCTCCAAGAGTCTAACCCAGCAGGACACCACCTCACAGCTGTTCTCTCCTCTCCAAGAGTCTAACCCAGGAAGACACCATCACAGCTGTTCTCTCCTCTCCAAGAGTCTAACCCAGGAAGACACCACCTCACAGCTGTTCTCTCCTCCAAGAGTCTAACCCCAGGAAGACACCACCTCACAGCTGTTCTCTCCTCTCCAAGAGTCTAACCCAGGAAGACACC
>NC_060196.1:59731836-59752639 GCF_021184085.1 Oncorhynchus gorbuscha | reverse complement strand
GATTGTATTGTGATTCGATAACTGTGATTTTATTGTGATTCGATAACTGTGATTGTATTGTGATTCGATAACTGTGATTGTATTGCGATTCGATAACTGTGATTGTATTGTGATTCGAGTAACTGTGATTTTATTGTGATTCGATAACTGTGATTGTATTGTGATTCGATAACTGTGTATGTATTGCGATTCGATAACTGTGATTGTATTGTGATTCGATAACTGTGTATGTATTGCGATTCGATAACTGTGATTGTATTGTGATTCGATAACTGTGTATGTATTGCGATTCGATAACTGTGATTGTATTGTGATTCGATAACTGTGTATTGTATTGCGATTCGATAACTGTGATTGTATTGCGATTCGATAACTGTGTATGTATTGATTCGATAACTGTGATTGTATTGCGATTCGATAACTGTATTGTATTGCGATTCGATAACTGTGATTGTATTGTGATTCGATAACTGTGATTGTATTGCGATTCGATAACTGTGATTGTATTGCGATTCGATAACTGTGATTGTATTGCGATTCGATAACTGTGATTGTATTGCGATTCGATAACTGTGATTTTTATTGCGATTCGATAACTGTGATTGTATTGCGATTCGATAACTGTGTATGTATTGCGATTCGATAACTGTGATTGTATTGTGATTCGATAACTGTGATTGTATTGCGATTCGATAACTGTGATTGTATTGTGATTCGATAACTGTGATTGTATTGCGATTCGATAACTGTGATTGTATTGTGATTCGATAACTGTGATTGTATTGTGATTCGATAACTGTGATTGTATTGTGATTCGATAACTGTGATTGTATTGCGATTCGATAACTGTGATTGTATGTGCGATTCGATAACTGTGATTGTATTGCGATTCGATAACTGTGATTGTATTGTGTGATGATAACGTAATTGCGGTCGATAACTGTGATTGTATTGTGATTCGATAACTGTGATTGTATTGCGATTCGATAACTGTGATTGTATTGCGATTCGATAACTGTGATTGTATTGCGATTCGATAACTGTGATTGTATTGCGATTCGATAACTGTGATTGTATTGCGATTCGATAACTGTGATTGTATTGCGATTCGATAACTGTGATTGTATTGCGATTCGATAACTGTGATTGTATTGCGATTCGATAACTGTGATTGTATTGCGATTCGATAACTGTGATTGTATGTGCGGTCGATAACTGTGATTGTATTGGAATTCGATAACTGTGATTGTATTGTGATTCGATAACTGTGATTGTATTGCGATTCGATAACTGTGATTGTATTGCGATTCGATTAACTGATAATTGTATTGCGATTCGATAACTGTGATTGTATTGCGATTCGATAACTGTGATTGTATTGCGATTCGATAACTGTGATTGTATTGCGATTCGATGATTATGTGCGGTGATTATGTGCCGATTCGATAACTGTGATTGTATTGCGATTCGATAACTGTGATTGTATTGATAACGATTCGATAACTGTGATTGTATTGCGATTCGATAACTGTGATTGTATTGCGATTCGATAACTGTGATTATGTGCGATTCGATAACTGTGATTGTATTGCGATTCGATAACTGTGATTGTATTGCGATTCGATAACTGTGATTGTATTGCGATTCGATAACTGTGATTGTATTGCGATTCGATAACTGTGATTGTATTGCGATTCGATAACTGTGATTGTATTGCGATTCGATAACTGTGATTGTATTGCGATTCGATAACTGTGATTGTATTGCGATTCGATAACTGTGATTGTATTGCGATTATTCGATAACTGTGATTGTATTGCGATTCGATAACTGTGATTGTATTGCGATTCGATAACTGTGATTGTATTGCGATTCGATAACTGTGATTGTATTGCGATTCGATAACTGTGATTGTATTGCGATTCGATAACTGTGATTGTGTGCGATTGATAACTGTGATTGTATTGCGATTCGATAACTGTGATTGTATTGCGATTCGATAACTGTGATTGTATTGCGATTCGATAACTGTGATTGTATTGCGATTCGATAACTGTGATTTATTGCGATTCGATAACTGTGATTGTATTGCGATTCGATAACTGTGATTGTATTGCGGTCGATTATGATAACTGTGATTGTATTGCGATTCGATAACTGTGATTGATTATTGCGATTCGATAACTGTGATTGTATTGCGATTCGATAACTGTGATTGTATTGCGATTCGATAACTGTGATTGTATTGCGATTCGATAACTGTGATTGTATTGCGATTCGATAACTGTGATTGTATTGCGATTCGATAACTGTGATTGTATTGCGATTCGATAACTGTGATTGTATTGCGATTCGATAACTGTGATTGTATTGCGATTCGATAACTGTGATTGTATAACTGTGATTGTATTGCATTCGATAACTGTGATTGTATTGCGATTCGATAACTGTGATTGTATTGCGATTCGATAACTGTGATTATGTGCGATTCGATAACTGTGATTGTATTGCGATTCGATAACTGTGATTGTATTCGATAACTGTGATTGATTCGATAACTGTGATTGTATTGCGATTCGATAACTGTGATTGTATTGCGATTCGATAACTGTGATTGTATTGCGGTCGATAACTGTGATTGTATTGCGATTCGATAACTGTGATTGTATTGCGATTCGATAACTGTGATTGTATTGCGGTCGATAACTGTGATTGTATTGCGATTCGATAACTGTGATTGTATTGCGATTCGATAACTGTGATTGTATTGCGATTCGATAACTGTGATTGTATTGCTGTGATTCGATAACTGTGATTGTATTGTGATTCGATAACTGTGATTGTATTGCGATTCGATAACTGTGATTGTATTGCGATTCGATAACTGTGATTGTATTGCGATTCGATAACTGTGATTGTATTGCGATTCGATAACTGTGATTGTATTGCGATTCGATAACTGTGATTGTATTGCGATTCGATAACTGTGATTGTATTGCGATTCGATAACTGTGATTGTATTGCGATTCGATAACTGTGATTGTATTGCGATTCGATAACTGTGATTGTATTGCGACCGATCGATAACTGTGATTATTGATTATTGATTGATTCGATAACTGTGATTGTATTGCGATTCGATAACTGTGATTGTATTGCGATTCGATAACTGTGATTGTATTGTGATTCGATAACTGTGATTGTATTGTGATTCGATAACTGTGATTGTATTGTGATTCGATAACTGTGATTGTATTGTGATTCGATAACTGTGATTGTATTGTGATTCGATAACTGTGATTGTATTGTGATTCGATAACTGTGATTGTATTGTGATTCGATAACTGTGATTGTATTGCGATTCGATAACTGTGATTGTATTGCGATTCGATAACTGTGATTGTATTGCGATTCGATAACTGTGATTGTATTGCGGTCGATAACTGTGATTGTGTATCGATAACTGTGATTGTATTGCGATTCGATAACTGTGATTGTATGTGATTCGATAACTGTGATTGTATTGTGATTCGATAACTGTGATTGTATTGTGATTCGATAACTGTGATTGTATTGTGATTCGATAACTGTGATTGTATTGCGATTCGATAACTGTGTATGTATTGCGATTCGATAACTGTGATTGTATTGCGATTCGATAACTGTGATTGTATTGCGATTCGATAACTGTGATTGTATTGTGATTCGATAACTGTGATTGTATTGCGATTCGATAACTGTGATTGTATTGCGATTCGATAACTGTGATTGTATTGCGATTCGATAACTGTGATTGTATTGTGATTCGATAACTGTGATTGTATTGTGATTCGATAACTGTGATTGTATTGTGATTCGATAACTGTGATTGTATTGTGATTCGATAACTGTGATTGTATTGTGATGTTCCCTACATATTTCTTACCATATGTTTGCTGCAGAGGGACAAGAGAGAGATGATGAGAAAACGAGTTTGCATCAGTCAAAGTGCTGAAACAAATTGTCTCCATATTTAAAAAGAAGATGGAGGACAATAAGCTATGAAGGAAAATACTGAAGTTTTGGTGCATCATATTATATGTATATTTTGTCAAAACGATACGATACAATATATTATAAAAACTGATATCCAAATATGTGACCTTGTGGATGTTTTCCTCCATCACTAGTGTGTGTGTGTAGTGTGTGTGTGTGTGTATGTAGTGTGTGTGTGTGTATGTAGTGTGTGTGTGTGTGTATGTAGTGTGTGTGTGTGTGTGTATGTAGTGTGTGTGTGTGTATATGTAGTGTGTGTGTGTGTGTGTATGTAGTGTGTGTGTGTGTGTATGTAGTGTGTGTGTGTGTGTGTGTGTGTGTGTGTGTGTGTGTGTGTGTGTGTGTGTGTGTGTGTGTGTGTGTGTGTGTGTGTGTGTGTGTGTGTGTGTGTGTGTGTGTGTGTGTGTGTGTGTGTGTGTGGTGTGTGTGTGTGTGTATGTAGTGTGTGTGTGTGTGTATGTAGTGTGTGTGTGTGTATGTAGTGTGTGTGTGTGTGTGTATGTAGTGAATGTGTGTGGGTTTTGTGTCAATGTAGTGTGTGTGAGTGTGTGTATATAGTGTGTATATACTGTATAGTATTGTGAGTGTGCACAGAGTCAGTGCAAGATAGGGTCAGTGCAGATAGTCTTATGGCTATTTAGCTGTCATGTCTTGGGTGTAGAATCTGTCTGGAACCTTCCTTTGATACCGTCTGATACAGAGGTCCTGTATGGCAGGGACCTCGGCCCCAGTGATGTACTGGGCTGTCCGCACCAGCCTCTGTAGCTCTTTGCGGTCGAGGGCGGTGCATTTGCCATACCAAGCCAGGGCCGGCTTTACGGGATGGCAAACCCGGGCATGGACCCCCCAGATAGAATTTGTGCTCCCCCAGTATTGTTTAATAACAAATGGTAAATGAAATACAATGTCCAGTTTTGACAATGTAGCGTTGCCAGGCCTGAGAGTAGAGCAGACCAGGACAGAGGCTATATGCCGGGTGGGAGCTCGATATGAGGAGGAGGGAGGGAGGATGTAATCATTAATCAATAAAACACAGAGGCAGTGCTGTATCATAAAGACAGTCACAGATAGAGCTCGTTATGAGGAGGAGGAGGAGGGAGGGAGGATGTAATCATTAATCAATCAATAAAACACAGAGGCAGTGCTGTATCATAAAGACAGTCACAGATAGAGCTCGTTATGAGGAGGAGGAAGAGGGAGGATGTAATCATTAATCAATAAAACACAGAGGCAGTGCTGTATCATAAAGACAGTCACAGATAGAGCTCGTTATGAGGAGGAGGAGGAGGAGGGAGGGAGGATGTAATCATTAATCAATAAAACACAGAGGCAGTGCTGTATCATAAAGAAAGTCACAGATAGAGCTCGTTATGAGGAGGAGGAGGAGGAGGGAGGATGTAATCATTAATCAATAAAACACAGAGGCAGTGCTGTATCATAAAGACAGTCACAGATAGAGCTCGTTATGAGGAGGAGGAGAAGGAGGGAGGATGTAATCATTAATCAATAAAACACAGAGGCAGTGCTGTATCATAAAGACAGTCACAGATAGAGCTCGTTATGAGGAGGAGGAAGAGGGAGGGAGGATGTAATCATTAATCAATAAAACACAGAGGCAGTGCTGTATCATAAAGACAGTCACAGGTAGAGCTCGTTATGAGGAGGAGGAAGAGGGAGGATGTAATCATTAATCAATAAAACACAGAGGCAGTGCTGTATCATAAAGACAGTCACAGATAGAGCTCGTTATGAGGAGGAGGAGGGAGGATGTAATCATTAATCAATAAAACACAGAGGCAGTGCTGTATCATAAAGACAGTCACAGATAGAGCTCGTTATGAGGAGGAGGAGGAGGGGGGAGGATGTAATCATTAATCAATAAAACACAGAGGCAGTGCTGTATCATAAAGACAGTCACAGATAGAGCTCGTTATGAGGAGGAGGAAGAGGGAGGGAGGATGTAATCATTAATCAATAAAACACAGAGGCAGTGCTGTATCATAAAGACAGTCACAGGTAGAGCTCGTTATGAGGAGGAGGAAGAGGGAGGATGTAATCATTAATCAATAAAACACAGAGGCAGTGCTGTATCATAAAGACAGTCACAGATAGAGCTCGTTATGAGGAGGAGGAGGGAGGATGTAATCATTAATCAATAAAACACAGAGGCAGTGCTGTATCATAAAGACAGTCACAGATAGAGCTCGTTATGAGGAGGAGGAGGGAGGGAGGATGTAATCATTAATCAATAAAACACAGAGGCAGTGCTGTATCATAAAGACAGTCACAGATAGAGCTCGTTATGAGGAGGAGGAGGAGGGAGGGAGGATGTAATCATTAATCAATAAAACACAGAGGCAGTGCTGTATCATAAAGACAGTCACAGATAGAGCTCGTTATGAGGAGGAGGAAGAGGGAGGGAGGATGTAATCATTAATCAATAAAACACAGAGGCAGTGCTGTATCATAAAGACAGTCACAGATAGAGCTCGTTATGAGGAGGAGGAGGGAGGGAGGGAGGATGTAATCATTAATCAATAAAACACAGAGGCAGTGCTGTATCATAAAGACAGTCACAGATAGAGCTCGTTATGAGGAGGAGGAGGGAGGGAGGATGTAATCATTAATCAATAAAACACAGAGGCAGTGCTGTATCATAAAGACAGTCACAGATAGAGCTCGTTATGAGGAGGAGGAGGAGGAGGGAGGGAGGATGTAATCATTAATCAATAAAACACAGAGGCAGTGCTGTATCATAAAGAAAGTCACAGATAGAGCTCGTTATGAGGAGGAGGAGGAGGAGGGAGGATGTAATCATTAATCAATAAAACACAGAGGCAGTGCTGTATCATAAAGACAGTCACAGATAGAGCTCGTTATGAGGAGGAGGAGGAGGAGGGAGGATGTAATCATTAATCAATAAAACACAGAGGCAGTGCTGTATCATAAAGACAGTCACAGATAGAGCTCGTTATGAGGAGGAGGAAGAGGGAGGGAGGATGTAATCATTAATCAGTAAAACACAGAGGCAGTGCTGTATCATAAAGACAGTCACAGATAGAGCTCGTTATGAGGAGGAGGAAGAGGGAGGATGTAATCATTAATCAATAAAACACAGAGGCAGTGCTGTATCATAAAGACAGTCACAGATAGAGCTCGTTATGAGGAGGAGGAGGAGGGAGGATGTAATCATTAATCAATAAAACACAGAGGCAGTGCTGTATCATAAAGACAGTCACAGATAGAGCTCGTTATGAGGAGGAGGAGGAGGAGGAGGAGGGAGGGTGTAATCATTAATCAATAAAACACAGAGGCAGTGCTGTATCATAAAGACAGTCACAGATAGAGCTCGTTATGAGGAGGAGGAAGAGGGAGGATGTAATCATTAATCAATAAAACACAGAGGCAGTGCTGTATCATAAAGACAGTCACAGATAGAGCTCGTTATGAGGGAGGAGGAGGAGGGAGGGAGGATGTAATCATTAATCAATAAAACACAGAGGCAGTGCTGTATCATAAAGACAGTCACAGATAGAGCTCGTTATGAGGAGGAGGAGGAGGGAGGGAGGATGTAATCATTAATCAATAAAACACAGAGGCAGTGCTGTATCATAAAGACAGTCACAGATAGAGCTCGTTATGAGGAGTAGGAAGAGGGAGGGAGGATGTAATCATTAATCAATAAAACACAGAGGCAGTGCTGTATCATAAAGACAGTCACAGATAGAGCTCGTTATGAGGAGGAGGAGGGAGGGAGGGAGGATGTAATCATTAATCAATAAAACACAGAGGCAGTGCTGTATCATAAAGACAGTCACAGATAGAGCTCGTTATGAGGAGGAGGAAGAGGGAGGATGTAATCATTAATCAATAAAACACAGAGGCAGTGCTGTATCATAAAGACAGTCACAGATAGAGCTCGTTATGAGGAGGAGGAGGAGGAGGGAGGATGTAATCATTAATCAATAAAACACAGAGGCAGTGCTGTATCATAAAGACAGTCACAGATAGAGCTCGTTATGAGGAGGAGGAGGAGGGAGGATGTAATCATTAATCAATAAAACACAGAGGCAGTGCTGTATCATAAAGACAGTCACAGATAGAGCTCGTTATGAGGAGGAGGAGGAGGAGGGAGGATGTAATCATTAATCAATAAAACACAGAGGCAGTGCTGTATCATAAAGACAGTCACAGATAGAGCTCGTTATGAGGAGGAGGAGGAGGAGGGAGGATGTAATCATTAATCAATAAAACACAGAGGCAGTGCTGTATCATAAAGACAGTCACAGATAGAGCTCGTTATGAGGAGGAGGAGGAGGAGGGAGGATGTAATCATTAATCAATAAAACACAGAGGCAGTGCTGTATCATAAAGACAGTCACAGATAGAGCTCGTTATGAGGAGGAGGAGGAGGAGGGAGGATGTAATCATTAATCAATAAAACACAGAGGCAGTGCTGTATCATAAAGACAGTCACAGATAGAGCTCGTTATGAGGAGGAGGAGGAGGAGGAGGGAGGATGTAATCATTAATCAATAAAACACAGAGGCAGTGCTGTATCATAAAGACAGTCACAGATAGAGCTCGTTATGAGGAGGAGGAGGAGGAGGGAGGATGTAATCATTAATCAATAAAACACAGAGGCAGTGCTGTATCATAAAGACAGTCACAGATAGAGCTCGTTATGAGGAGGAGGAGGAGGAGGGAGGATGTAATCATTAATCAATAAAACACAGAGGCAGTGCTGTATCATAAAGACAGTCACAGATAGAGCTCGTTATGAGGAGGAGGAGGAGGGAGGGAGGATGTAATCATTAATCAATAAAACACAGAGGCAGTGCTGTATCATAAAGACAGTCACAGATAGAGCTCGTTATGAGGAGGAGGAGGAGGAGGAGGGAGGATGTAATCATTAATCAATAAAACACAGAGGCAGTGCTGTATCATAAAGACAGTCACAGATAGAGCTCGTTATGAGGAGGAGGAGGAGGAGGAGGATGTAATCATTAATCAATAAAACACAGAGGCAGTGCTGTATCATAAAGACAGTCACAGATAGAGCTCGTTATGAGGAGGAGGAGAGGAGGATGTAATCATTAATCAATAAAACACAGAGGCAGTGCTGTATCATAAAGACAGTCACAGATAGAGCTCGTTATGAGGAGGAGGAAGAGGGAGGATGTAATCATTAATCAATAAAACACAGAGGCAGTGCTGTATCATAAAGACAGTCACAGATAGAGCTCGTTATGAGGAGGAGGAGGGAGGGAGGATGTAATCATTAATCAATAAAACACAGAGGCAGTGCTGTATCATAAAGACAGTCACAGATAGAGCTCGTTATGAGGAGGAGGAGGAGGGAGGGAGGATGTAATCATTAATCAATAAAACACAGAGGCAGTGCTGTATCATAAAGACAGTCACAGATAGAGCTCGTTATGAGGAGGAGGGAGGATGTAATCATTAATCAATAAAACACAGAGGCAGTGCTGTATCATAAAGACAGTCACAGATAGAGCTCGTTATGAGGAGGAGGGAGGGAGGATGTAATCATTAATCAATAAAACACAGAGGCAGTGCTGTATCATAAAGACAGTCACAGATAGAGCTCGTTATGAGGAGGAGGAGGAGGGAGGGAGGATGTAATCATTAATCAATAAAACACAGAGGCAGTGCTGTATCATAAAGACAGTCACAGATAGAGCTCGTTATGAGGAGGAGGAGGAGGAGGGAGGATGTAATCATTAATCAATAAAACACAGAGGCAGTGCTGTATCATAAAGACAGTCACAGATAGAGCTCGTTATGAGGAGGAGGAGGGAGGGAGGGAGGATGTAATCATTAATCAATAAAACACAGAGGCAGTGCTGTATCATAAAGACAGTCACAGATAGAGCTCGTTATAAAGACAGTCACAGGAGGAGGAGGAGAGAGGGAGGATGTAATCATTAATCAATAAAACACAGAGGCAGTGCTGTATCATAAAGACAGTCACAGATAGAGCTCGTATATGAGGAGGAGGAGGAGGAGGGAGGATGTAATCATTAATCAATAAAACACAGAGGCAGTGCTGTATCATAAAGACAGTCACAGATAGAGCTCGTTATGAGGAGGAGGAGGAGGAGGGAGGATGTAATCATTAATCAATAAAACACAGAGGCAGTGCTGTATCATAAAGACAGTCACAGATAGAGCTCGTTATGAGGAGGAGGAGGAGGAGGAGGAGGAGGAGGGAGGATGTAATCATTAATCAATAAAACACAGAGGCAGTGCTGTATCATAAAGACAGTCACAGATAGAGCTCGTTATGAGGAGGAGGAGGAGGAGGAGGGAGGATGTAATCATTAATCAATAAAACACAGAGGCAGTGCTGTATCATAAAGACAGTCACAGATAGAGCTCGTTATGAGGAGGAGGAAGAGGGAGGGAGGATGTAATCATTAATCAATAAAACACAGAGGCAGTGCTGTATCATAAAGACAGTCACAGATAGAGCTCGTTATGAGGAGGAGGAGGAGGGAGGGAGGATGTAATCATTAATCAATAAAACACAGAGGCAGTGCTGTATCATAAAGACAGTCACAGATAGAGCTCGTTATGAGGAGGAGGAGGAGGAGGGAGGATGTAATCATTAATCAATAAAACACAGAGGCAGTGCTGTATCATAAAGACAGTCACAGATAGAGCTCGTTATGAGGAGGAGGAGGAGGGAGGGAGGATGTAATCATTAATCAATAAAACACAGAGGCAGTGCTGTATCATAAAGACAGTCACAGATAGAGCTCGTTATGAGGAGGAGGAAGAGGGAGGATGTAATCATTAATCAATAAAACACAGAGGCAGTGCTGTATCATAAAGACAGTCACAGATAGAGCTCGTTATGAGGAGGAGGAGGAGGGAGGATGTAATCATTAATCAATAAAACACAGAGGCAGTGCTGTATCATAAAGACAGTCACAGATAGAGCTCGTTATGAGGAGGAGGAGGAGGGAGGAGGGAGGATGTAATCATTAATCAATAAAACACAGAGGCAGTGCTGTATCATAAAGACAGTCACAGATAGAGCTCGTTATGAGGAGGAGGAAGAGGGAGGATGTAATCATTAATCAATAAAACACAGAGGCAGTGCTGTATCATAAAGACAGTCACAGATAGAGCTCGTTATGAGGAGGAGGAGGAGGAGGGAGGATGTAATCATTAATCAATAAAACACAGAGGCAGTGCTGTATCATAAAGACAGTCACAGATAGAGCTCGTTATGAGGAGGAGGAGGAGGGAGGGAGGATGTAATCATTAATCAATAAAACACAGAGGCAGTGCTGTATCATAAAGACAGTCACAGATAGAGCTCGTTATGAGGAGGAGGAAGAGGGAGGGAGGATGTAATCATTAATCAATAAAACACAGAGGCAGTGCTGTATCATAAAGACAGTCACAGATAGAGCTCGTTATGAGGAGGAGGAGGAGGGAGGGAGGATGTAATCATTAATCAATAAAACACAGAGGCAGTGCTGTATCATAAAGACAGTCACAGATAGAGCTCGTTATGAGGAGGAGGAGGGAGGGAGGATGTAATCATTAATCAATAAAACACAGAGGCAGTGCTGTATCATAAAGACAGTCACAGATAGAGCTCGTTATGAGGAGGAGGAGGAGGAGGGAGGATGTAATCATTAATCAATAAAACACAGAGGCAGTGCTGTATCATAAAGACAGTCACAGATAGAGCTCGTTATGAGGAGGAGGAGGAGGGAGGATGTAATCATTAATCAATAAAACACAGAGGCAGTGCTGTATCATAAAGACAGTCACAGATAGAGCTCGTTATGAGGAGGAGGAGGAGGAGGGAGGATGTAATCATTAATCAATAAAACACAGAGGCAGTGCTGTATCATAAAGACAGTCACAGATAGAGCTCGTTATGAGGAGGAGGAGGAGGGAGGATGTAATCATTAATCAATAAAACACAGAGGCAGTGCTGTATCATAAAGACAGTCACAGATAGAGCTCGTTATGAGGAGGAGGAGGAGGAGGGAGGATGTAATCATTAATCAATAAAACACAGAGGCAGTGCTGTATCATAAAGACAGTCACAGATAGAGCTCGTTATGAGGAGGAGGAGGAGGAGGGAGGATGTAATCATTAATCAATAAAACACAGAGGCAGTGCTGTATCATAAAGACAGTCACAGATAGAGCTCGTTATGAGGAGGAGGAGGAGGGAGGATGTAATCATTAATCAATAAAACACAGAGGCAGTGCTGTATCATAAAGACAGTCACAGATAGAGCTCGTTATGAGGAGGAGGAGGAGGAGGGAGGATGTAATCATTAATCAATAAAACACAGAGGCAGTGCTGTATCATAAAGACAGTCACAGATAGAGCTCGTTATGAGGAGGAGGAGGAGGAGGAGGGAGGATGTAATCATTAATCAATAAAACACAGAGGCAGTGCTGTATCATAAAGACAGTCACAGATAGAGCTCGTTATGAGGAGGAGGAGGAGGAGGGAGGATGTAATCATTAATCAATAAAACACAGAGGCAGTGCTGTATCATAAAGACAGTCACAGATAGAGCTCGTTATGAGGAGGAGGAGGAGGAGGAGGAGGAGGGAGGATGTAATCATTAATCAATAAAACACAGAGGCAGTGCTGTATCATAAAGACAGTCACAGATAGAGCTCGTTATGAGGAGGAGGAGGAGGGAGGATGTAATCATTAATCAATAAAACACAGAGGCAGTGCTGTATCATAAAGACAGTCACAGATAGAGCTCGTTATGAGGAGGAGGGAGGGAGGATGTAATCATTAATCAATAAAACACAGAGGCAGTGCTGTATCATAAAGACAGTCACAGATAGAGCTTGTTATGAGGAGGAGGAGGAGGAGGGAGGATGTAATCATTAATCAATAAAACACAGAGGCAGTGCTGTATCATAAAGACAGTCACAGATAGAGCTCGTTATGAGGAGGAGGAGGGAGGGAGGATGTAATCATTAATCAATAAAACACAGAGGCAGTGCTGTATCATAAAGACAGTCACAGATAGAGCTTGTTAGGAGGAGGAGGAGGAGGGAGGGAGGATGTAATCATTAATCAATAAAACACAGAGGCAGTGCTGTATCATAAAGACAGTCACAGATAGAGCTCGTTATGAGGAGGAGGAGGGAGGGAGGATGTAATCATTAATCAATAAAACACAGAGGCAGTGCTGTATCATAAAGACAGTCACAGATAGAGCTCGTTATGAGGAGGAGGAGGAGGGAGGGAGGATGTAATCATTAATCAATAAAACACAGAGGCAGTGCTGTATCATAAAGACAGTCACAGATAGAGCTCGTTATGAGGAGGAGGAGGAGGAGGGAGGATGTAATCATTAATCAATAAAACACAGAGGCAGTGCTGTATCATAAAGACAGTCACAGATAGAGCTCGTTATGAGGAGGAGGAGGAGGAGGGAGGATGTAATCATTAATCAATAAACACAGAGGCAGTGCTGTATCATAAAGACAGTCACAGATAGAGCTCGTTATGAGGAGGAGGAGGAGGAGGAGGAGGAGGGAGGATGTAATCATTAATCAATAAAACACAGAGGCAGTGCTGTATCATAAAGACAGTCACAGATAGAGCTCGTTATGAGGAGGAGGAGGGAGGGAGGATGTAATCATTAATCAATAAAACACAGAGGCAGTGCTGTATCATAAAGACAGTCACAGATAGAGCTTGTTATGAGGAGGAGGAGGAGGAGGGAGGATGTAATCATTAATCAATAAAACACAGAGGCAGTGCTGTATCATAAAGACAGTCACAGATAGAGCTCGTTATGAGGAGGAGGAGGGAGGGAGGATGTAATCATTAATCAATAAAACACAGAGGCAGTGCTGTATCATAAAGACAGTCACAGATAGAGCTCGTTATGAGGAGGAGGAGGAGGAGGAGGAGGAGGGAGGATGTAATCATTAATCAATAAAACACAGAGGCAGTGCTGTATCATAAAGACAGTCACAGATAGAGCTCGTTATGAGGAGGAGGAGGGAGGGAGGATGTAATCATTAATCAATAAAACACAGAGGCAGTGCTGTATCATAAAGACAGTCACAGATAGAGCTCGTTATGAGGAGGAGGAGGAGGAGGAGGATGTAATCATTAATCAATAAAACACAGAGGCAGTGCTGTATCATAAAGACAGTCACAGATAGAGCTCGTTATGAGGAGGAGGAGGGAGGGAGGATGTAATCATTAATCAATAAAACACAGAGGCAGTGCTGTATCATAAAGACAGTCACAGATAGAGCTTGTTATGAGGAGGAGGAGGAGGGAGGATGTAATCATTAATCAATAAAACACAGAGGCAGTGCTGTATCATAAAGACAGTCACAGATAGAGCTCGTTATGAGGAGGAGGAGGGAGGGAGGATGTAATCATTAATCAATAAAACACAGAGGCAGTGCTGTATCATAAAGACAGTCACAGATAGAGCTCGTTATGAGGAGGAGGAGGAGGAGGAGGAGGAGGGAGGATGTAATCATTAATCAATAAAACACAGAGGCAGTGCTGTATCATAAAGACAGTCACAGATAGAGCTCGTTATGAGGAGGAGGAGGGAGGGAGGATGTAATCATTAATCAATAAAACACAGAGGCAGTGCTGTATCATAAAGACAGTCACAGATAGAGCTCGTTATGAGGAGGAGGAGGAGGAGGGAGGATGTAATCATTAATCAATAAAACACAGAGGCAGTGCTGTATCATAAAGACAGTCACAGATAGAGCTCGTTATGAGGAGGAGGAGGGGAGGGAGGATGTAATCATTAATCAATAAAACACAGAGGCAGTGCTGTATCATAAAGACAGTCACAGATAGAGCTCGTTACAGAGGAGGAGGAGGAGGAGGGAGGATGTAATCATTAATCAATAAAACACAGAGGCAGTGCTGTATCATAAAGACAGTCACAGATAGAGCTCGTTATGAGGAGGAGGAGGAGGAGGGAGGATGTAATCATTAATCAATAAAACACAGAGGCAGTGCTGTATCATAAAGACAGTCACAGATAGAGCTCGTTATGAGGAGAGGAGGAGGAGGGAGGATGTAATCATTAATCAATAAAACACAGAGGCAGTGCTGTATCATAAAGACAGTCACAGATAGAGCTCGTTATGAGGAGGAGGAGGAGGAGGGAGGATGTAATCATTAATCAATAAAACACAGAGGCAGTGCTGTATCATAAAGACAGTCACAGATAGAGCTCGTTATGAGGAGGAGGAGGAGGAGGAGGGAGGATGTAATCATTAATCAATAAAACACAGAGGCAGTGCTGTATCATAAAGACAGTCACAGATAGAGCTCGTTATGAGGAGGAGGAGGAGGAGGGAGGATGTAATCATTAATCAATAAAACACAGAGGCAGTGCTGTATCATAAAGACAGTCACAGATAGAGCTCGTTATGAGGAGGAGGAGGAGGAGGGAGGATGTAATCATTAATCAATAAAACACAGAGGCAGTGCTGTATCATAAAGACAGTCACAGATAGAGCTCGTTATGAGGAGGAGGAGGAGGAGGGAGGATGTAATCATTAATCAATAAAACACAGAGGCAGTGCTGTATCATAAAGACAGTCACAGATAGAGCTCGTTATGAGGAGGAGGAGGAGGAGGAGGAGGGAGGATGTAATCATTAATCAATAAAACACAGAGGCAGTGCTGTATCATAAAGACAGTCACAGATAGAGCTCGTTATGAGGAGGAGGAGGAGGGAGGATGTAATCATTAATCAATAAAACACAGAGGCAGTGCTGTATCATAAAGACAGTCACAGATAGAGCTCGTTATGAGGAGGAGAGGAGGAGGAGGAGGAGGAGGATGTAGGAGAGGAGGATGTAATCATTAATCAATAAAACACAGAGGCAGTGCTGTATCATAAAGACAGTCACAGATAGAGTCGTTATGAGGAGGAGGAGGGAGGGAGGATGTAATCATTAATCAATAAAACACAGAGGCAGTGCTGTATCATAAAGACAGTCACAGATAGAGCTCGTTATGAGGAGGAGGAGGAGGAGGGAGGATGTAATCATTAATCAATAAAACACAGAGGCAGTGCTGTATCATAAAGACAGTCACAGATAGAGCTCGTTATGAGGAGGAGGAGGGAGGGAGGAGGATGTAATCATTAATCAATAAAACACAGAGGCAGTGCTGTATCATAAAGACAGTCACAGATAGAGCTGTTATGAGGAGGAGGAGGAGGAGGGAGGATGTAATCATTAATCAATAAAACACAGAGGCAGTGCTGTATCATAAAGACAGTCACAGATAGAGCTCGTTATGAGGAGGAGGAGGGGAGGGAGGATGTAATCATTAATCAATAAAACACAGAGGCAGTGCTGTATCATAAAACAGTCACAGATAGAGCTCGTTATGAGGAGGGAGGAGGAGGGAGGAGGAGGATGTAATCATTAATCAATAAAACACAGAGGCAGTGCTGTATCATAAAGACAGTCACAGATAGAGCTCGTTATGAGGAGGAGGAGGGAGGGAGGATGTAATCATTAATCAATAAAACACAGAGGCAGTGCTGTATCATAAAGACAGTCACAGATAGAGCTCGTTATGAGGAGGAGGAGAGGAGGATGTAATCATTAATCAATAAAACACAGAGGCAGTGCTGTATCATGTAATCATTAATCAGGAGGAGGAGGAGGAAACATCATTAGAGGCAGTGCTGTATCATAAAGACAGTCACAGATAGAGCTGTTGAGGAGGAGGAGGGAGGGAGGATGTAATCATTAATCAATAAAACACAGAGGCAGTGCTGTATCATAAAGACAGTCACAGATAGAGCTTGTTATGAGGAGGAGGAGGGAGGGAGGATGTAATCATTAATCAATAAAACACAGAGGCAGTGCTGTATCATAAAGACAGTCACAGATAGAGCTCGTTATGAGGAGGAGGAGGAGGAGGAGGAGGGAGGATGTAATCATTAATCAATAAAACACAGAGGCAGTGCTGTATCATAAAGACAGTCACAGATAGAGCTCGTTATGAGGAGGAGGAGGAGGGAGGGAGGATGTAATCATTAATCAATAAAACACAGAGGCAGTGCTGTATCATAAAGACAGTCACAGATAGAGCTCGTTATGAGGAGGAGGAGGAGGAGGGAGGATGTAATCATTAATCAATAAAACACAGAGGCAGTGCTGTATCATAAAGACAGTCACAGATAGAGCTCGTTAGAGGCAGTGCTGTATCATAAAGAGGAGGAGGAGGGAGGGAGGATGTAATCATTAATCAATAAAACACAGAGGCAGTGCTGTATCATAAAGACAGTCACAGATAGAGCTCGTATGAGGAGGAGGAGGAGGAGGGAGGAGGGAGGATGTAATCATTAATCAATAAAACACAGAGGCAGTGCTGTATCATAAAGACAGTCACAGATAGAGCTCGTTATGAGGAGGAGGAGGAGGAGGGAGGATGTAATCATTAATCAATAAAACACAGAGGCAGTGCTGTATCATAAAGACAGTCACAGATAGAGCTCGTTATGAGGAGGAGGAGGGAGGGAGGATGTAATCATTAATCAATAAAACACAGAGGCAGTGCTGTATCATAAAGACAGTCACAGATAGAGCTTGTTATGAGGAGGAGGAGGAGGAGGAGGAGGAGGAGGGAGGATGTAATCATTAATCAATAAAACACAGAGGCAGTGCTGTATCATAAAGACAGTCACAGATAGAGCTCGTTATGAGGAGGAGGAGGAGGAGGAGGGAGGATGTAATCATTAATCAATAAAACACAGAGGCAGTGCTGTATCATAAAGACAGTCACAGATAGAGCTCGTTATGAGGAGGAGGAGGAGGAGGAGGGAGGATGTAATCATTAATCAATAAAACACAGAGGCAGTGCTGTATCATAAAGACAGTCACAGATAGAGCTCGTTATGAGGAGGAGGAGGAGGAGGGAGGATGTAATCATTAATCAATAAAAACACAGAGGCAGTGCTGTATCATAAAGACAGTCACAGATAGAGCTCGTTATGAGGAGGAGGAGGGAGGAGGGAGGATGTAATCATTAATCAATAAAACACAGAGGCAGTGCTGTATCATAAAGACAGTCACAGATAGAGCTCGTTATGAGGAGGAGGAGGAGGGAGGATGTAATCATTAATCAATAAAACACAGAGGCAGTGCTGTATCATAAAGACAGTCACAGATAGAGCTAGAGTTATGAGGAGGAGGAGGAGGAGGGAGGATGTAATCATTAATCAATAAAACACAGAGGCAGTGCTGTATCATAAAGACAGTCACAGATAGAGCTTGTTATGAGGAGGAGGAGGAGGAGGGAGGATGTAATCATTAATCAATAAAACACAGAGGCAGTGCTGTATCATAAAGACAGTCACAGATAGAGCTCGTTATGAGGAGGAGGAGGGAGGGAGGATGTAATCATTAATCAATAAAACACAGAGGCAGTGCTGTATCATAAAGACAGTCACAGATAGAGCTCAGGAGGAGGAGGGAGGGAGGATAATCATTAATCAATAAAACACAGAGGCAGTGCTGTATCATAAAGACAGAGGAGGAGGAGGAGGAGGAGGAGGGAGGATGTAATCATTAATCAATAAACACAGAGGCAGTGCTGTATCATAAAGACAGTCACAGATAGAGCTCGTTATGGAGGAGGAGGGAGGAGGGAGGATGTAATCATTAATCAATAAACACAGAGGCAGTGCTGTATCATAAAGACAGTCACAGATAGAGCTTGTTATGAGGAGGAGGAGGAGGAGGGAGGATGTAATCATTAATCAATAAACACAGAGGCAGTGCTGTATCATAAAGACAGTCACAGATAGAGCTCGCTATGAGGAGGAGGAGGGAGGGAGGATGTAATCATTAATCAATAAACACAGAGGCAGTGCTGTATCATAAAGACAGTCACAGATAGAGCTTGTTGAGGAGGAGGAGGAGGAGGAGGAGGGGAGGGAGGATGTAATCATTAATCAATAAAACACAGAGGCAGTGCTGTATCATAAAGACAGTCACAGATAGAGCTCGTTATGAGGAGGAGGAGGAGGGAGGGAGGGATGTAATCATTAATCAATAAAACACAGAGGCAGTGCTGTATCATAAAGACAGTCACAGATAGAGCTCGTTATGAGGAGGAGGAGGAGGAGGGAGGGGGAGGATGTAATCATTAATCAATAAAACACAGAGGCAGTGCTGTATCATAAAGACAGTCACAGATAGAGCTCATGAGGAGGAGGAGGGAGGGAGGATGTAATCATTAATCAATAAACACAGAGGCAGTGCTGTATCATAAAGACAGTCACAGATAGAGCTTGTATGAGGAGGAGGAGGAGGGAGGGAGGATGTAATCATTAATCAATAAACACAGAGGCAGTGCTGTATCATAAAGACAGTCACAGATAGAGCTCGTTATGAGGAGGAGGAGGGAGGGAGGATGTAATCATTAATCAATAAAAACACAGAGGCAGTGCTGTATCATAAAGACAGTCACAGATAGAGCTCATATGAGGAGGAGGGAGGAGGAGGAGGAGGAGGAGGATGTAATCATTAATCAATAAAACACAGAGGCAGTGCTGTATCATAAAGACAGTCACAGATAGAGCTTGTTATGAGGAGGAGGAGGGAGGGAGGATGTAATCATTAATCAATAAACACAGAGGCAGTGCTGTATCATAAAGACAGTCACAGATAGAGCTCGTTAGGAGGAGGAGGGAGGAGGGAGGATGTAATCATTAATCAATAAACACAGAGGCAGTGCTGTATCATAAAGACAGTCACAGATAGAGCTCGTTATGAGGAGGAGGGAGGGAGGGGATGTAATCATTAATCAATAAACACAGAGGCAGTGCTGTATCATAAAGACAGTCACAGATAGAGCTCAAGAGGAGGAGGAGGAGGAGGAGGAGGGAGGGATGTAATCATTAATCAATAAAACACAGAGGCAGTGCTGTATCATAAAGACAGTCACAGATAGAGCTCATATGAGGAGGAGGAGGGAGGGAGATGTAATCATTAATCAATAAACACAGAGGCAGTGCTGTATCATAAAGACAGTCACAGATAGAGCTTGTTATGAGGAGGAGGAGGAGGGAGGGAGGATGTAATCATTAATCAATAAAACACAGAGGCAGTGCTGCATCATAAAGACAGTCACAGATAGAGCTTGTTATGAGGGAGGAGGGAGGGAGGAGGATGTAATCATTAATCAATAAACACAGAGGCAGTGCTGTATCATAAAGACAGTCACAGATAGAGCTCGTATGAGGAGGAGGAGGAGGAGGAGGAGGAGGGAGGATGTAATCATTAATCAATAAACACAGAGGCAGTGCTGTATCATAAAAACAGTCACAGATAGAGCTCAAGAGAGGAGGAGGGAGGATGTATGCTCAGGTAGGCAGTAACGAGGAGTGGGGATCCTCGGGACCACCCATATGTAGAAGTATGATGACTAATCTTTTGATAAAAGCGTCTGCTAAATGGCATATATTATTATTATTATTATTATTAATCAAAAAACACAGAGGCAGTGCTGTATCATAAAGACAGTCACAGATAGAGCTGCTATGAGGAGGGAGGAGGAGGAGGGAGGATGTAATCATTAATCAATAAAACACAGAGGGCAGTGCTGTATCATAAAGACAGTCACAGATAGAGCTCGTTATGAGGAGGAGGAGGGAGGGAGGATGTAATCATTAATCAATAAAACACAGAGGCAGTGCTGTATCATAAAGACAGTCACAGATAGAGCT
>NC_060196.1:59705864-59731736 GCF_021184085.1 Oncorhynchus gorbuscha | reverse complement strand
CTAGAGGATTTCTGTTATTCCGTTTTGGACTTAAATAAACTCTGTTTCTGTTAAGTCGCTTTTGGGTCCTCTTTCACCTGCATGACAGAAGGAACCGACCAAGGAATGGACCCAGCGACTTCAGACGCTCGTTACACTGCCGTCGAGATCCAAGGAGCCATGCTCGGCAGACACGAGCAGGAATTGTCCGCTGCTCGCCATGCCGTGGAGAACCTGGCCGCTCAGGTTTCCGACCTCTCTGGACAGTTCCAGAGTCTACGTCTCGTGCCACCTGTTACTTCCTGGCCTGCCGAGCCTCCAGAACCTAGGGTTAATAACCCACCTTGCTACTCCGGGCAGCCCACTGAGTGCCGCTCCTTTCTCACGCAGTGTGAGATTGTGTTCTCTCTCCAACCCAACACATACTCTAGAGAGAGAGCTCGGGTTGCTTACGTCATTTCACTCCTTACTGGCCGGGCTCGAGAATGGGGCACAGCTATCTGGGAGGCAAGGGCTGATTGCTCTAACAAATTCCAGAACTTTAAAGAGGAGATGATTCGGGTTTTTGACCGTTCAGTTTTTGGTGGGGAGGCTTCTAGGGCCCTGGCTTCCTTATGCCAAGGTGAACGGTCCATAACGGTTTATTCCATTGAGTTTCGCACTCTTGCTGCCTCTAGTGAGTGGAACGAGCCGGCGCTGCTCGCTCGTTTTCTGGAGGGACTCCACGCAGTGGTTAAGGATGAGATTCTCTCCCGGGAGGTTCCTTCAGATGTGGACTCTTTGATTGCTCTCGCCATCCGCATAGAACGACGGGTAGATCTTCGTCACCGGGCTCGTGGAAGAGAGCTCGCATCAACGGTGTTTCCCTGCTCCGCATCGCAACCATCTCCCTCCTCTGGCTTTGAGACTGAGCCCATGCAGCTGGGAGGGATTCGCATCTCGAATAAGGAGAGGGAACGGAGGATCACCAACCGCCTGTGCCTCTATTGCGGAGTTGCTGGACATTTTGTTAATTCATGTCCAGTAAAGCCAGAGCTCATCTGTAAGCGGAGGGCTACAGGTGAGCGCAACTACTCAAGTCTCTCCATCAAGGTCCTGTACTACTTTGTCGGTCCACCTACGCTGGACCGGTTCGGGTGCTACATGTAGTGCCTTGATAGACTCTGGGGCTGAGGGTTGTTTCATGGACGAAGCATGGGTTCGGAAACATGACATTCCTTTCAGAGAGTTAGATAAGCCTACGCCCATGTTCGCCTTAGATGGTAGTCATCTTCCCAGTATCAGATTTGAGACACTACCTTTAACCCTCACAGTATCTGGTAACCACAGTGAGACTATTTCTTTTTTGATTTTCCGTTCAACGTTTACACCTGTTGTTTTGGGTCATCCCTGGCTAGTATGTCATAATCCTTCTATTAATTGGTCTAGTAATTCTATCCTATCCTGGAACGTTTCTTGTCATGTGAAGTGTTTAATGTCTGCCATCCCTCCCGTTTCTTCTGTCCCTACTTCTCAGGAGGAACCTGGCGATTTGACAGGAGTGCCGGAGGAATATCATGATCTGCGCACGGTCTTCAGTCGGTCCCGAGCCAACTCCCTTCCTCCTCACCGGTCGTATGATTGTAGTATTGATCTCCTTCCGGGGACCACTCCTCCTCGAGGTAGACTATACTCTCTGTCGGCTCCCGAACGTAAGGCTCTCGAGGATTATTTGTCTGTGTCTCTTGACGCCGGTACCATAGTGCCTTCTTCTTCTCCGGCCGGGGCGGGGTTCTTTTTGTTAAGAAGAAGGACGGTACTCTGCGCCCTGCGTGGATTATCGAGGGCTGAATGACATAACGGTTAAGAATCGTTATCCGCTTCCCTTATGTCATCAGCCTTCGAGATTCTGCAGGGAGCCAGGTGCTTTACTAAGTTGGACCTTCGTAACGCTTACCATCTCGTGCGCATCAGAGAGGGGGACGAGTGGAAAACGGCGTTTAACACTCCGTTAGGGCATTTTGAGTACCGGGTTCTGCCGCTCGGTCTCGCCAATGCGCCAGCTGTTTTTCAGGCATTAGTTAATGATGTTCTGAGAGACATGCTGAACATTTTTGTTTTTGTCTATCTTGACGATATCCTGATTTTTTCTCCGTCACTCGAGATTCATGTTCAGCACGTTCGACGTGTTCTACAGCGCCTTTTAGAGAATTGTCTCTACGTAAAGGCTGAGAAGTGCTCTTTTCATGTCTCCTCCGTTACTTTTCTCGGTTCCGTTATTTCCGCTGAAGGCATTCAGATGGATTCCGCTAAGGTCCAAGCTGTCAGTGATTGGCCCGCTCCAAGGTCACGTGTCGAGTTGCAGCGCTTTTAGGTTTCGCTAATTTCTATCGGCGTTTCATTCGTAATTTCGGTCAAGTTGCTGCCCCTCTCACAGCTCTTACTTCTGTCAAGACGTGTTTTAAGTGGTCCGGTTCCGCCCAGGGAGCTTTTGATCTTCTAAAAGAACGTTTTACGTCCGCTCCTATCCTCGTTACTCCTGACGTCACTAGACAATTCATTGTCGAGGTTGACGCTTCAGAGGTAGGCGTGGGAGCCATTCTATCCCAGCGCTTCCAGTCTGACGATAAGGTTCATCCTTGCGCTTATTTTTCTCATCGCCTGTCGCCATCTGAGCGCAACTATGATGTGGGTAACCGTGAACTGCTCGCCATCCGCTTAGCCCTAGGCGAATGGCGACAGTGGTTGGAGGGGGCGACCGTGCCTTTGTCGTTTGGACAGACCATAAGAACCTTGAGTACATCCGTTCTGCCAAACGACTTAATGCCCGTCAAGCTCGTTGGGCGTTGTTTTTCGCTCGTTTCGAGTTTGTGATTTCTTACCGTCCGGGTAGCAAGAACACCAAGCCTGATGCCTTATCCCGTCTGTTTAGTTCTTCTGTGGCTTCTACTGATCCCGAGGGGATTCTTCCTTATGGGCGTGTTGTCGGGTTAACAGTCTGGGGAATTGAAAGACAGGTTAAGCAAGCACTCACGCACACTGCGTCGCCGCGCGCTTGTCCTAGTAACCTCCTTTTCGTTCCTGTTTCCACTCGTCTGGCTGTTCTTCAGTGGGCTCACTCTGCCAAGTTAGCTGGTCATCCCGGTGTTCGAGGCACTCTTGCGTCTATTCGCCAGCGCTTTTGGTGGCCGACTCAGGAGCGTGACACGCGCCGTTTCGTGGCTGCTTGTTCGGACTGCGCGCAGACTAAGTCGGGTAACTCTCCTCCTGCCGGTCGTCTCAGACCGCTCCCCATTCCTTCTCGACCATGGTCTCACATTGCCTTAGACTTCATTACCGGTCTGCCTTTGTCTGCGGGGAAGACTGTGATTCTGACGGTTGTCGATAGGTTCTCTAAGGCGGCACATTTCATTCCCCTCGCTAAACTTCCTTCCGCTAAGGAGACGGCACAAATCATTATTGAGAATGTATTCAGAATTCATGGCCTCCCGTTAGACGCCGTTTCAGACAGAGGCCCGCAATTCACGTCACAGTTTTGGAGGGAGTTCTGTCGTTTGATTGGTGCGTCCGTCAGTCTCTCTTCCGGGTTTCATCCCCAGTCTAACGGTCAAGCAGAGAGGGCCAATCAGACGATTGGTCGCATACTACGCAGCCTTTCTTTCAGAAACCCTGCGTCTTGGGCAGAACAGCTCCCCTGGGCAGAATACGCTCACACTCGCTTCCTTCGTCTGCTACCGGGTTATCTCCGTTTCAGAGTAGTCTGGGTTACCAGCCTCCTCTGTTCTCATCCCAGCTTGCCGAGTCCAGCGCTCCTCCGCTCAAGCGTTTGTCCAACGTTGTGAGCGCACCTGGAGGAGGGTGAGGTCTGCACTTTGCCGTTACAGGGCACAGACGGTGAGAGCCGCCAATAAACGCAGGATTAAGAGTCCAAGGTATTGTTGCGGCCAGAGAGTGTGGCTTTCCACTCGCAACCTTCCTCTTACGACAGCTTCTCGTAAGTTGACTCCGCGGTTCATTGGTCCGTTCCGTGTCTCCCAGGTCGTCAATCCTGTCGCTGTGCGACTGCTTCTTCCGCGACATCTTCGTCGCGTCCATCCTGTCTTCCATGTCTCCTGTGTTAAGCCCTTTCTTCGCACTCCCGTTCGTCTTCCCTCCCCCCCTCCCGTCCTTGTCGAGAGCGCACCTATTTACAAGGTACATAAGATCATGGACATGCGTTCTCGGGACGGGGTCACCAATACCTAGTGGATTGGGAGGGTTACGGTCCTGAGGAGAGGAGTTGGGTTCCGTCTCGGGACGTGCTGGACCGTTCACTCATCGATGATTTCCTCCGTTGCCGCCAGGATTCCTCCTCGAGTGCGCCAGGAGGCGCTCGGTGAGTGGGGGGTACTGTCATGTTTGTCATTTATTATCATGTCTTGTCCCTGTGCTCCCCATGCTATTCGTTTCCTCTGCTGGTCTTATTTGGTTCTTTCCCTCCTTCTATCCCTCTCTCTCCCCTCCCTCTCTCACTCTCTCGCTCTCTCTTCTCTCTATCGTTCCGTTCCTGCTCCCAGCTGTTCCTATTCCCCTAATCATCATTTAGTCTTCCCACACCTGTTCCCGATCCTTTCCCCTGATTAGAGTCCCTATTTATTCCTTTGTGATCCGTTCCTGTCCCGTCGGTTCCTTGTATTGTATTCACCATGCTGTGATTGCGTTTCGCCCTGTCCTGTCGTGTTTTTGCTGTGATTGTGTATCGCCCTGTCCTGTCGTGTTTTTTGCCTTCATCAGATGCTGCGTGTGAGCAGGTGTCTCTGTCGACTACGGCCTGCGCCTACCCGAAGCGACCTGCAGTCTGTGGCCGCTTCTCCAGTTATTTCCCCTCTACAAGTCTAGAGGATTTCTGTTATTCCGTTTTGGACTTAAATAAACTCTGTTTCTGTTAAGTCGCTTTTGGGTCCTCTTTCACCTGCATGACAGAAAGAACCCAACTCCTCTCCTCAGGACCGTAACGAAAAACGATAAAAAGGGAAACTAGGGTACTACTCTAAAAAAAAAATGAGAACTAGGGACAGACTGAGACACAGCAAGGGCAGGAACAAGAACAGGAGAGATGCGATGGCAGGGAACAGACTGAGACCCAGCAAGACCAGGAGCAGAAGCAGAAAAAAAATTACCAGACTTCTTCTGCGCGCAGTCTGAACACGCAGCCACGAAACGGCGCGTGTCACGCTCCTGAGTCGGCCACCAAAAGCGCTGGCGAATAGACGCAAGAGTGCCTCGAACACCGGGATGACCAGCTAACTTGGCAGAGTGAGCCCACTGAAGAACAGCCAGACGAGTGGAAACAGGAACGAAAAGGAGGTTACTAGGACAAGCGCGCGGCGACGCAGTGTGCGTGAGTGCTTGCTTAACCTGTCTTTCAATTCCCCAGACTGTCAACCCGACAACACGCCCATAAGGAAGAATCCCTCGAGATCAGTAGAAGCCACAGAAGAACTAAACAGACGGGATAAGGCATCAGGCTTGGTGTTCTTGCTACCCGGACGGTAAGAAATCACAAACTCGAAACGAGCGAAAAACAACGCCCAACGAGCTTGACGGGCATTAAGTCGTTTGGCAGAACGGATGTACTCAAGGTTCTTATGGTCTGTCCAAACGACAAAAGGAACGGTCGCCCCTCCAACCACTGTCGCCATTCGCCTAGGGCTAAGCGGATGGCGAGCAGTTCACGGTTACCCACATCATAGTTGCGCTCAGATGGCGACAGGCGATGAGAAAATAAGCGCAAGGATGAACCTTATCGTCAGACTGGAAGCGCTGGGATAGAATGGCTCCCACGCCTACCTCTGAAGCGCCAACCTCGACAATGAATTGTCTAGTGACGTCAGGAGTAACGAGGATAGGAGCGGACGTAAACGTTCTTTTAGAAGATCAAAAGCTCCCTGGGCGGAACCGGACCACTTAAAACACGTCTTGACAGAAGTAAGAGCTGTGAGAGGGGCAGCAACTTGACCGAAATTACGAATGAAACGCCGATAGAAATTAGCGAAACCTAAAAGCGCTGCAACTCGACACGTGACCTTGGAACGGGCCAATCACTGACAGCTTGGACCTTAGCGGAATCCATCTGAATGCCTTCAGCGGAAATAACGGAACCGAGAAAAGTAACGGAGGAGACATGAAAAGAGCACTTCTCAGCCTTTACGTAGAGACAATTCTCTAAAAGGCGCTGTAGAACACGTCGAACGTGCTGAACATGAATCTCGAGTGACGGAGAAAAAATCAGGATATCGTCAAGATAGACAAAAACAAAAATGTTCAGCATGTCTCTCAGAACATCATTAACTAATGCCTGAAAAACAGCTGGCGCATTGGCGAGACCGAACGGCAGAACCCGGTACTCAAAATGCCCTAACGGAGTGTTAAACGCCGTTTTCCACTCGTCCCCTCTCTGATGCGCACGAGATGGTAAGCGTTACGAAGGTCCAACTTAGTAAAGCACCTGGCTCCCTGCAGAATCTCGAAGGCTGATGACATAAGGGGAAGCGGATAACGATTCTTAACCGTTATGTCATTCAGCCCTCGATAATCCACGCAGGGGCGCAGAGTACCGTCCTTCTTCTTAACAAAAAGAACCCCGCCCCGGCCGGAGAAGAAGAAGGCACTATGGTACCGGCGTCAAGAGACACAGACAAATAATCCTCGAGAGCCTTACGTTCGGGAGCCGACAGAGAGTATAGTCTACCTCGAGGAGGAGTGGTCCCCGGAAGGAGATCAATACTACAATCATACGACCGGTGAGGAGGAAGGGAGTTGGCTCGGGACCGACTGAAGACCGTGCGCAGATCATGATATTCCTCCGGCACTCCTGTCAAATCGCCAGGTTCCTCCTGGGAAGTAGGGACAGAAGAAACGGGAGGGATGGCAGACATTAAACACTTCACATGACAAGAAACGTTCCAGGATAGGATAGAATTACTAGACCAATTAATAGAAGGATTATGACATACTAGCCAGGGATGACCCAAAACAACAGGTGTAAACGGTGAACGGAAAATCAAAAAAGAAATAGTCTCACTGTGGTTACCAGATACTGTGAGGGTTAAAGGTAGTGTCTCAAATCTGATACTGGGAAGATGACTACCATCTAAGGCAAACATGGGCGTAGGCTTGTCTAACGGTCTGAAAGGAATGTTATGTTTCCGAACCACATGCTTCGTCCATGAAACAACCCTCAGCCCCAGAGTCAATCAAGGCACTGCATGTAGCACCCGAACCGGTCCAGCGTAGATGGACCGACATAATGTTAAGATCTAGATGAAGAGACCAGAGTAGTAGCGCTCACCAGTAGCCCTCCGCTTACTGATGGGCTCTGGCCTCTTACTGGACATGAATTAACAAAATGTCCCAGCAACTCCGCAATAGAGGCACAGGCGGTTGGTGATCCTCCGTTCCCTCCTTAGTCGAGATACGAATCCCTCCCAGCTGCATGGGCTCAGTCTCAAAGCCAGAGGAGGGAGATGGTTGCGATGCGGAACGGGAAACACCGTTGATGCGAGCTCTCTTCCACGAGCCCGGTGACGAAGATCTACCCCGTCGTTCTATGCGGATGGCGAGCAATCAAAGTCCACATCTGAAGGAACCTCCCGGGAAGAATCTCATCCTTAACCACGTGCAGAGTCCTCCAGAAAAC
Source organism: Oncorhynchus gorbuscha (assembly GCF_021184085.1). Lineage (NCBI taxonomy): Eukaryota > Metazoa > Chordata > Actinopteri > Salmoniformes > Salmonidae > Oncorhynchus > Oncorhynchus gorbuscha. The sequence continues at coordinate 59,724,100 of NC_060196.1, read as the reverse complement.
GAGCGAGCAGCGCCGACCGTTCCACTCACTAGAGGCAGCAAGAGTGCGAAACTCAATAGAATAATCCGTTATGGACCGTTCACCTTGGCATAAGGAAGCCCAGGGCCCTAAGCCTCCCTACCAAAAACTGAACGGTCAAAAACCCGAATCATCTCCTCTTTAAAGTTCTGGAACTTGTTAGAGCAATCAGCCCTTGCCTCCCAGATAGCTGTGCCCCATTCTCGAGCCCGGCCAGTAGGAGTGAAATGGCGTAAGCAACCCGAGCTCTCTCTAGGTATGTGTTGGGTTGGGAGAGAACACAATCTCACACTGCGTGAGAAAGGAGCGGCACTCCAGTGGGGCTGCCCGGAGTAGCAAGGTGGGTTATTAACCCTAGGTTCTGGAGGCTCGGCAGGCCAGGAGTAACAGGTGGCACGAGGCGTGAGCTCTGGAACTGTCAGGGCCGGAAGCCTGAGCGGCCAGGTTCTCCACGGCATGGCGCAGCAGACAATTCCTGCTCGTGTCTGCGAGCATGGCTCCTTGGATCTCGACGGCAGTGTAACGCGTCTGAAGTCGCTGGGTCCCATTGCTTGGTCGGTTCCTTCTGTCATGCAGGTGATAGAGGACCCAAAAAGCGATTTAACAGAAACAGAGTTTATTCAAATCCAAACAGGGAGTAACAGAAATCCTCTAGTCTGTAGAGGGAATAACAAGAGAAGCGGCCACAGACTGCAGGTCGCCGGGTAGGCGCAGGCCGTAGTAGACAGGAGACACCTGCTCACACGCAGCATCTGATGAAGGCAAAAACACGACAGGACAGGGCGAAACACAATCACAGCATGGTGAATACAAAACAAAGGAACCACGGGACAGGAACGGAACACAAAGGAATAAATAGGGACTCTAATCAGGGAAAGGATCGGGAACAGGTGTGGGAAGACTAAATGATGATTAGGGAATAGGAACAGCTGGGAGCAGGAACGGAACGATAGAGAGAAGAGAGAGCGAGAGAGTGAGAGAGGGAGGGGGAGAGAGAGGGATAGAACCAAATAAGACCAGCAGAGGGAAACGAATAGAATGGGGAGCACAGGGACAAGACATGATAATAAATGACAAACATGACAGTGCCAAAGGGATGTACTGTAGTTGTACCTACCATAGGAGTCTCCCTTGAAGCCTACCATTGATTATGTACAGACCAGTGTGCGACAGAGCTGCAGGAGTTGTGACCCATTTTTGTTGGTTGTTTTGTCATAGTTGTGTCTATAGGGGCATATTTGGGAGGGAAAATTGTCACCTCCAGGTAGGTGTATGTCCCCCCTGTCAGGTTGCAGTCTAGTTCTGGCATTTAGGTCGCCAAAGTCTAGTACATGTCCCTGGGCCTGGAAATGGTTCATCTCCCCCTCTAGGATGGAGAATCTGTCATCGTTAAAGTATGGGGATTCTAGTGGGGGGATATAGGTAGCACACAATGACATTTTTTTTTCTGTTGAGATCATGTCCTCATTCATTTCTAGCCAGATGTAAAATATTCATTTTTGACCAATTTAATAGTGGGTCAGGTCTGCTCATTGGGGGAGGGCGGGGGCAGAAGGGGTATAGGTCTGATCTTGTGGGGCCTATAGGGTTTGGCCAGTGTTTGTTTGGGGTGGTCTCAGATGGTTGGTGAAGCTATGGTCTGGGTGTAGGTCCTCTTGGTGTGGGTTCTCTCAGTGCAGGTCCTTTGGGAGGGGGTCTTGCAGGTCTGGGAGGGGTGTCCATTGCTCTGTTGCTCATGTGTTCCTCTCCTCCTCCTTCACTGCTGTTAGCTGTAACATGTGTTCCTCTCCCTCCTCCTTCCCTGCTGTTAGCTGTAACATGTGTTCCTCTCCTTCCTCCTTCCCTGCTGTTAGCTGTAACATGTGTTCCTCTCCCTCCTCCCTTCACTACTGTTAGCTGTAACATGTGTGCCTCTCCCTCCTCCTTCACTACTGTTAGTTGTAACATGTGTCCTCTCCCTCCTCCTCCTTCACTGCTGTTAGTTGTAACATGTGGTCCTCTCCCTCCTCCTCCTTCACTGCTGTTAGTTGTAACATGTGTTCCTCTCCTCCTCCTTCACTACTGTTAACTGTGCCATGTGTTCATCTCCCTCCTCCTTCACTGCTGTTAGCTGTAACATGTATTCCTCTTCCTCCTCCTTCACTGCTGTTAGCTGTAACATGTGGTCCTCTCCCTCCCCCTCCTTCACTGCTGTTAGTTGTAACATGTGTTCCTCTCCCTCCTCCTCCTTCACTGCTGTTAGTTGTAACATGTGTTCCTCCCTCCTCCTTCACTACTGTTAACTGTGCCATGTGTTCCTCTCCCTCCTCCTTCACTGCTGTTAGTTGTAACATGTCCTTCTCCCTCCTCCTTCACTGCTGTTAACTGTGCCATGTGTTCCTCTCCATCCTTCACTGCTGTTAACTGTGCCATGTGTGCCTCTCCCTCCTTCACTGCTGATAACTGTGCCATGTGTTCCTCTCCATCCTTCACTACTGTTAGCTGTGCCATGTGTGCCTCTCCCTCCTTCACTGCTGTTAACTGTGCCATGTGTTTCCTCTCCATCCTTCACTGCTGTTAACTGTAACATGTGTTCCTCTCCCTCCCTCCTCCTTCACTGCTGTTAGCTGTAACATGTGTTCCTCTCCCTCCTCCTTCACTACTGTTAGCTGTAACATGTGGTCCTCTCCCTCCCCTCCTTCCACTGCTGTTAGTTGTAACATGTGTTTCACTCCCTCCTCCTCCTTCACTGCTGTTATTTGTAACATGTGTTCTCTCTCTCCTCCTTCACTACTGTTAACTGTGCCATGTGTACCTCTCCCTCCTCCCCTTCACTGCCAGTGGTTACATGTGTTCCTCTCCCTCCTCCTCCTTCACTGCTGTTAGTTGTAACATGTGTTCCTCTCCCTCCTCCTTCACTGCTGTTAGCTGTAACATGTGTCCTCTCCTCCTCCTTCTGCTGATAACTGTACCATGTGTTCCTCTCCATCCCTTCACTGCTGTTGACTGTGCCATGTGTGCCTCTCCCTCCTTCACTGCTGTTAACTGTGCCATGTGTTCCTCTCCCTCCTCCTCCTTCACTGCTGTTAGTTGTAACATGTGTTCCTCCATCCTTCACTGCTGTTAACTGTAACATGTGTTCCCTCTCCCTCCTCCTCCTTCACTGCTGTTAGTTTTAACATGTGTTCCTCTCCTTCCTCCTCCTTCACTGCTGTTAGTTGTAACATGTGTTCCTCTCCCTCTTCACTGCTGTTAACTGTAACATATGTTCCTCTCCCTCCTCCTCCTTCACTGCTGTTAGTTGTAACATGTGTCCCTCTCCCTCCTCCTTCCTGCTGTTAACTGTGCCATGTGTTCCTCTCCATCCTTCACTACTGTTAGCTGTGCCATGTGTTCCTCTCCCTCCTCCTTCACTGCTGTTAACTGTGCCATGTGTGCCTCTCCCTCCTTCACTGCTGATAACTGTGCCATGTGTTCCTTTCCATCCTTCACTACTGTTAGCTGTGCCATGTGTGCCTCTCCCTCCTTCACTGCTGATAACTGTGCCATGTGTTCCTCTCCATCCTTCACTACTGTTAGCTGTGCCATGTGTGCCTCTCCCTCCTTCACTGCTGTTAACTGTGCCATGTGTTCCTCTCCATCCTTCACTGCTGTTAGCTGTAACATGTGTTCCTCTCCCTCCTCCTTCACTACTGTTAGCTGTAACATGTGTTCCTCTCCCTTCTCCTCCTTCACTGCTGTTAGTTGTAACATGTGTTCCTCTCCCTCCTCCTTCACTGCTGTTAGCTGTAACATGTGTCCCTCTCCCTCCTCCTTCACTGCTGATAACTGTGCCATGTGTTCCTCTCCATCCTTCACTACTGTTAAGCTGTGCCATGTGTGCCTCTCCCTCCTTCACTGCTGTTAACTGTGCCATGTGTTCCTCTCCCTCCTCCTCCTTCACTGCTGTTAGTTGTAACATGTGTTCCTCTCCATCCTTCACTGCTGTTAACTGTAACATGTGTTACTCTCCCTCCTCCTCCTTCACCTTATTGGTTGTAACATGTGTTCCTCTACCTCCTCCTCCTTCACTGCTGTTAGCTGTAACATGTTTCCTCTCCCTCCTCCTTCTTCACTGCTGTTAGCTGTAACATGTGTTCCTCTCCCTCCTCCTCCTTCACTGCTGTTAGCTGTAACATGTTCCTCTCCCTCTTCCTTCACTGCTGTTAACTGTGCCATGTGTCCCGCTCTCTCTCCTCCTTAAGTTCTCTCACCTCAGTCCGGATTGCAGCCAGTTCTCTCCGATAGCCATCCATCTCCACCTTCCGCCCTCCGGGTGTTGTTGTGCTGGTCTGTTTCATGTGTCTGTTCTGTCTGGATTGTGTGGACTAGCTCTCTGAGCTCCACCATGTTCTCTCCAGCTCTGTGAATATATCCCTCTCAGTGATGGAGGAGCAGTTTGTGGACCTGGGTGTGTTCAGTGCTGGAGGCGGGACTATCCTCGTCTGCAGGACAGTTTGAAGAGGTGTGATCCGACTGACTCCAGGATGGGGGAGTCGTCGCAGAGAGAGAACTTTTTCCTGCTGTGCTCTCTCTTTGTGTCCTGCACCATTACTGTCCACAGATTTGTACACGTTGACAGAGGTTGTTTCAATTTCCTCAATGTCTGTTATTCTGGGGTTTCCACCCTGGGCCAATACCCTCTCTCTTGACATAGGGGTATTGTGCTCTTTATAACACTGTGCCATACCAGGGGATGGTCTGTACTTATTCCATGCAGTGTCATTTTTATATTCAGTGGTAGTGTACTGTGACGGCATCTGCAGGGATGTGCCATGGCACAGGAGGCTTCAAGGCCTCTGCATTTGGGTGGGGGAGGCTGTGAAACTCTGCTGCCAATGTTAGGCTCAAGAGTTTTCACACCTCACTTCAGTTCTAATTGAAGTTGCAACCAGGTTTGTTCTGTTCTAGCAGCTTGGTAACTTAGCTTTATATAACTAAATGACCTAGAGACTATCATTTTTTTGTATTGGATGGTATTTCCAGTTTTCCGATGCGTTTCCGATGCGTTTCTTCTGTAGTTTTTGTTTTGCTATAAATGTTTTCTTGATAGTCCTTGGTATTAAGAATACAGTCAGGTGATTTTGTACAAAATCAAGGTTTTAGGTATGGAATTTTGATTTGGTTTGAAGGTTTTGATGTAGTGGGTAGTATACTATATAAGTCATTGCAAAGAAAATCCAACTTTACCTACATTTATTTAACTATAATTATTCTCTCTCTCTCATCATAAATTTGAGTTGTAGAACTCTTGAGGTCTTCTTGAATGTGTGTCAAAGACCTCAAGAGTTCTACAACTCAAATTTATGATGAGAGAGAGAGAATAATTATAGTTAAATAAATGTAGGTAAAGTTGGATTTTCTTTGCAATGACTTATATAGTATACTACCCACTACATCAAAACCTTCAAACCAAATCAAAATTCCATACCTAAAACCTTGATTTTGTACAAAATCACCTGACTGTATTCTTAATACCAAGGACTATCAAGAAAACATTTATAGCAAAACAAAAACTACAGAAGAAACGCATCGGAAACGCATCGGAAAACTGGAAATACCATCCAATACAAAAAATGATAGTCTCTAGGTCATTTAGTTATATAAAGCTAAGTTACTGTTGCTAGAACAGAACAAACCTGTTTCTGCAACTTCAATTAGAACTGAAGTGAGGTGTGAAAACTCTTGAGCCTAACATTGGCAGCAGAGTTTCACAGCCTCCCCACCCAAATGCAGAGGCCTTTGAAGCCTCCTGTGCCATGGCACATCCCTGTGCAGATGTCATCACAGTACACTACCACTTGAATATAAAAAATGACACTGCATGGAATAAGTACAGACCATCCCCTGGTATGGCACAGTGCTATAAAAGAGCACAATACCCCTATGTCAAGAGAGAGGGTATTGGCCCAGGTGGAAACTCAGAATAACAGACATTGAGGAAATTGAAACAACCTCTGTCAACGTGTACAAATCTGTGACAGTAATGCAGGACACAAAGAGAGAGCACAGCAGGAAAAGTTCTCTCTGCGACGACTCCCCATCCTGAGTCAGTCGGATCACACCTCTTCAAACTGTCCTGCAGACGAGGATAGTCCCGCCTCCAGCACTGAACACACCCAGGTCCACAACTGCTCCTCCATCACTGAGAGGGATATATTCACAGAGCTGGAGAGAAACATGGTGGAGCTCAGAGAGCTAGTCCACAATCCAGACAGAACAGACACATGAAACAGACCAGCACAACAACACCCGGAGGGCGGAAGGTGGAGATGGATGGCTATCGGAGAGAACTGGCTGCAATCCGGACTGAGGTGAGAGAACTTAAGGAGGAGAGAGCGGGACACATGGCACAGTTAACAGCAGTGAAGGAAGAGGGAGAGAACACATGTTACAGCTAACAGCAGTGAAGGAGGAGGAGGGAGAGGAACACATGTTACAGCTAACAGCAGTGAAGAAGAGGAGGAGAGGAACACATGTTACAGCTAACAGCAGTGAAGGAGGAGGAGGTAGAGGAACACATGTTACAACTAACAGCAGTGAAGGAGGAGGGAGGGAGAGTAACACATGTTACAGTTAACAGCAGTGAAGGATGGAGAGAGGAACACATGTTACAACTAACAGCAGTGAAGGAGGAGGAGGGAGAGGAACACATGGCACAGTTAACAGCAGTGAAGGAGGGAGAGGCACACATGGCACAGCTAACAGTAGTGAAGGATGGAGAGGAACACATGGCACAGTTATCAGCAGTGAAGGAGGAGGGAGAGGGACACATGTTACAGCTAACAGCAGTGAAGGAGGAGGGAGAGGAACACATGTTACAACTAACAGCAGTGAAGGAGGAGAAGGGAGAGGAACACATGTTACAGCTAACAGTAGTGAAGGAGGAGGGAGAGGAACACATGTTACAGCTAACAGCAGTGAAGGATGGAGAGGAACACAGTTAACAGCAGTGAAGGAGGGAGAGGCACACATGGCACAGCTAACAGTAGTGAAGGATGGAGAGGAACACATGGCACAGTTATCAGCAGTGAAGGAGGGAGAGGCACACATGGCACAGCTAACAGTAGTGAAGGATGGAAAGGAACACATGGCACAGTTATCAGCAGTGAAGGAGGGAGAGGCACACATGGCACAGTTAACAGCAGTGAAGGAGGAGGGAGGGCACACATGGCACAGCTAACAGTAGTGAAGGATGGAGAGGAAACACATGGCACAGTTACAGCAGCAGAAGGAGGAGGGAGAGGGACACATGTTACAACTAACAGCAGTGAAGGAGGAGGGGGAGAGGAACACATGTTACAGTTAACAGCAGTGAAGGAGGGAGAGGAACACATGTTACAACTAACAGCAGTGAAGGAGGAGGAAGGAGAGGAACACATGTTACAACTAACAGCAGTGAAGGAGGAGGAGGGAGAGGAACACATGTTACAGTTAACAGCAGTGAAGGATGAGAGGAACACATGTTACAACTAACAGCAGTGAAGGAGGAGGAGGGAGAGGAACACATGGCACAGTTAACAGCAGTGAAGGAGGGGAGAGGCACACATGGCACAGCTAACAGTAGTGAAGGATGGAGAGGAACACATGGCACAGTTATCAGCAGTGAAGGAGGAGGGAGAGGGACACATGTTACAGCTAACAGCAGTGAAGGAGGAGGGAGAGGAACACATGTTACAACTAACAGCAGTGAAGGAGGAGGAGGGAGAGGAACACATGTTACAACTAACAGCAGTGAAGGAGGAGGGAGAGGTACACATGGCACAGTTAACAGTAGTGAAGGAGGGAGAGAGAGGAACACATGTTACAACAGCAGTGAAGGAGGAGGAGGGAGAGGAACACATGTTACAACTAACAGCAGTGAAGGAGGGGGAGGGAGAGGGACCATGTTACAGCTAACAGTAGTGAAGGAGGAGGGGAGAGGAACACATGTTACAGCTAACAGCAGTGAAGGAGGAGGAGGGAGAGGAACACATGTTACAGTTAACAGCAGTGAAGGATGAGAGGAACACATGGCACAGTTAACAGCAGTGAAGGAGGGAGAGGCACACATGGCACAGCTAACAGTAGTGAAGGATGGAGAGGAACACATGGCACAGTTATCAGCAGTGAAGGAGGGAGAGGCACACATGGCACAGTTAACAGCAGTGAAGGATGGAGAGGAACACATGGCACAGTTAACAGCAGTGAAGGAGGAGGGAGAAGGACACATGTTACAACTAACAGCAGTGAAGGAGGAGGGAGAGGAACACATGGCACAGTTAACAGTAGTGAAGGAGGAGGGAGAGGACACATGTTACAACTAACAGCAGTGAAGGAGGAGGAGGGAGAGGAACACATGTTACAACTAACAGCAGTGAAGGAGGGGGAGGGAGAGGACCACATGTTACAGCTAACAGCAGTGAAGGAGGAGGAAGAGGAATACATGTTACAGCTAACAGCAGTGAAGGAGGAGGGAGATGAACACATGGCACAGTTAACAGTAGTGAAGGAGGAGGGAGAGGAACACATGTTACAACTAACAGCAGTGAAGGAGGAGGAGGGAGAGGACCACATGTTACAACTAACAGCAGTGAAGGAGGAGGAGGGAGAGGACACATGTTACAACTAACAGTAGTGAAGGAGGAGGGAGAGGCACACATGTTACAGCTAACAGTAGTGAAGGAGGAGGGAGAGGAACACATGTTACAGCTAACAGCAGGGAAGGAGGAAGGAGAGGAACACATGTTACAGCTAACAGCAGGGAAGGAGGAGGGAGAGGAACACATGTTACAGCTAACAGCAGTGAAGGAGGAGGGAGAGGAACACATGAGCAACAGAGCAATGGACACCCCTCCCAGACCTGCAAGACCCCCTCCCAAAGGACCTGCACCGAGAGAACCCACACCAAGAGGACCTACACCCAGACCATAGCTTCACCAACCATCTGAGACCACCCCAAACAAACACTGGCCAAACCCTATATAGGCCCCACAAGATCAGACCTATACCCCTTCTGCCCCCGCCCCCTCCCCAATGAGCAGACCTGACCCACTATTAAATTGGTCAAAAAATGAATATTTTACATCTGGCTAGAAATGAATGAGGACATGATCTCAACAGAAAAAAATGTCATTGTGTGCTACCTATATCCCCCCCACTAGAATCCCCATACTTTAACGATGACAGATTCTCCATCCTAGAGGGGGAGATGAACCATTTCCAGGCCCAGGGACATGTACTAGACTTTGGCGACCTAAATGCCAGAACTAGACTGCAACCTGACAGGGGGGACATACACCTACCTGGAGGTGACAATTTTCCCTCCCAAATATGCCCCTATAGACACAACTATGACAAAACAACCAACAAAAATGGGTCACAACTCCTGCAGCTCTGTCGCACACTGGGTCTGTACATAATCAATGGTAGGCTTCAAGGAGACTCCTATGGTAGGTACAACTACAGTACATCCCTTGGCACTGTCATGTTTGTCATTTATTATCATGTCTTGTCCCTGTGCTCCCCATTCTATTCGTTTCCCTCTGCTGGTCTTATTTGGTTCTATCCCTCTCTCTCCCCCTCCCTCTCTCACTCTCTCGCTCTCTCTTCTCTCTATCGTTCCGTTCCTGCTCCCAGCTGTTCCTATTCCCCTAATCATCATTTAGTCTTCCCACACCTGTTCCCGATCCTTTCCCCTGATTAGAGTCCCTATTTATTCCTTTGTGTTCCGTTCCTGTCCCGTCGGTTCCTTGTTTTGTATTCACCATGCTGTGATTGTGTTTCGCCCTGTCCTGTCGTGTTTTGCCTTCATCAGATGCTGCGTGTGAGCAGGTGTCTCTGTCTACTACGGCCTGCGCCTACCCGGTTTAAGCGACCTGCAGTCTGTGGCCGCTTCTCTTGTTATTCCCTCTACAGACTAGAGGATTTCTGTTACTCCCTGTTTGGATTTGAATAAACTCTGTTTCTGTTAAGTCGCTTTTGGGTCCTCTATCACCTGCATGACAGAAGGAACCGACCAAGTAATGGACCCAGCGACTTCAGACGCTCGTTACACTGCCGTCGAGATCCAAGGAGCCATGCTCGGCAGACACGAGCAGGAATTGTCTGCTGCTCGCCATGCCGTGGAGAACCTGGCCGCTCAGGTTTCCGACCTCTCTGGACAGTTCCAGAGTCTCGTCTCGTGCCACCTGTTACTTCCTGGCCTGCCGAGCCTCCAGAACCTAGGGTTAATAACCCACCTTGCTACTCCGGGCAGCCCACTGAGTGCCGCTCCTTTCTCACGCAGTGTGAGATTGTGTTCTCTCTCCAACCCAACACATACTCTAGAGAGAGAGCTCGGGTTGCTTACGTCATTTCACTCCTTACTGGCCGGGCTCGAGAATGGGGCACAGCTATCTGGGAGGCAAGGGCTGATTGCTCTAACAAGTTCCAGAACTTTAAAGAGGAGATGATTCGGGTTTTTGACCGTTCAGTTTTTGGTAGGGAGGCTTCTAGGGCCCTGGCTTCCTTATGCCAAGGTGAACGGTCCATAACGGATTATTCTATTGAGTTTCGCACTCTTGCTGCCTCTAGTGAGTGGAACGGCCGGCGCTGCTCGCTCGTTTTCTGGAGGGACTCCACGCAGTGGTTAAGGATGAGATTCTCTCCCGGAGGTTCCTTCAGATGTGGACTCTTTGATTGCTCTCGCCATCCGCATAGAACGACGGGTAGATCTTCGTCACCGGGCTCGTGGAAGAGAGCTCGCATCAACGGTGTTTCCCTGCTCCGCATCGCAACCATCTCCCTCCTCTGGCTTTGAGACTGAGCCCATGCAGCTGGGAGGATTCGCATCTCGACTAAGGAGAGGAACGGAGGATCACCAACCGCCTGTGCCTCTATTGCGGAGTTGCTGGACATTTTGTTAATTCATGTCCAGTAAGAGGCCAGAGCCCATCAGTAAGCGGAGGGCTACTGGTGAGCGCTACTACTCTGGTCTCTTCATCTAGATCTTGTACTACTATGTCGGTCCATCTACGCTGGACCGGTTCGGGTGCTACATGCAGTGCCTTGATTGACTCTGGGGCTGAGGGTTGTTTCATGGACGAAGCATGGGTTCGGAAACATAACATTCCTTTCAGACCGTTAGACAAGCCTACGCCCATGTTTGCCTTAGATGGTAGTCATCTTCCCAGTATCAGATTTGAGACACTACCTTTAACCCTCACAGTATCTGGTAACCACAGTGAGACTATTTCTTTTTTGATTTTCCGTTCACCGTTTACACCTGTTGTTTTGGGTCATCCCTGGCTAGTATGTCATAATCCTTCTATTAATTGGTCTAGTAATTCTATCCTATCCTGGAACGTTTCTTGTCATGTGAAGTGTTTAATGTCTGCCATCCCTCCCGTTTCTTCTGTCCCTACTTCCCAGGAGGAACCTGGCGATTTGACAGGAGTGCCGGAGGAATATCATGATCTGCGCACGGTCTTCAGTCGGTCCCGAGCCAACTCCCTTCCTCCTCACCGGTCGTATGATTGTAGTATTGATCTCCTTCCGGGACCACTCCTCCTCGAGGTAGACTATACTCTCTGTCGGCTCCCGAACGTAAGGCTCTCGAGGATTATTTGTCTGTGTCTCTTGACGCCGGTACCATAGTGCCTTCTTCTTCTCCGGCCGGGGCGGGGTTCTTTTTGTTAAGAAGAAGGACGGTACTCTGCGCCCCTGCGTGGATTATCGAGGGCTGAATGACATAACGGTTAAGAATCGTTATCCGCTTCCCCTTATGTCATCAGCCTTCGAGATTCTGCAGGGAGCCAGGTGCTTTACTAAGTTGGACCTTCGTAACGCTTACCATCTCGTGCGCATCAGAGAGGGGGACGAGTGGAAAACGGCGTTTAACACTCCGTTAGGGCATTTTGAGTACCGGGTTCTGCCGTTCGGTCTCGCCAATGCGCCAGCTGTTTTTCAGGCATTAGTTAATGATGTTCTGAGAGACATGCTGAACATTTTTGTTTTTGTCTATCTTGACGATATCCTGATTTTTTCTCCGTCACTCGAGATTCATGTTCAGCACGTTCGACGTGTTCTACAGCGCCTTTTAGAGAATTGTCTCTACGTAAAGGCTGAGAAGTGCTCTTTTCATGTCTCCTCCGTTACTTTTCTCGGTTCCGTTATTTCCCGCTGAAGGCATTCAGATGGATTCCGCTAAGGTCCAAGCTGTCAGTGATTGGCCCGTTCCAAGGTCACGTGTCGAGTTGCAGCGCTTTTAGGTTTCGCTAATTTCTATCGGCGTTTCATTCGTAATTTCGGTCAAGTTGCTGCCCCTCTCACAGCTCTTACTTCTGTCAAGACGTGTTTTAAGTGGTCCGGTTCCGCCCAGGGAGCTTTGATCTTCTAAAAGAACGTTTTACGTCCGCTCCTATCCTCGTTACTCCTGACGTCACTAGACAATTCATTGTCGAGGTTGACCTTCAGAGGTAGGCGTGGGAGCCATTCTATCCCAGCGCTTCCAGTCTGACGATAAGGTTCATCCTTGCGCTTATTTTCTCATCGCCTGTCGCCATCTGAGCGCAACTATGATGTGGGTAACCGTGAACTGCTCGCCATCCGCTTAGCCCTAGGCGAATGGCGACAGTGGTTGGGGGGCGACCGTTCCTTTTGTCGTTTGGACAGACCATAAGAACCTTGAGTACATCCGTTCTGCCAAACGACTTAATGCCCGTCAAGCTCGTTGGGCGTTGTTTTTCGCTCGTTTCGAGTTTGTGATTTCTTACCGTCCGGGTAGCAAGAACACCAAGCCTGATGCCTTATCCCGTCTGTTTAGTTCTTCTGTGGCTTCTACTGATCTCGAGGGGATTCTTCCTTATGGGCGTGTTGTCGGGTTGACAGTCTGGGAATTGAAAGACAGGTTAAGCAAGCACTCACGCACACTGCGTCGCCGCGCTTGTCCTAGTAACCTCCTTTTCGTTCCTGTTTCCACTCGTCTGGCTGTTCTTCAGTGGGCTCACTCTGCCAAGTTAGCTGGTCATCCCGGTGTTCGAGGCACTCTTGCGTCTATTCGCCAGCTTTTGGTGGCCGACTCAGGAGCGTGACACGCGCCGTTTCGTGGCTGCGTGTTCAGACTGCGCGCAGAAGAAGTCTGGTAATTTTTTTCTGCTTCTGCTCCTGGTCTTGCTGGGTCTCAGTCTGTTCCCTGCCATCGCATCTCTCCTGTTCTTGTTCCTGCCCTTGCTGTGTCTCAGTCTGTCCCTAGTTCTCATTTTTTTTTTAGAGTAGTACCCTAGTTTCCCTTTTTATCGTTTTTCGTTACGGTCCTGAGGAGAGGAGTTGGGTTCTTTCTGTCATGCAGGTGAAAGAGGACCCAAAAGCGACTTAACAGAAACAGAGTTTATTTAAGTCCAAAACGGAATAACAGAAATCCTCTAGACTTGTAGAGGGGAAATAACTGGAGAAGCGGCCACAGACTGCAGGTCGCTTCGGGTAGGCGCAGGCCGTAGTCGACAGAGACACCTGCTCACACGCAGCATCTGATGAAGGCAAAAAAACACGACAGGACAGGGCGATACACAATCACAGCAAAAACACGACAGGACAGGGCGAAACGCAATCACAGCATGGTGAATACAATACAAGGAACCGACGGGACAGGAACGGATCACAAAGGAATAAATAGGGACTCTAATCAGGGAAAGGATCGGGAACAGGTGTGGGAAGACTAAATGATGATTAGGGGAATAGGAACAGCTGGGAGCAGGAACGGAACGATAGAGAGAAGAGAGAGCAGAGAGTGAGAGAGGGAGGGGAGAGAGAGGGATAGAAGGAGGGAAAGAACCAAATAAGACCAGCAGAGGGAAACGAATAGCATGGGGAGCACAGGGACAAGACATGATAATAAATGACAAACATGACAGTACCCCCCACTCACCGAGCGCCTCCTGGCGCACTCGAGGAGAATCCTGGCGGCAACGGAGGAAATCATCGATGAGTGAACGGTCCAGCACGTCCCGAGACGGAACCCAACTCCTCTCCTCAGGACCGTAACCCTCCCAATCCACTAGGTATTGGTGACCCCGTCCCGAGAACGCATGTCCATGATCTTATGTACCTTGTAAATAGGTGCGCTCTCGACAAGGACGGGAGGGGGAGGGAAGACGAACGGGAGTGCGAAGAAAGGGCTTAACACAGGAGACATGGAAGACAGGATGGACGCGACGAAGATGTCGCGGAAGAAGCAGTCGCACAGCCGACAGTGGATTGACGACCTGGGAGACACGGAACGGACCAATGAACCGCGGAGTCAACTTACGAGAAGCTGTCGTAAGAGGAAGGAGGCGAGTGGAAAGCCACACTCTCTGGCCGCAACAATACCTTGGACTCTTAATCCTGCGTTTATTGGCGGCTCTCACCGTCTGTGCCCTGTAACGGCAAAGTGCAGACCTCACCCTCTCCAGGTGCGCTCACAACGTTGGACAACGCTTGAGCGGAGGGAACGCTGGACTCGGCAAGCTGGGATGAGAACAGAGGAGGCTGGTAACCCAGACTACTCTGAAAACGGAGATAACCCGGTAGCAGACGAAGGAAGCGTATTGTTGAGCGTATTCTGCCCAGGGGAGCTGTTCTGCCCAAGACGCAGGGTTTCTGAAAGAAAGGCTGCGTAGTATGCGACCAATCGTCTGATTGGCCCTCTCTGCTTGACCGTTAGACTGGGGATGAAACCCGGAAGAGAGACTGACGGACGCACCAATCAAACGACAGAACTCCCTCCAAAACTGTGACGTGAATTGCGGGCCTCTGTCTGGAAACGGCGTCTAACGGGAGGCCATGAATTCTGAATACATTCTCAATAATGATTTGTGCCGTCTCCTTAGCGGAAGGAAGTTTAGCGAGGGGAATGAAATGTGCCGCCTTAGAGAACCTATCGACAACCGTCAGAATCACAGTCTTCCCCGCAGACAAAGGCAGACCGGTAATGAAGTCTAAGGCAATGTGAGACCATGGTCGAGAAGGAATGGGGAGCGGTCTGAGACGACCGGCAGGAGGAGAGTTACCCGACTTAGTCTGCGCGCAGTCCGAACAAGCAGCCACGAAACGGCGCGTGTCACGCTCCTGAGTCGGCCACCAAAAGCGCTGGCGAATAGACGCAAGAGTGCCTCGAACACCGGGATGACCAGCTAACTTGGCAGAGTGAGCCCACTGAAGAACAGCCAGACGAGTGGAAACAGGAACGAAAAGGAGGTTACTAGGACAAGCGCGCGCGACGCAGTGTGCGTGAGTGCTTGCTTAACCTGTCTTTCAATTCCCCAGACTGTTAACCCGACAACACGCCCATAAGGAAGAATCCCCTCGGGATCAGTAGAAGCCACAGAAGAACTAAACAGACGGGATAAGGCATCAGGCTTGGTGTTCTTGCTACCCGGACGGTAAGAAATCACAAACTCTAAACGAGCGAAAAACAACGCCCAACGAGCTTGACGGGCATTAAGTCGTTTGGCAGAACGGATGTACTCAAGGTTCTTATGGTCTGTCCAAACGACAAAAGGAACGGTCGCCCCCTCCAACCACTGTCGCCATTCGCCTAGGGCTAAGCGGATGGCGAGCAGTTCACGGTTACCCACATCATAGTTGCGCTCAGATGGCGACAGGCGATGAGAAAATAAGCGCAAGGATGAACCTTATCGTCAGACTGGAAGCGCTGGGATAGAATGGCTCCCCACGCCTACCTCTGAAGCGTCAACCTCGACAATGAATTGTCTAGTGACGTCAGGAGTAACGAGGATAGGAGCGGACGTAAAAACGTTCTTTTAGAAGATCAAAGCTCCTGGGCGGAACCGGACCACTTAAAACACGTCTTGACAGAAGTAAGAGCTGTGAGAGGGGCAGCAACTTGACCGAAATTACGAATGAAACGCCGATAGAAATTAGCGAAACCCAAAAGCGCTGCAACTCGACACGTGACCTTGGAACGGGCCAATCACTGACAGCTTGGACCTTAGCGGAATCCATCTGAATGCCTTCAGCGGGAAATAACGGAACCGAGAAAAGTAACGGAGGAGACATGAAAAGAGCACTTCTCAGCCTTTACGTAGAGACAATTCTCTAAAAGGCGCTGTAGAACACGTCGAACGTGCTGAACATGAATCTCGAGTGACGGAGAAAAAATCAGGATATCGTCAAGATAGACAAAAACAAAAATGTTCAGCATGTCTCTCAGAACATCATTAACTAATGCCTGAAAAACAGCTGGCGCATTGGCGAGACCGAGCGGCAGAACCCGGTACTCAAAATGCCCTAACGGAGTGTTAAACGCCGTTTTCCCACTCGAATCCCCCTCTCTGATGCGCACGAGATGGTAAGCGTTACGAAGGTCCAACTTAGTAAAGCACCTGGCTCCCTGCAGAATCTCGAAGGCTGATGACATAAGGGAAGCGGATAACGATTCTTAACCGTTATGTCATTCAGCCCTCGATAATCCACGCAGGGGCGCAGAGTACCGTCCTTCTTCTTAACAAAAAGAACCCCGCCCCGGCCGGAGAAGAAGAAGGCACTATGGTACCGGCGTCAAGAGACACAGACAAATAATCCTCGAGAGCCTTACGTTCGGGAGCCGACAGAGAGTATAGTCTACCTCGAGGAGGAGTGGTCCCCGGAAGGAGATCAATACTACAATCATACGACCGGTGAGGAGGAAGGGAGTTGGCTCGGGACCGACTGAAGACCGTGCGCAGATCATGATATTCCTCCGGCACTCCTGTCAAATCGCCAGGTTCCTCCTGAGAAGTAGGGACAGAAGAAACGGGAGGGATGGCAGACATTAAACACTTCACATGACAAGAAACGTTCCAGGATAGGATAGAATTACTAGACCAATTAATAGAAGGATTATGACATACTAGCCAGGGATGACCCAAAACAACAGGTGTAAACGTTGAACGGAAAATCAAAAAGAAATAGTCTCACTGTGGTTACCAGATACTGTGAGGGTTAAAGGTAGTGTCTCAAATCTGATACTGGGAAGATGACTACCATCTAAGGCGAACATGGGCGTAGGCTTATCTAACTCTCTGAAAGGAATGTCATGTTTCCGAACCCATGCTTCGTCCATGAAACAACCCTCAGCCCCCAGAGTCTATCAAGGCACTACATGTAGCACCCGAACCGGTCCAGCGTAGGTGGACCGACAAAGTAGTACAGGACCTTGATGGAGAGACTTGAGTAGTTGCGCTCACCTGTAGCCCTCCGCTTACAGATGAGCTCTGGCTTTACTGGACATGAATTAACAAAATGTCCAGCAACTCCGCAATAGAGGCACAGGCGGTTGGTGATCCTCCGTTCCCTCTCCTTATTCGAGATGCGAATCCCTCCCAGCTGCATGGGCTCAGTCTCAAAGCCAGAGGAGGGAGATGGTTGCGATGCGGAGCAGGGAAACACCGTTGATGCGAGCTCTCTTCCACGAGCCCGGTGACGAAGATCTACCCGTCGTTCTATGCGGATGGCGAGAGCAATCAAAGAGTCCACATCTGAAGGAACCTCCCGGGAGAGAATCTCATCCTTAACCACTGCGTGGAGTCCCTCCAGAAAACGAGCGGCAGCGCCGGCTCGTTCCACTCACTAGAGGCAGCAAGAGTGCGAAACTCAATGGAATAAACCGTTATGGACCGTTCACCTTGGCATAAGGAAGCCAGGGCCCTAGAAGCCTCCCCACCAAAAACTGAACGGTCAAAAACCCGAATCATCTCCTCTTTAAAGTTCTGGAATTTGTTAGAGCAATCAGCCCTTGCCTCCCAGATAGCTGTGCCCCATTCTCGAGCCCGGCCAGTAAGGAGTGAAATGACGTAAGCAACCCCGAGCTCTCTCTAGAGTATGTGTTGGGTTGGAGAGAACACAATCTCACACTGCGTGAGAAAGGAGCGGCACTCAGTGGGCTGCCCGGAGTAGCAAGGTGGGTTATTAACCTAGGTTCTGGAGGCTCGGCAGGCCAGGAAGTAACAGGTGGCACGAGACGTAGACTCTGGAACTGTCCAGAGAGGTCGGAAACCTGAGCGGCCAGGTTCTCCACGGCATGGCGAGCAGCGGACAATTCCTGCTCGTGTCTGCCGAGCATGGCTCCTTGGATCTCGACGGCAGTGTAACGAGCGTCTGAAGTCGCTGGGTCCATTCCTTGGTCGGTTCCTTCTGTCATGCAGGGGTGAAAGAGGACCCAAAAGCGACTTAACAGAAACAGAGTTTATTTAAGTCCAAAA